>NC_081419.1:81404432-81736932 GCF_949786415.1 Peromyscus eremicus
AACCATTACTTAAAACTGTACTTTTGTGAATGAGTCAAGTCCACAACAAGGGTTTTGGGAGTGGATTAGTCCTATTGCCCTTGACTGCCCTGTGAGGAGCAGCACTCCTCAACCCTAGAGGATGCAGCTTTCAGTACATCAATCTAGAAGCAGTAACTGAGCCCTTAGCATCACCTGCCGGCACCTTGATCTTGGACTTCCCAGCTCCTAGAACTCAGAAATAGAGTGTCAGGTATGTTGTCATAGCACCAAAGAACTTACCATGACAGACTATAAAACACGTCACAGACTAAAACTGTGTCCCCACAAAAGTTCATCTGTTGGTGTCTCGGCTCCAAATACGACTTTATTTAGAGACGAGCCCTTTAAAAAGGTAATTCAAGTGGAATGAGGTAATGAGAGAAGGTCCTAAACCCAATAATCCCTGCTGTTTTTAAAGAATAAGAAACCTGAAGTATGTGAACGCATGCAAAGTCCATGTGAGAATATAGAATAGACTAAGGGACTTGACCATCTGCCCATCTGCCTCTCTGTGTGTGAACACATGGGAAGTCCATGTGAGAGTGTAGAGCAGACCAAGGGACTTGACCATATGCACGCCTGTATGTGAACACATGGGAAGTCCATGTGAGAGTGTAGAGCAGAAAAGGGACTCGACCATCTGCCCATCTGCATGTCTGTGTGTGAACACAAGGAAAGTCCATGTGAGAGTGTAGAGCAGACAAAGGGACTCGACCATCTGCATGTCAGGAAGAGGGGCCTCACCAAAGTCCTGTGCTGTTGGTAACTTGATTCTGGACTTTCAACTACTAAAACTAGAAAAGAGTGCATTTCTGTTCTTTCAGTCATTAGTCTGTACTCTTCTGTTTTGGAAGCTCAAGTGAAGTAATATAAAACACATATTTTAAAAAAAAAATCAGTACCTTCTTTTATCCTTCCTCATTTTTAACACATTGGACTTTTTTCCAAAATGCTTAATTTTCTTTGAAACTTGATTTTGTTTTGTTTTGTTTTGTTTTTCAAGACAGGGCTTCTCCATGTAGTTTTTGGTGCTTGTCCTGGATCTCGCTCTGTAGACCAGGCTGGCTTTGAACTCACAGAGATCCACTTGGCTCTGCCTCCCAAGTGCTGGGATTAAAGGTGTGCGCCACCACCACCCAGCAAAATTTGATTTTTGAAATGAAATACTATTTTCCTCACATGGATTTAACCTTGTAATACTATGAAACATGTATTTGGTCTTCAGTCCCATTTCTCAAAATAAAGCTCCAAAACTTCTTGGACTCTCTAGAGAAATATAAGAGTGCCATCTATATGCTAATGACAGGGTTGGTGGCTGGGGACCTTAGACAGCTTCAGGATGAGGGCTGGTTGCTGGAAAGGCCAAGGCATGACTAGAGAGTTGGGATTTGCATCTTCTAAAGAGGGGACAAGAACCAAAGGTTAGACTGCTCACTGATGGCCAATGATGGGATCAAACACGCACATGTAATAACATCTCCACAGAAACCCCAAAGCACAGTATTCGGTGACTGAACATGTGCAGCTTTCCAGAAGGTGGCTCACCTGGAGAACTTGCAGAAGCTTCCCACTCTCCCCTACCTCCCGTTCTCTAGTCCTCTCTGACATCCTTTTTAACAAATGAGTAGACACAAAGTGTTTCCCCGGGTTCTATGAACTATCCTGGATACGGTGCATCTGATTCATAGTTAAGCAGATAAAAGCAGAGGTGACAGCTGCTTGCAAGGGGTATCTGGAGAGCAATGCTATCTTGTGGAATTGGGCATTCAACCTGTGAGGTCTGAGGACAACTCTAGGGAGACAGAGTCAGAATGCAACTGATTTAGAGGACCCCTGGCTGTAGTGTGCTAGAGGGTGGTTGCTGTGTGCAGAGAGTCCCCACTCACACACATTTCCCAAGGGTATCAGATTGAGAGAGAAGGGGTGAATATTTGGATTTTCTCTGTTTCCAAAAAGCCTTGATGAGTTATTTAACCTAAGCTCTAACGGATAGGCTTCTATGTAAAGAACAGGCGATTTTTCTACTGTAAAAAAATACTACAGTGAATTCACAATACAATTATTATAAATTAAAATTGTCCTGAACCTGCAATATTTTATTTATAGTACAAGGAAGGAAAAGGTTAAAGTCTTGACATGAATGCCAAATTGCTTCCCCAAATTACTGTGGCACATTCTCTTTCCATACACGTTATTTCAGAATCTGTTTCACTGAATGCTTTCTACCCTGAAATAGGACTTTTAAAATTACTGGTTTGATGGGAGAAACATTATCTCTTATTTGTGTCTTAATGTGCATTTATTTTGATGCTAGTAAAAGGAAGAATTTTCAGGTCTATTCACCATTTGGTTTCTTTTTCTTTTTGTAAATTGTCAATAATCTTTACAGTTGATTTTTTTTTTTTTTTAACTTTCAGAAGCACCCTAACTTGAGTTACAGCTCGTCCATTATAAGATGTTTCCTTATGTACCCCAGACTGGCCTCAAATCTGAGGTAGAGCAGAGGGTGACCCTGAACTTCTTATCCTCCTGCCTCCACTCCTGAATGCTGGGATTACAGGCTTGAGCCACCACACAGTGCTCAACAAGCACTCTGCCGACTGAGCCACATGCCCAAGCCCAATGTTTTCAACTGTGTCATGACAACTCCCAGAGGCTTTGGCCATGATCAATAATTAACTTTCGAACTGTTACAAGGAATTCATCTTTTGTTTCACTAAGGAACTGAGAATCCAAATACACTGCTTTTCCCAATCAACCGGCTCTTATGAAGAAACCTAAGCGAATTGGGCCATCTTAAAGAGACCTACAGTAATTCTACATAACACTGTGCCACGTCATGTGTTTCATAATCTGAAACTCTGAAGAATCTCCTTGCTTTGCACATGGCTCACAGATTTCAATAATTACAGTGAGGCTTTTCTTCCTGACCTGTTCATGACTGAACAGACAAAATTTGAAAAGAATGTTGTTCATGCAGATCACAGCACAGAGAGGAATCAAAAACAAACAAACAAACAGACTGAAAAGTCCTTGAGTGTGTCTAAAAGCACTCCAGTTTATATCTGTGTTCAAATTCAGCAGCTTTGTCGAAGCTCCTCCTTAATTTTTGTTTGTGAAGGGGCAGTGGAATCTTAGTAGCTCTATGAGTAAGACAAATGCTGTCTTCACATCAGTCATACTTAAGACCTATAGAGTCTAGGAGAGCAGAATTTGTCCAGCAAACAGGTTTTGGTTAACATGCAAGATACTTGAAAGCAAAGAGTTTAAGCACCCGTGGGAAGGACTCCCACTTCCCAATTCATCGTGCTCAATGCTTCTTGGTGTCTCACAGACTCCCAACTTCCCTCACTGGATGTCTGGGCCTCTCCAGGCCTCAAGTGTGAATGGTGTAGCTGTTCAGAGCACCAGCAGCCTGAGCAGATGCACATACATAAGCCCTTTTCTGAACTAGTGGTCACTTGACCCCAACCCACACCCCTCAAATCAGAATCTCCTGAGGAGAGAACAGGACCTGCAAGGTGGATTTTTTTTTTTTTTTTAACAATAACAACTGCTGGACAGATGTGAAAAACTGTTATTACTCATCTTTAAAAGAGCAACCCTGATACATGCAGAAGGTCTTCTGGGAAATTAAACGCACTCACTTTCACAGCCACAGGCTGAATGATCAAGAAGCAGCTTGCTTGGATTCTTGTCTAATTGTATGGTTTTCATGAATAACATTAAACATGAATAGGAATAGGCTGGAAAGTTATTCAGTCCTCCCGTTTTCTCTCACTGTCACCCGGGGGGGGGGGGGTGCCTTCAAGCTTTCCTGCCCCAGCACCCATGACCCTGTGGGCCATTCCTTTTTCAGAGTGTAGGAAGCTGTGTGCTCCAGCCCCACCACTGACATGTGACTGTACAACCAACTTCAGGAGAGTCTTTAGATGCATGATTTTTAAAACATGCTAATTATACAGCTATAGATTTTTCCCACATCCTGGCATCACTCCTTTTATTTTCTTTTCTCTGTGTTTTGTTTTGTTTGTTTGTTGCAATGGAAACTCTGTTGGGCTTTGCCAATCATTGATCAGGGTGTCACAGTTGACTAAGGTCCTGGGCTTCCGATCAGCCAGTCAAACTTGTTTCTGGGAAGTGGCTCCTGGAGGGTAGGACATAGAAAACAGCCAGATCCGATCCTCACTACAGATCCTATCCCAAAGACTGGCTCTGGCTCTTCTCAAAATTCTCTGTCATTTTTTTTTTTTTTTTTTTTGAGCCACCAAAGACCTTTTTAGCTAACACATTATTTTTACACTGGATTAGCCAGTAATGACCCCTGCTTCTTGCAACAAAGAAATGTATTCTTCTTCCTGAAGAAATGTGGCGTCTTCTCCCCCAGAATTGACACAGTAGCATCAGTGAAGGCTCCCAGCAGAGATGGGGCTAGAGAAAGCTCACCTTCAGGAGAATTTTACATTCCCAGCTGAGGCCTTGATTTAGCCCGGCTTTATAATTCTTCTTCAACTCTCTTGATGCGGTCTGACAGTTCGTGGAGTACTGTTTCTCCATGATAAGAAAGCATTTGCCTTAGGGAGAAGGGAGAAGATTGAATGGAAGTGTTTTACATTCACTTGAACCACAATTATTTTGCTGACACAGGGCAAGGTACTAACAGGGTTTTGCTGTTGGGGAATTAAAAACCATTTGGCCTATTCCTTGTTCAGGCATTTCTCATCTGTAATATTGTAGCTAAAATGCAGTAACATGTGGTTAAGGAAAATAATGAAAATATGCACCTTGACCTGTAGGAATATTCAAATTCCCAGCTGATGGTAATGCCTGGGGGTGTTCTCATTTGAAAGGCTCTGCCTCTAGCCTTCCATATTCCCTTCTGTTTGATTGGCCTCACTCTGTCTTCTTTCTAAGGCTCCCTATCCTGTCCGACATCAGCGGGTCTCTTCTCTGAGTAGCTATTTGAATCCCTCAAATATATTTTTTTAAAGATTTGTTTTATTTTTATTGCTGTGTATGAGCAGGTTCATACAGGTGTCTGTAGGAGTCTGAAAAGGACTTCTGATGCCTGAAACTGGAACTACGGGCCTTTGTGAGCTACCTGGTGTGGGCCAAACTGAGGAGTCATAATCTGAGGGTGCTGTCCATCATGACAAGAAAAGCATGGTGGCAGAGGCAGGAAGCAGTGTCTGTGGGTAGAAACATAAACATTTGGAAGAAACTTTGCCAACACAACACTCTTGAGTTCTGGAAAGCTCTCAAGCTAGTACTTCTGGTCCTTGGACCCCACTTTGGAGAAGAAAGCGTCAAGTTGTCTTCTGACTTTCCATCTCTATCCTTTGGTTTAGTCCTGTTTTTCTATATGAAATTTTCAACTCTTGCTCTCAAGCTTTATTTTCTGTCCTCTGAACTGATGCCCTTCATTTCATTAGGGCTCTCTCAGTACCTGTGGTTCAGCTTTTTTAAAACTCCACTTTCACTGTGTTTAACCTCATGCTATCATTACTTGTGCTCCATCTCTACCATAAGATAGAAATTACCTTCTGAGTTCATAGCTTTGTGTGTATGATGTGACAAGATATCTAAGAAAAGTCACTTGAGGACAGAAGCCTTTGTTTTGACTTTCCTGCATCTTTTTCTGCTGTAATTCAGGCTGGGCCCCCGACCCATATTTCGAGTGGGTCTTTGTTCTTCACTTAAACCTCTCTGGGCAAGCGTTCACAGACATACCTGCAAGTGGGTCTCTGAGGTGATTCTAAAATCTAGGCCATGTTGACAGTGAGGACGAGCAATCAGACCTCGCTAAGTGCTTCAGACATTGCAAGGAAACTATGAAGTGGGGATTAAAGGTGATTCTCTTAATGTCATTTAATTGACAAATCTTTGCTCTTCCTTTGCCCCAAGAGATGTTCATCCTACAGTGGAAAGCTGAGGTCATTTAGAATCAAGAATGTGTCCCATCTCATGAAAAAGCTAAAGTTGCTGAAAGGCCTGTGCTGTGGAAGAGTGTGAGAGCTTTGGAAGATGGAGGAAAATAAAGAGAAGTTTTCCTTGCCCAGTGAAGCAGTAGGTACCTACATCTCCTTGGCAACACTGAGGACAGTGACAAGAGTTCAGATAACCCAGTAGGGTCCCCAGAAAGACTGGATGCCAGACACTAGGGTTCCCAGTGGTATTGAAGGGCGGCATACAAGTCGACAATCATCTGACTTCAAGGGATGCAGGGGTTTGTCCAATGCTGCAATCTATGTTCACTGTGGTACCATAAAGTGGATGTGCCTTTCTTCTTCTTTCCTCTCCATCAAGTATCAGACCAGCATCTCGAATCCCTGAAAAGCTCTAAGAGAAAATCTCATATTCCATTAGTTTGAGTTTCGGGGACTTGGAATCAAATTTGAATTGATCTCAAGAAACAACACAGGTATGATGTGTTTTCCAAACATGATTTTGTGAATTATGGCTATATCCATGCACACTTCTAGTAATATTAAAGGGAAAAAAATCATTGGGGAGGAAAGGGTTTATTTTCAGTCTACAGCTTACCATCACTTGTGAAGGAAAGCCAAGGCAGGAATCCAAAGCAGGAGCTTGGACATGAGAACTGAAGCAAAGGCCATGGAAGAACTCTGTTCACTGGATTGTTCTCCCTGGCTTGCTCAGCCACTTTCGTATCCAAACCAGGACTGCCTGCCCATGGGAGACAACACTCCCAGTGGGCTGGAGCACCCCATATCAATCATGAACCCAGAAAATGATTCACAGACTTTCCTGCAGGCAAATCTGATAGAGGCAACCCTTCAGTCCAGGTTCCCTCTTCTCAGATGACTCCAGCTTGCTTCCAGCTGACAAGAAAGGCAACACGCACAACAGTGGAGTGAGTTATTTGAAATATAAAACACACTACAACTTCAAAGTGGTCTACTCCTCAAACTCCTGTACTAAAGAATTTTTAATGCTAAAAATTGTTTCATGGGCTGGAGATGTGTAATCAGGTAAACGTGCCTAGTTTAATGACTCTGGTTCAGTTTTTGGGATACATAGGGTAGAAAGAGAGAAGCAGCTTCCACAAGTTGTCTTCTGACCTCCACATTCAAGTGCACACACACACACACACACACACACACACACAAATGTAATATATATGTATATATATATACATATATATATATATTAAAAGAGTGTTCTTTATATTTAGAGAACTAAGTTACCAAGTAGCCTGTACAATCTGATATCAATTCTGCTTATACATTTTCCTATGTGAGAAAAATAGTGAAGGGTTATAATGAAGTATTAATAATAATTACTTCTGCCTAGTGTGATCAAGTGAGTCTTAGCTTTATCTTTGTAGGTTTGTAAATTTCACAATACTTGGTGCCAAAATGTGTTTATTTCAGATATTAAAAATGAAATAGTCTTAAAATTAAAGGCAAAGTCCTACACTTACATCTAGGAGCCACCACACACAAATCTTCACGGCAAAGCTCAGACCAGGTCTTGATTTGTCTGACATTTTGCTCTTCTTAAACCTCAGCTAAGGAGCCTTTAAAGCTGCACCTGTTTGACTCCCTGTGAAGTTCTCTGAGAAGTGCCACAGCTTCCTGCCGTGACTGTCTACCATTACTAACTCCAGTCCGTGGACTGCCATCCACAAAGCTGCTCTCCTTAGCACGTTGGTAAGGACTCAGTGTCGGGGAGACCTTTAGTCTGGGGGAGATATGTGCTCTCTATGGAGCAGCTTTTCTCTAAGTCTCAACTTCCTACCTGTAAAATAGGGGTGTTAGCGTCTCTCTTGGGGTGTTAGGAAGATGACCCGTCCAAAACTTTCAATCCATCCATCTACGCTGCTTTCAGTCTCTTCGTCTTTAGATGACTCCTTTGTGCTTGTTTTTCCTTCTGTGAAAAGTGATGCTAACTTCTGATCAGATAAACACACAGATTAAAAGGAAAATGAGATACTACTACACACCCACCTGATGGATCAAGGGCACACATAGGTCAATGGCAACTCTCATAAACTGCTAATGAATTTCTGGGCATTATAAGTTGGAACAAGCTCTTTTTAAATAACTTAACATTGTCTAGTAAAGCCAAAGCCCTGAAGCCTTGTCTGAGGCTCCTGACACCCCCACTTAATTCTACTTCTAATTTTATGTTGCAAATTTGTGTATGTACACATGAACCAGAGCATGCACAGGGAGTATTCAGAGCAACGCTGAACTAAAATCAACACAACACCAACTGATGAAAGACTGAACAAAGGAATATGGTATGCCCATTCACTAGAATACTCTATGGCAGCTAAAACAGTCGGGGGTGGGAAGACAGATAAAGGAATTAATGTTATGAGCACAAAAGGAGTGAAACACAAAAGAATGCTTGTGGCATGATTTCATTTATATAAAGCTCAAAGTAAACAAATAAAAGGCGTAAGACTTTTTTAAGAAAGACAAGAAAAACAATTACTACCCAAATTAGTAATTTTTTTTTTTTTTTTTTTTTTTTTTTTTTTTTTTTTTTACCTTTAGCAGGGCAAGAAAGGTATTATGTTAAAGCAGGAAGATATACGAGTCTTCTGGGATATTGCCAACATTATTCGGTGGAACTTATAGGAGGGTTTGTTTGATGGTCATTTATTACACTGACATTTATGATTTATGCACATTTCTACATGAGTGCTACATTTCATGTTTTAGAACATATCAATTATACTTCCAGGAAGGTTAGAGAAATCCCTGTGGGTATGTGCCTGTATGTCCTTGAATTGAAGTCTCCATCCAATAGATTCATCCCCAGGTCAGACCTACGGCAGGCTTGTGGGATAAGAACTGTTTGGGGGTCCGGAGAGTCAAGCAGAGAAATTTGGGTTCATAGTTCTTCTTTGGGGCTTGGAGGGAGCGTGGATTTTTGTAGAATTTTGAATAAAAAATATGGCGTTCCATGCTCTTGGAGAGAGATAGGTGCTGTAGATCTATGGCATTCCAAGAGGGAGCATATGCCTAGGTGCTCACAATAGCATACTGGGGGAGATTCCCTCTCTCCTTTCCTTGAGAACATCTGTCACTTGCCATCTGCTAGAGGACTAGCCACACGGGTAGAGAAGCTGTTTGTGTTTAGAATGTACTCATGAACTGAGGCTGAGCCTCAGAGTAGGCAAAGAGAACCTGTTGTTCATGTAAGGAGTCCCAAGCAGTGAGAAAGAGGGGGATGAACACACATCATCCAGAAAAGTGCTTCATATGCAGACTGAGGAGGTAATTTTGGAAATGGGACAATAAGAGTAAGAAATGTATGCAAGAGATTCTATTTTTAAGCTAACACTTTGACTTATAAATAACATGAGAAAATTAGAGTCTAAGCTTAGGAAATGGAATGAGTACTTTAAAGCATTACACAAATACAAAGAGATGGGAACCATGAGGGAAAGGTAGAAGACTTCAAAAATGTCTAAATGTGAATAATAGAGAATCTAGAAGCAGGGGTTGGAGAGATGGCTCAGTGATTAAAAACACTTGATGCTCTTCCAGAGGACCTGAGTTTGGTTCCCAGCACCCACAACTCACAACTGTCTGTCTGTAACTCTAGTTCCAAGGGATCTGATGTCTTCTTCTGGCCTCCACGGGCACCAGACATGCACATAATATACATACATATATGTGAACAAGTACTCATGCACATAAAATAAAATAAATCTTTTGCCGGGCGGTGGTGGCGCACGCCTTTAATCCCAGCACTCGGGAGGCAGAGCCAGGCGGATCTCTGTGAGTTCGAGGCCAGCCTGGGCTACCAAGTGAGTTCCAGGAAAGGCGCAAAGCTACACAGAGAAACCCTGTCTCGAAAAACCGAAAAAAAAAAATTATAAAAATAAATCTTTTAAAAAGATCTAGAAGGAGGAAACAACACCAATATGGAAGGAAGGCAGTATTTAAATCCCTCAGTGGAAAAGACAATTTGAGTCTTAAGATCAATAAATCTCATTGAGTTGCAACTGTTATTTGAAAGAAAATCACAACAGATTTTACAAAGAAAAACAATTCTTCTGGCACTGGCACACTGTCTATTGACTCGAAAGTGAAGGATTTACAGTCACTTGGCTATCAGGAGTTTGGGAAGATGTTTATGTGAATGAAAGAGTACAGTGAATTTAAGTGCTCATGTGCTCCGTTAGAAGGAAGGACTCTCAAAAACAAAAACGAGTTACAACAGAGAACTTCAGCCTGGTCTACAGAGCGAGATCCAGGAAAGGCACAAAGCTACACAGAGAAACCCTGTCTCGAAAAACCAAAAAAAAAAAAAAAAAAAAAAAAAAAACCTCAAGATAGGAGAAAATGAAGAAATAATCAGCCTTGCCAAGCACATACCTAAACAGTTCTCTGAAAGCATCAGTACATCAGCTTCTCAAGGATTCTTGAAATGCAAAGATATATTCAAAGGAAGACTTGGCAATGAATTCAAGCTGAAAATGCCACTCATGGCTAAGTCTGAGTGGTCCAAGGTAACAAAGATGGAAACTAAGTGATAGAAGACAAAGCCGAGAGAAAACGGAGCTTTGTGAGCAAAGTTTGAGACAGGAAGACTTTATACAGAAAAAAGTAGGCATGCAGTTAGAGCTTTCAGGAAAGATGCCAGCCACCGAAGCAGCAGAAATACAGTTCATTTCCCTTCTGAATTAACACATGGGAGTTGAGCTACAGGGGTTGGAATATTTTTTCCTGATTAAGTTAGTAAACAAATAAACAAATAAATAAGTAAGTAAATAACCAAGACTTGATACAATGTGTATTATAAACTGTGTTTGTAGCTGAAAAAAAAAATGGTGCTGGACTTTTCTTATACTTTGTATCTACTTTTTTCCATCTACTTACTTAGTATTGTTGAATCCTATTTTTATAAATTACTTGAAGTAAATTTTAATAAGGTGCAATATACATTCTGAGGAACTTTTATTTTCCTTTTCAAATTTTATGTGTATGGGTGTTTTGCCCGTGTGTATGTCTGTGCACCATGTATGTGCCTGCTGCCTGTGGAAGCCATAAGAGAGTGTCATATCTCCTGGGGCTGGGCTTGCAAACAGTCGTGAGTCACCATGTGGGTTCTTGGAATCGAACTTGGGTCCTCTGGAAGGACAGCCAGTGCTCTTAACTGCTGAGCCATCTCTCTTTCACAAAAAAAAAAAAAAAGAAAGAAAAAGGAAAGAAAGCAGGG
Organism: Peromyscus eremicus; assembly: GCF_949786415.1. Taxonomy (NCBI): domain Eukaryota; kingdom Metazoa; phylum Chordata; class Mammalia; order Rodentia; family Cricetidae; genus Peromyscus; species Peromyscus eremicus. The sequence continues at coordinate 81,415,656 of NC_081419.1, forward strand.
AAGGCAGGAAGGCAGGCAGGAAGGAAGGAAGGAAAGAAGGAAGAAAGGAAGGAAGAAAATGAAGGAGAAAGGAAAGCCTGGGTTTTTTTTCAAAAGCCTACATAGACCTCTGATGTTTCTTCATGTAGTTTTCCATTTGATTGGACCGTCTTTTCCCACCCTGTCATGCTAAGATTGCCTTTGCCAGTGAGAGGCATTCCCTGAAAGCACTTCTTAATCCAGTCCTCCAGTCTGTTTCTTTCTACAGGAAAACTGAGATTGCTAACCCTCAGTATTTATTTAAAGGTATGCATAAATCCCTGCAGTCTGCTGTTTGATATGTTCTATATGTTCTTAATCTTCACTTGGCTATCAGTGATTCTACTGAGATTTATTCTTTCCAGTATTCTCAAGGATGTGTTGCCTTCCTCGTCGGTGTGTGGAATTCCATAAAATAGTGTCAGGGATTATTTTAGTTTGTGTTTTTTATGGAAGATTTTTATTTTTCCTTTGGTAATAGAGGCACTTTCCTGAATACAGTAATTTCTTCCCAGGCTTGAAGTATACCAGTCTATGCTCTTGGCTTTCAGAATGTCTGTGGGGAAATCTATTATTCTGATGACTATGCCTTTAGGTATGACTTGGCCCTTCTCTCTAGCAGCTTTCAGTATACTTTGTGATGTTTCCCCAATGTTTTAACTATAATGTAATGAGGCCAATAAATTCATAGTTATTCATCATCTTTAGGCATTAGGGAAATGCAAATCAAAACTACGTTGAGATTTGATCTTACTCGAGTCAAAAGGCCTATTGTCAAGAAAACAAACAAGTGTTGATAGGAAAGGAGGACAGAGAGGAACATCTATTGACTGCTGATTGTAATGCCTATTCACCAGCCAGTATGGAAATCGGCCCACTGAGATCCCCCAAATTAAAACTAGAACTATGTGATCAAGCCATACCTCCTCTAGGTATATACCTGAGAGAGGGAGGGTAAACGTTACTGAGATGCCAGCATGCCTCTCTTCACTGTGGCACTGTTTGAAATAGCCAGAGTGTAGGGATGAAGGGATAAAGAAATAGAGATAGAGAAATAGAGGGAGAGTCAATCAGAGATGGAGACAGAGACAGATTCAGAGATAGATATAGAGACAGAGATGGAGACAGAGAAAGACCCAGAGTCAGGGATAGAGACAGAGTCAGAGATAGAGACAGAGATAGATAGAGATAGAGACAGAGTCAGAAATACAGAGTCAGAGACAGATTCAGAGTCAGAGATAGAGACAGAGTCAGAGATAGAGACAGAGTCAAAAATGGAGATAGAGACAGAATCAGAGATAGATACAGAGACAGAGTCAGAATCAGAGTCAGAGATAGAGATAGAGACATAGAAATACACAGAGTCAGGAACAGAGACAGAGTAAGAGATATAGAGACAGAGATAGAGACAAAGTCAGAGACAGAGACAGAGTCAGAGTCAGAGATGGGGCAGAGACAGAGTCAGAGATAAAGACAGAGTCAGAGACAGACACAGAGAGTCAGGGAGAGAGACAGGGATGATAGAGTTAGAGAGAATTCAGTGGGAAGAACACTAGGGATGTGGAAGAGGAATGGAAAGGGGGGAAAGAGAGTGGTAAATGGCAATAGGAGGGTTAATTTTATCAAACCACATTATATCCATACACGAAATTATATGACAAAACCTCAAATGTTGTATCATTTACATATGCTAATTAAATGCTTTAAAAGAGCTATATTCAAATACATTTAGGGAAAATGTGACCAAAAAAACAGACAATAAAAAAGTCTTAGAATAAATGAATTGGCAAAACAATACGAAAAAGGGCAAACACAAACAAAGACTGACAGTATTATAACCTGGTAATTAGGTTAGCTTAAAAATTCTGAGAAGAGCCAGGCGATGGTGGTGCACACCTTTAATCCCAGCACTCTGGAGGCAGAGGCAGGTGGATCTCTGTGAGTTTGAGGCCAGCCTAGTCTCCAAAACGAGTTCCAGAAAAGGCACAAAGCTACACAGAGAAACCCTGTCTTGAAAAACAAAAAACAAAAAAACAAAAAAAAAATTCTAAGAAGAAGGTAATTATTATAAACATTTATGCATCAAAACATGGAGCAACTGAATAAAAATCCAAGACTGGCAGAAATGCAAAGGAAATGTAAGTTCAACCAAACAGTGCTTCCTTTAATGTGACTGTCTCAGGATCACAATTGAAACAGACGAAAAACAACTGGATAATACAAGTCTGTAACTTTGAAATATAAAAATACATCATGGAGATGTCTACAAATTATGTATAAAATTAATCTATTTGATCAAAAATCTATCTAAGGCCTATGGTATGATAACATGATAAAGTTAAGAAGTCATAGTTTAAAAAACTCGCATGATAATATATAAAGGATCTGTATCAATAAAGAAATCAAATCTGAACTACAAATGATTGGCAGTGGAATAAAAATGAAAACACTCCATCAAAATTGGAATGACCATGCTGAAAGTTGTGTTCAGAGGAAAATGTATGGTCTTCAATGGCTTTATCATTAAAAGGGAAAGATTTAAAAAGAGAAAAGTGGTGAGGAAGGAACTGAATAAGTACTAAGAATTTTTTAACTTACTAAATTATTAAGGAATTGGAAGAAATTAACAACAAAATCTATCAAAATAGTAAGTGGAAATTAGTGAAGCTAAAAGCTAAGACTGAGGGCTGGGGGATGCCTCCATAGGTAATGTTCTTGCCTTGTGAGCATGAAGACCTGTGGTTAGACCCAGCATCTGCCCCAAACAGCTGGGTGTGGTGTTGTAAATCTGTACTGAGGTGATGGAGATTTGTGGATCTCTGGAGCTTACTGGCCAGCTAGCCTAGTCTCCTGGATGAATTTCAGGCCAATCAAGACCTTGTCACAAAAAACAAAGAAAGAAACAAATAAGGTGGATTGCACCCGAAGAACTGCAGATGAGGTTGTCTTATGATTTCCATATGCTTGTACATGTATACACCTGCACTTGTGTGTGTATGTGTGTGTGTGTACAGTTAAAGCTGAGTATGTAAAAAGAAAAAGAATATGTGTGCTCAAAAGCTACATCTTTAAAAAGATCTGAAAAGTAAAATAATGAAGCTGTCTTAGTTAGGGTTTCTAATTGTTATGATAACATGACCAAAAGCAACTTGGGAAAGAAAGGGTAAATTCACTTTATAGCTTGTGGTCCATCATCCAGGGATGTCAGCACAGAAACTCAAGGCAGGAACCTGGAGGCCAAAGCTTATACAGAGGCCATGGAGGGGTGCTGCTAAATGACTTGCTTCTCATGGCTTGCTCAGCCTGCTTTCTTATAGCACCCAGGACCACCAGGCCAGGGATTGGCTCTCCCACATTTATCATCAACCAAGAAAATGCACCATGAGGGCATTTTCTCAGTTGAGGTTCCCTCTTCCAAAATGACTCAAATTTGTATCTAGTTGCCATAAAACTAGCCAGCACAAAATGCAAAATCCAGTGAAGCCTAATTTGGAAACAAAAATATACAAGAATTAGAAATGAGTTAGAAGACAGAATTGTGGACACAAAAGATCAAGATAATGCTGGGAAGGAGGATGAAGAAATCCCTGGTACAAGGAGAGGGGTGAGTTCCTTACGTAAGTCTATTGTGCAATGCTTGACCTGGGTTTAATAACTGCCATCTAAGGCTATTACTACTGTTATTATTGTTATTACTACTAATAAATAACTATCAAATACTTCTGACAGTTCAGTAGAAGAAAAGGCTCAAACCTCCTCTCTGGAAAAGACAAATTAACTGGCAAGAAATTATCAAAATGTTAGCATTATCTCTATTCTTATCAAACATTGCTTGAATGCACATTATGTTGGAAGCTCATTCAGATTCAGTGAGATACTGGATATGACCTCTGCCTTCCCAAATTAGGCACACAAATTATCAGTGTGGACTCTAGATGTTAGGTGCCAGGAGATAGTTGAGATACTACACAAAGGAGCTATAGCAAGAAAGAAAGTTTTAGTAGGTTAAAGATTTTTTTAAGTGTGTCGGGGAGGTAGGGGTATTGAACAGATGGACTTCTAAGAGAAAGAGGGAACTAGTAAATGAGCCAGTTTGGCTGAACAAAGGAAAGCAGGAGGCAAAGAAGGTAAGAGAGTGTGGGCCAGATGATGGCGAGCCCTGAGTCCCCGTCTACAGAACACAGTTCTCATTCTGCTGGCTTCGAAGAGTCAGTGGAGAGCTTTGAATGTGTGTGTGATGTGGTAAACAGTGTTCTTCAGAAGGATTAGTTGACAGCAATGTACTTGGTGGACCTGGGGGTAAGGAGGTATAGATCTGGCTAGGAGCTGTCTCCCAAGTTCAAGGCAGAGAGACCACCATTGTTTTATGCTTCGCTCCCTACACCCTCCACTCAAAATCTAGAAACATCCTTTTCTCCATGCTGCAAATGAATAAAACACAAAATGACTTCAGAGACAAATAGAATATGAAACAAAGATACCTAAAGCTTGACTGTGTGGCCCCTAATTAGCCCCACATCAGCTCTGCACTGCCCTGAGTTGACGTTAGAGTGACTCTCGGTTCTCCGCAGTATTTCTCAGCTCTTTCCAAAAAAGAGCCTGAAAGAAAGAACCTCTCCTCATGCAGCAGCTTGGAAGCAAGAACCTTTTAAGCACCAGCCAGCCCAACTGGACTGAGACCCTAGGAATAGGGCTTTGGATCTCCCCGAGGTTAGCCTGGCTTTGCTTCTCCGAGAAGCATGGCTTCATCTCGCCCTTCCATTCACCTCCTCCTCGCTTGAGGCAGCTCCAGGAACACAGAGAGTTAACCTTTGCAACTGGATTTGCTCCGCACAACACGGTGTCACCCACGAACCGGGTGTATAAGGCATCTGTGAAACGAATGAAAAGAAGTCCAGGAATTCAGTTAATTAACCACATCAGTTTCTTAACGTGATCAATTTTAATTAAACTGAATTTTAATAGAGATCTGTGTAGTCTGTAGAGACCAATTGCTAATTCTACAAAGCATGTGCTGCTTTTCAGTTCAGGTTTGCTCCCATCTAATTAATATGGATAGAGCATTAAGCCTTTTTGGACTCTGGTGGTTTTCATTTCATGACTATTAATGATTTTAATGAACTGGACTAATTCAGTAGTTTTCATCCTAGTGTTTCAGGGCTTTGTTCATCACAAATTTCAGGTTTATAATTGGTTTCCAGGTCTTAACAGTGGTCATTGATCAGCTTCAGCAGTTCCTTTTACAACTCAGTAGGCGCTGGGGACTGTTAACCCTTTGCCACCTGGAGCCAAGATGCACAGTGCAGTGAGTGCTTCAGAGCACACCGACCCGGGGGTGGCCAGGGGGCAGTGGGCACTTAAAAGTCACAGGGTAGGGGAATGTTAGCACAGGTCAGAACAAGGAAGGTCACGGCAGCAATGAGGCAGCTGTAAGTTTAAAGCAGCAATTGGAATAAAGTAGACCCGTGATTGCTTTATTCTCCAATACTCCGAGTGAGAAACGCACAAGCCAGGCTTTCTGTCTACTCATTGGCCCCTGCCAATCCCTAGCAGGCATCTTTATCAACAACCAAACAGCCAGGACTAAAGAATAAGAAAATTTAGAGCTGAAAAGAGCTGATGAAAAACAGAAACCGGGGCTGGAGAGATGGCTCAGAGGTTAAGAGCACTGGCTGCTCTTCCAGAGGTCCTGAGTTCAATTCCCAGCAACCACATGGTGGCTCACAACCATCTGTAATGAGATCTGGCGCCCTCATCTGGCCTGCAAGGATACATGCATGCAGAACACTGTATATGTAATAAATAAATCTTTAAAAAAAAAAAAAAAAAAAAAAAGAAAAACAGAAACCTGGAGACAAGGCTGCAGGGGACGTAAACTGGTGGAAACTAACAGAGATACAGAAATAGACACGGGTGGCTGAGTACTTATGCATTTTTCCCCCCACAGCATGGCGATCTGGGCTCACCAACAGAACTTGGCTAGTGGTTTTCTCTCTCCCAGAAAACAAATAATGTTGCTGTCTTTCATTTAAAACAAAAGCCATAACTTTGAGCATTATGTGCTCCTTAGAATGATTAATGACCTTTTTGTTTATAATCTTCCTCAGTTCTGGAAACTGGCTGGCAAGGTGGATATGCAGAGGAGTTCAGCTCACATCAACAAAATGGCGGAAAGCAGAAAGTAGCACACTCTGATTCAGGCATCTGTATCAGTGGTTCTCAACCTCCCTAAGGTGTTGACCCTTTAATATGGTCCCTCATGTTGTGATGATCCCCAGCCACAAAATTATTTTCATTGCTTACTTCATAACTGCAATTTTGATATTGTTATAAATCGTAATGTAAACATTTTTGGAGATAAAGGGTTGCTAAGGGGGTCATGACCCACAGGTTGAGAATTGCTGCACCACTCCAAGAAAGAGCCACACAAACACTTGAGTGCCAGCTTCCAGAAGTGGAGTCATAGGAAACTGTTCAAGGCTCCTTTTCATAGGTCTACCCCAGATAGTTCCCCTCTCCTGCCCCTGATCAACTGAGGGAAAGGCAGATGTACTTAAGTGCTCCAGGGACTTGCTTCTGATGGAGCTTGTTTCCATCTGGAACCCAAAACCCAGCTGGAATCTTTACAGGTACTTCAGTTAAAAGCAAATAAGAAAAACCACCTTTCTCCCATGGAGATCTTGTCTAGAGAGAGTCTTCCAAAGAGTGGTTTTTCTATCATCTCAATGTTCTAAGTATAGAGACTCAAAAGAATCAATTAAATGGAGGCCATCAATGTGACATTGAAAGTAACTCAAGAGAAAAAAAGGCATAAAGATGAGAAATTTGATTTCTTTTCTATTTCCCCAGCCCCTTGCCTTAACTGTTTTCTTTGACAGGTTCTGTCTCTGCGGGTTGAGTTCTCTCACACAGGATGACCTATTTAAACAAGCTGCTGTCAGGCAGAGTTTACTTTGCACCTTTAATTCCTGCTTATCTCTCAATCCTTTCCAGCCTTGCTTCTATCCCACAGAGCTGCTGAAATGTGCTCTGTCATCTATAAAATGGTGATAATGTCTTCTTCCTTGTAGGGTCACTGTGTAGATCAGCACACTTAGCAAGGTGCCTCAATAAATTATGGTTATTATTGTCAGTCCAATCACCAAGGCTCCTATGATTGACAAATGACGAAAGTCTTTCTCTGTTATTGGCAGTGCTTCATATTATAGACCACATTTCCTCCGACTCTCCTGAGAAACCACTGAGGTATCCTTCCACTCTTTCCACAGTCATCTGTGGGAGATGTTTGGTTCATCATGCAGAGTTCTAGGCATCAGGGATACCATGCAGTTCCGAAAGGCTGAACACATTGGTATGCTTGGAGTTTTAATTTGTTTTTTCAGGTGAGGAAAGGAAAACAAGAAAGGCTAATCTATTTAAACAAGCAGCCATCATAACAGAGTTTGCATCTTTAATTCTTGTTCGTCTCTCAGTCCTTTCCAGTCTTCTCCCAGGTACTTAAATTGTTCCAAACAGCAGTCACAAGGTTTTACATGTGTCAATCCACATGAGATGGGCATAAACATCTGCATTTTACTCATGGACATCAGGGCTCTACATGGTAAGTTTCCTTGCCAAGGTCATGAAGTTTTTATGTGACAGAACTTGTATATAAACCAGAGCAATCTGTCCCAGAGTTCAGCCTTTAAAATCCAGCTTTACTTACAAAGAACAGAGTAAAATTTACAGAGATGGAAAGAAAAAATGCACTTAAGATGAAAACTTAAGGTGGTATGCAAGCAGAGAGGCCTGCTCCGACAATAAATAGGAACGTGTGATGTTCTAGAAAGCATGAGCTACGAATGAGCCGTCCCCCAGAGGCTTTGTGCATTGAAGCCTTGCCCTCTTGTGTGACTAGAATAAGAACTTTGGAGTGGAAGATTTTGGGGTACGTTTAAGACTAAGAAAGGATCTGAGGGCAGTGTCTACTCCCGCAGCAGTTGAAGAGAGAGTGTCCTCTCTCCATCACCAACATGATGTAAAGGACATATCGGGGCACAGCGGAAGGTGGCCATCTGCCACCAGAAAGTAAGTCCTCACTAGGAAAAGAACTGGCCAGCACTCGATCTTGACTTCTCAGCTTCCTCTACTGTGAGGGAATGAGTTCCTGCTACATAAATGACTGCCTAGTCTATGGTGTTTGTTTTGGCAACTTGAATAAACTAAAACATCAAATGAAGTCTTAGTGACTAGGAGGATACTGCTTCTCAGGGGGTTCATGAAGGAAGATGGAGACAAAGTCACCTGAGTGTTGGGAAAGATGAGCCCTTGCAAGAGATCCTGCAGGGAGTTCGGAACGAGTGAGACAAAGAAATGCAAACTCAGCTCTTGCCAAGAGTGTCCCTACATAAGCAACCAGAGAAGGAGTGAGAAAGAGAACCAGGACCCCAGGGCAATATTTTTAAGGTAGCAGATATTCTAGAATGTTTGTCTGTTGCAATGATCTAGAGAATAGAACATACAAAGGAGATTTTATAGAGCAGAAATAATTGCAGAAACAAACTCATTCAATAGAGGAGAGGGGCTAGCCTTGGATAGAAGACTTACCCTTGTGCAATTGTGGGATGCAAAGCTATAGATAAATATGAGAGGGGGCAGGTTAAGCAGGTGCATGCACAGAAGAGGAAGTGGGGCCTTTGGGTGTACCTGCAGGTAGGGTGGAAGCTTTGGCAACGGACTAAGAGGTATTTGTTTCTCTCTGTTACACTAATATCTTATTAATAGAGCCTAGATCTTAGCTGTCCCTAACGAGACACTGCTGTTTTTATCTTCCTCCTGGTCCAGACAAGGAAATTGAACTCCAGAGAAAATTAGCAACTTAGTCAATGGTTCGCTGAGGTGGTGATCAGCAAGACTGGAATCTGAACTGAAATTTTCTTTTTTGGTTGTTGTTCCTGATTTGCAGAAAGTGAAAGGGAAGGGAGGAGTTGAGATCATGATCTTAGTGAAAAGATAAGGAAATTGAGTAATGAAATGTGGAAGGATTGCCAAGGGGTCCTGTAGACTTTCTTATCATCATTTGGGACATACATTTGCAGGGAAACTATTTTTGTGGTTTTGCTTTATTGACTTTTGTTTTACCTACAGCTCTACTTGAGTGCTCAGATTTCAAGTTGGGACTGAGTTTCAAGAAGAGAGTAAGAGAAGGAGAAAGAGAGAAGGCAGAGAGGATATGAGGATGGCTGGCTGGATAGATGGTGGGTGGGAGGATGGATGGATGGATGGATGGGTGGGTGGGTGGGTGGGTGGATAAATGGTTGGATGGATATGTAGGTATATACATACATATACACACACAGGCTGATGGGGCAGACAGAGTTTTCCTAGTCATCAACTGTTGACCAGACTGGATAAAAAGGAAAGAGAGGCCAGAGACTGATGACAGTAGTGAAAACAGCTGGAATGAAGTGGGTTTGGTAAAGTAAACTGGAAAATTAAAGTCAGTATTTGGATCAAGATGCTGATGTTTTGAGGGGCATTTGACATTAAAACTTTTGGAAGGGGCAAGATTCATTATTTCACGTTCTAGAGTCAGACCCTGGAATGGAAGAAGGAAGGCTGTTGATTAAGAATTTACTGCCAGCAAGATGGCTCAGTAGTTAAAGTTACCTGCAGCCAAGGCTGTGAACTAAGTTCAATCCCTGGCACCCATCTGATGAAAGAAAAAAAACCCAACTCTCACAGGTTGTGCTTTGATTGCCACACTTGTGCCAGGGCACGTGGGCGCTGCCATACAAACCCCAATAGATAAATTAAAATGTTAAGACAATTTGCAAAGATTTGTAGGAGGCAATCAGGTAAGGCATGGGTATGAAGTTGAAGTTCCCAGGGATAATGGTGGGAGTAACAGGAGAGAGAGAGAGAGAGAGAGAGAGAGAGAGAGAGAGAGAGAGAGAGAGAGAAGAGAGATTGTAAGTAGGGTGCTAAAATCTCCTGAGATTGGGAGGTGAGTAGGGGACAGGCCACTGTGACGGGAGGAAACAGATGGTGTAATCTCATGCCATCTGCTTTAAAATTGCCAGGAGTTTTGAGGATGAAGGAAGGGACAAGTGTCTAGAAATAGCAGCAGAGCGACTCCAAAGCCCGTAGTCACCCCTTTCCACTCTCCAGCTGAGATCCCGTTTGCTGTTGCTCCTCACTCCCCATTTCTAGACACACACCGCGTCTCTTCTGCCGCCTAAGTTTAGGTAGGGCATATTGACATCAGGCTTTGGAAATGAGCATCACGTCTCTTACGTGCGTGTCTATATTCACATGTGCACACATATGTGAACACATACCCTTGCACAAGCGCGCACGCACGCACACACACACACACACACACACACACACACACACACAGAGTATCTTGGATATTTGTATGAGTTCTGTATCTTCCTTTCCAAAAACTGGACAAAAAAAAATTTTTTTTTTGGTCTATATTGTTTGAAAGTCATTCTTTATGGGACTTAGATTCTTTTAATCTTGAAACATTTTCTATGTTCTTTGGAATAGGGTACATTTTTATTTTTTATTTTTTAAAGAGTAGATTTTCTTCTATTTTCTTCATTATCAGCAACTGTTCAAAGGTGTGGGAATTCAATTTTCTTATTTATTTTTCTTTTTCTTAGTTGGTATTGCTCACTCCTTTTACTATAAGGCTTTCAGGTTCTGGGATAAATTTTGAGTTAATATTTGGTTTGAGGCTTCCTTGCCATGTGGGGAAAATAAATTTAGGGTTTTTTTAATAAGGCAGTCCTGAGGATCAAGCTTAGGGTTTTGTACATGCAAGAGAGGCGCTCTACCACTGAACTCCATCTCCAGCCCCATAAATTCAGACATTTAAAGTACAGACAGTATTTCATGTTCTCATATATCACTGTGCCCCTACCTCACCTCATCCACATTCTGAGGCAGTCGTCACGATTTCTTGAGTTTCCAGAATAAGGGGTCAGAGTTTTTCCCTCTTATAAGTTGAGCCCTCTAAGGCCCTTGAACTCTTGGAAGTGGTTCTACCTCCCTTCCTCTCATGTGGCTTTAATATACCCACACCAACCTTGAGTCCATATCTGGCCTTATAGTCTAATGCCAGACCCGTGTTACAGACCAGACTCTGCTTTCCTGCTTCATTCCTGGCACCCAAGTGTTTATTTTTAGTTCAACTTGATGACATAAAAATATTGTTGGGTCAGTAAGATGACTCAGTCAGTAAAGGGTGCTTGCTGCCAAATCTGATGACCTGATTGGTTCTCTCCTCTCTCTCTCTCTCTCTCTCTCTCTCTCTCTCTCTCTCTCTCTCTCTCTCTCTCTCTCTGTGTGTGTGTGTGTGTGTGTGTGTGTGTGTGTGTGTGTACTCTACAAGTACGTGGAATGGACAACATCCTGGACAAGGGTAGCACACTACATTTGTCCTAGCATAGGGCCAACAACCCTTCTTCCATGTTATGTCTTTCATAGACAGGACATCAAGCTTCTACCTGTTCTCCATGTTAAATTTCATCTCTTCCTTCTTCCTGGTCAATGTTATTGGCCAAACTATCAGATTTTGTCATTGTCATCCTTAAAAGCTGTTAGTTGACAGCATTTTTCAAAATCAAGGTCATTATCCCACCCAAAGCCCTTCAAAACATGATCTTAATTATTAGGGAATGCTCTGTACCCATACCCTTCCATACAACACTCCATGGATACCTCAGAATTTGGGCGTAAAGACAGGGCCTCTCCCTGGGCATTGGTGACTCATTCCTTTAATCCCAGTACTCAGGAGGCATAGGCAGGCAGACCTCTATGAGTTTGAGGACAGTTTGGTCTACAGAGCGAGTTACAGGACAGCCTATTTAGAGAGAGAAACCCTGTCTTGAAAAATAAAACAAACAAACAAAAAAGACAGGGCCTTTTAAAAAGTGATTTCAGTTTAAGTAAGATCACAGGGATGGCACTAATTCAGCATGCCTAGGTGCTTTATAAGAAAAAGAAGAGATATTGGTGATGAGCGCACACAGACAAGTGGCCATCTGGGGACACAGAGAATGTAGTCAAGGACAGAGACCTAGGAGACACAAACTCACTAACATCTTTGTCTTGGAGTTCCAGCCTCCAGGAGGCTGGGAAATGCACATCTGCTGTTTAAAATAATCATCCATGAGAGTGTGTTACAGCAGCCCTGGCACATTAGCACACCTCCTGTCTCATCAGTCATACATCCACCATTTCCCTTTCCTGTGCCCTGGGCAAGACATGCTCTTCATGTCCCTCAACTGGACAAATTACCCTTCACAAGTGGAACCCCCGAGGACTTGGGTAGTGCTCACCAGATGTGGAAGGCTAAATAAGGGTTCCCATAGTCATAGTAGGGACCTGTGTATTGAAGCCATAAATAAGTAAGGGATATGGGAGTGGAAATATTGTCATGGATGATCCAAGGGTCCCTAAATGCAATTATGAGAAAACGGTAGGGGGTATTTGACTGCAGAGGAGGACTGAGAAGTGTGCTCATGGGAGAACATGGCTAATTAGAGTTAGGAGTTAGGAGGCACACGTTAAGGAATGCAGAGAGCCTTCAAGAGCTTGAAAAGGTGAGGGCCCCATTTCTCTCCTGGAGGCTCTAAAAAAAAAACAGCCTGCTGATACTGCAGCCCAGCAGTTTTGAAGTTTTGGCATGAAGAACTGTCAGGGAATAGATTTGTGTTGTTCAAAGCCGTCAAGAACACAGAGAAGTGTAACATAGGCCACAGGAAACTATTTTCCTGGTTGTCAGGGCTTTAGTGTGTCAGACAATAACTTGTGGAGTTGGTTCTTTCCTCCACTTTTACATGGATTTAGAGGATCGAACTCAGATCATCAGGCTTACACAGGAAATGCTTTACCTACTGAGCCATCTCACAGACACCAAAACCTCACTGTTTTCAAACCATTATAACTGCACAGAAGTTGCAAAGCAGGGTGTTAGATACAATTCTCCTAACCTTTGAAATGCTAACGTCTTGCATGGCTGTCGAACAATATCAAAAGTAGAAAGCTGACAGTGTCACAGTCCTTCTAATTAGGCTGTAGTTCATATTCGCTTTTCACCAACCATGTTGACTTTTAATTATATTTTCCACTAGATTGTGAGTCCTTCAACGCTTAGGACTACATATTTACTTTATATTTATCTTCAGAACATGTAACAAACATTGGGGTCTCAATAAATATTTTTAGGACAAATGAGGAGAGAGAATCAGGATGAAATGAGATACATTTACTATTTACTCATATTATTTACAGAGTTATAATTACACCTTGGGTAGAAGGCAGGATATATATGAAACAATAGTCTTCAATATCATTACAGTTTTAGCAGAATTTCAATTCTATACTCTGACTATTTAATACATATTTTCCCATTTGAAAAACTTTACCCATGAGTTTTTGTTATGTATTCTGTATATCATCTCAATTAAAATTTTCTTTTGAGCAACAATCTAATGGTTAAGCTAGTAAGACTGTTTATTGGGGGCTGAAGAGATGGCTCCACAGTTAGGAGCACTAACTGCTCTTCCAGAGGACTGGGGTTTGATTCCTAGTACCCACAGTTCACAGGGGTCTGTAACTCCAGATCTGGTGGATCTAACACCCTCTTCTGGTCTCTGTGGACACTGCATGCATGTGGTGAACACACATATACACATGCAGGTAAAACATCCAGACACATAAATAACCTTTAAAAAAGAATGTTTCTTCTGTTCAGTTAGTGTTTTGTTAAAATTTTTCTGAAATAGCAAAAAGGAAGGAAGAAAAGAAGGGAGGAAGGAAGGAAGGAAGGAAGGAAGGAAGGAAGGAAGGAGGGAGGGAGGGAGGGAGGGAGGGAGGAAGAAAACAGTCAAGTTTGCTGGAACAGTAAGTATATGGTCTTCTATGGTCACCGTTGGGAAATGAAACATTCCTTTTCTATTTGGCAATTTAAAGTCAATTATCTGTCTTATTTCCCTGCTAGGCTGCATTTGTGCATTTAAATGATGTACAAATCATTCTGTGGTACAGGAGATCTCAGCCACAGGTCAGCAGAGGGGAGGCTTTCTGATCCTGGGAGGAACAGGGGAAAGAGCTCACTGTTACCTGTGCTCTCCAGCCGTGACTGACCTTGATCTACAGATCCTCTTAGGGGATTTCTGGCAAGAAACAGGAGCAAAATGACGTTGGCCGCTTCCCCCTCCCCCTGTAGTGTTCCTTTCTTTACTCGTTTATTCCTTTCCAATCCTCAGTTTCTGAGTAACAATGAGCCCGGGTTATAAACAAGACGACTGATGCTCACAGATTCGGCCATTTCCCCAATTTACCAACTATCTTGAGGCATAAGCAGAATCTACCCTAGTTCAAGATTTTAGTCTTCTGCTCTTCCTGGAGTTTGTGTTAAGGAGTGATTTCCTTTTGGCTGCACATTAGAATCACCTGGCTAGCTCCTGAACCCCCAAATCCAGCCTATATGACTTTGAAGAGCACTGTGTATCAATGTACCGCCAGTGTGCGAGAATGTTTGAGAACGAGGGACAGACTTTAAAATAGACAGAACAAAACCAAAGGTGACCAAAAAGTCTCACTGAGGAATCACAGAAGGTACCCCGTGTCGTAAAAATCCCACAAAGTATCCTTCAAGTGATGCCTGATATTCCTACCACCTGCATTGATTGTATCTTTAAGTATAGGTATCAGTTTTCTAGAAGTCTACTGCTAAAATGTGAATAATCACTTACTAGGACAAATAAGTCACTCTATCATTGTCCAAATCCAGATTAAATTCTACCCTGATTAAAATATACCCAATCTTTGTTCAAGAGATTTGTAGTGGAAACCTGGAATAGATAACTCATGTGTTGGCACCTCAGATTTTCTACCCTGTCACCTGGGAGCCTTAAGAGGCAGAAACCTGGGGTTTAGATGGAGAATTAGTGAAAAGTCTCCAAGGTACATTCAAAGTTTAAGAGCACAAAAGCCTGATTTCAAAATAATCGTGGGAAAAAAGGTTCGAGATATTTTAATATACTTTTAAAATATAGACACTTGGTGCTTCCCGAGGTTGTGGGATTCTGGCCAGGTGATTCTGACAACAAGGAAATCACTACTTTGCACAAACTCCAGAGCGGAGGCGTCCAGTGTTGTCTCCTGACTGACGAGGATGCTGAGGAAATCTTAGCTCTCATAAATACAAATCTCTCGTTCTGGTCAGACGATGGGGCTGTCTTTTCATCTGCAGACTATTTAAATAGTACTGAAAGAATTATGTTCCACATGAGACCAGAACCTGGACAGTGCCCAGATGAGGGATTATAGTCTGAATGTAGGAAGAATTTAGAAACTCAGCTAAAGGAAACAAACTACCTTGCTGTTACTTTGTGAGATTTCCCAGCAGTCTCCCTTCCCCACCCCACCCCACATCCTTCTAGAAGTGTTCCT
Organism: Peromyscus eremicus; assembly: GCF_949786415.1. Lineage (NCBI taxonomy): Eukaryota > Metazoa > Chordata > Mammalia > Rodentia > Cricetidae > Peromyscus > Peromyscus eremicus. Next base: position 81,431,124 of record NC_081419.1, read on the forward strand.
TCTTCATCAGGGTATAGCTCTTTGCTCATACATTTTTATCTCCTAGACACAGGCTAGTTAGTTGTATGTTTATTCTTGACAACTATGGTGCTCTTGATAGTAATAACAATGCCTTACTCTTCATTTCTCGCTACTTGGTTCATGGTTAACATTATCATTCTTTTGCTAACTGCCGTGTGTGTGTGTGTGTGTGTGTGTGTGTGTGTGTGTGTGTGTGTGTGTAAATCTTAAAAGTTATGTTAGCCGGGCGGTGGTGGCGCACGCCTTTAATCCCAGCACTCGGGAGGCAGAGCCAGGTGGATCTCTGTGAGTTCGAGGCCAGCCTGGGCTACCAAGTGAGTTCCAGGAAAGGCGCAAAGCTACACAGAGAAACCCTGTTTCGAAAAAACCAAAAAAAAAAAAAAAAAAAAAAAAAAAGTTATGTTAAAGCTTTCAGTTGACTTCTCCACAGCACTGATGGGAAGATGTCTTAAAGTTCTGAAAGCAAACATCAGCATATTATTATATGGGAAGTAAAAAAACCAATTGTAAGAACTGAAACCCAGATATTTCTGAGCAATAAAAACAAGGAGATTTATCGGTAGCTGACCTATGCTAAAACAATCAGCAAAGGACAGACGGGAGTACAGAAGAAGAGGAAGAGAGAAGTAAAGTTATAGAGAATGTAGATAGAGAATGCAAGTGAGTACTGAGCTAGAAAACACTCATCATTGGTGCTGCGTGCCTGTCATCTCCAAGTTCATGAAGCTGAGGCAGGAGGATTGCAGTTCAAGGATGGCCTGGGGTGTATAAATGAGACCCTGTCTCAAAGCATCAAAAAATAACCAAGAAGCAAACTATAAAAACCCCAAACACAAAATAATCATGATGCTTTGGAGAAAAGGGAGTAAAATATGTAAAAATAAAATGCATAATATTAGAAATCAGAAGGGAAAAGGTTATGCATAGCATTGGGGTGCACAAGACCCCTCAAATCTCCAGAATAAAGGGGGTTTCTGACTCTCACAGCTTTTCAGGTGAGATGTTCCTACCAGGTAACTTAATCTGCTCTAGTTTACATGCCAAGAGGTGCAGGAGAGCACAAGGTAGGACTGTAAACTCTTCTGCACTCCTTAAGGAGGGACTGAGCTTGTTTTCATCCAAGGTATGAGAGTTCTAACCAGTTACTGCAGCAGCCTGTCGGTTCTTTGTTCCAAGGGATTGGCTGCCAGGGGGCGTGGCTGATTCCTCCCGGGCAGCAACATCTGGTCTCTTAAAGCTGTAGCAGCTTAAAGGGCCAGGCTCATGATCTAACAAATAGTTCAGAACAATAATAATAAAAAATAGGAGAGCCAAAATCGTGTAGATGGAGTTAAAGTATTCCAATAACTGATGTTTCCTGTGAAGTGCTGAAAGTGTTCATTTATTTTAGTTTGTAATAACTCAAAATTGTATGTTATTAAAAGAACCATAAAAGAGGGTATAATGAACAAGCTCAAAGACATAGACTCTAAATATTGGATTTGGTCCAAAAGAGGTCAAGAAAGAAAATTATTCAGTTGAGACTAACAGAAAATAAGTGGATATTCACCCAAGAATTATGTGCTCTTTAAACATGCCAATTTAAAAATTGAAATGATCAGACTTAATAAAACCAACTGCAGTAGATACTGCTAGCCCTTACATCAAAGAACATGGGGAAAATTCAGGGCAAACAACGTGCAAATCTGGTCACAAAGCAGCCTGAAAGGATCCAGGATGTCTCCTACATCACAGACCTGGTTGCCAAAGCTCAGAGTCGGGACAGGTTTCATGGGAGAAGTGCTTTTCTGGGGTTTCTCTCAGTTTCGGCTAACACTAAGTGGAAATTCACCATCCGCTGGTTTGCTGGTTTCTCACTGACTCCCAATTCAGAGCTCTCTCCTGCACAGAGCAGGTTTGCCTGTGGCGCTGTGCCTGGGCAGAACAGACCTTCTGAAGTGTTTTCCTCTCTGCAAACTGCTGGAGACATCAGAGTCCATGATCTGACATCTGCCTGCTGCCCAGCTCCGAGGATGGCAGCGCAGGCCCTCAGAGGTCCCTTCCTTTATTTCCTTCCCAGGCCCTTTCACCCTCTCCCTAATCAAAGATTTATGACTGGGGAAAGGATAAAAGAAAATATACGCAGGTTCTAAGTCAAGAGAGTCTTCTTGACTATATTCCTACCCTCCTAACAAAGTGCATGATCAACTTCACCTGCCTTGGTCAACAAACCTGGTGGGAAACTCTGCTCCTTGCCTACCAAATTCCATGGGTAGGCAGAGGCGTTGTGTTGGTATAACACTGTCATGTAGTGATGTCGGCTCTGGATTACACTAAAAGGAGAAACATTTCATCTAATCATGGAGGGTCAGCTTTAGAGGGCTATCCAGGTGAAACATCCTGAGCAAAGCTACCCCAGCTCCATAGCCAAAAGCACCATGGCCCCACACAGTTCTCGGCCCCACACAGTTCTCTGACACAGTCCCTGCAGTCACACTACCTACGCCAGCATCCTCTACTGGCCTGAGTGGATTTTGACCTCTGAGTACGTCAGAAGTATGCATATCCTGGGGCGTTAGAACTAGATTGCATGGTCAGCCATGTCACAGCAAGGACAACCCAAGACATCTCCAAAGCCTGAGTTATCTATTCCTTTTCCTCCCTCAAGTGTACAGACTTAGACATCTACAATTACAGCCCGTTCTAGGGTCTTCCCCACTCACTGCCCTTCCTCAAACACTGTGTACTGAACACTAAATGCCCTCGTGGCTGATGGAAGGCTGCCTCACTTAGTTCTCACCACAGCCCTGTGAAGAAGGCGTTACTGTTCTAACCACTCTACGATGAGGACACTGATTCTTAAAAAGGGTTGAGATGCACAGGGGCCAGTAACTGAACTGGTGCCAGACACAGAGTTGGAATCTGGTTGCCTAGACTACGGCACTGCTCTTCCTGGCTTGGGTCTTATCCGACTATCTGAGCTCCTGGTAGCCCACTGGCCTACCCTTCATAGGCCAGCCTGGAACTGGAATCTTTTTACGTTTTCTGTAATCTCAAGAACCAGGACAGACTTCTGTCTTCACCAGCAGTTACAAGTTCAGGTCTGACGTGCTCAACTCTGGCTGCCTCCCGGTGTCTAAGTTTACAACCACTCTTTGGACCCTGTGTGCAGACTGTAAAGTGTCACACACTGCTGTGCTGGCCAGCCCGCCCTGTCAATTAGAACATGGAAACTGCCTTCCAGCACACCTCCCTCCTGAGTGTGTGCCCACTGTAGCCATATGCAGACACCTGGAGACAGCCTACCAGGGCACGTAATCATTTCATAGTGAACTCCTAAAACGCACTTCCAAGAGTGCCCACCCTAGGGCAGCTCATCAGGCCCATATGTGAGACCACTGCAGGCTGAAAGATATGAACCACTGCTCTTCCCTTTGGATTTCTGCTGTTTTTTTTTTAAGTCATTTAAATGATTTGCAGATTTTATTGCAGATGATTTTCTTGATGAGATACTCCCTTTTGTTATTATTTTTTTTAAATAAAATTCCTCACATTTTTGCCAAAAACATCACTTGAAGTGGAAGAGCCCACAAAATGGAGTAGACAAGGAGCCTAGATTTCTCTCTCTAGCTACCTGTCGTTCCCTGTACATTAAGCCTCCGTGCATTAAGCTTGATAACTTTGAGCTAATGCTCAAGAGGGACTGTGGAAGGCTCAGAAGTCACACTAGGCATACTGAAGTCCAAAGGGTAAAAAGAATGTGACATCCTATTTGCAGCTGATACAGGAGCCACCTCATAAAAGAGGACCAACTGATGGTGTTGGCCTGGATGATCACCAGGGTCCCTTACAGTTGTAAAACTCTTAAGTGGTCAGCAGGGACCAGCCCAGTGTGATGGGGTGAAAGGTGAAGATAATCAGTAATGCCATTTGTGGCCCCAATCATTTATCCACTGCTTATTGATCTAAAGAGATATATTACTGTTAATATCCCAGAAATAATTCCAGGGGTCCCTTGAAACTCTGTTATAGATTTTAGTACCATGTTAAGACTCATGGTTATTTTCTGGCCCATGTCCATAAAAACTCATATCCCTTGAGATTCTTGGTTGCAAACCAAAGAAATCAATGCTGGCTACTTCACAAAAAAAGAATTTACGAGCAGGAAGGGGAAGTTCATAGAAGCAACAAGAATCTGGAAGACCAAGCTTAGGAAAAGGGACCAAAAAAGGGACTCCAGACTTTTGAAGAGGAAACTCTAGGTCTACTGCAGGAAACAGCTGATCTTCAAGCCACACCTATGCTGGTGACAACTCACCCATTTGAGTCCCCTTCTCAGGAGTCATTGAAGAGTTCTGAGACTCCACATGCCAGAATTCCCTGCTGAGTTCTGTCTCCAGCTCCACCAAGGAGCTACTGTGGTCTCTTAGACTGTCACAAGGGGTGACAATGAGACCTCCCCCCCCCAGGCAAGCTGCATTCAAAGAGGACTCCACCCAAAAGGAAACCGCAGAGGAGGATTGACTCACAGCAGGCTGCAGGAGGGAGCACATCCGTGAGGGCTATGTATGCGTATGGTTCACAGAGATACATGAACTTCAAAGTCAGATAGACATGGCCCTGCCCCCTCCTGGCTGTGGGACCTGTGGGTGCTTCCTTGGACCTTCTCACTCTCATCAATATGGGACTAAAGGGAAGATCTATCTGTGCAAAATCTGGCATATAAGTCAGTTTTATGTGTTTAGTTTTCTTGGAAAGAGGACATGCTCTTCATTTTGTGTCTCAAATAATTTGTAGTTCAGCAACTTTAAGCTTTTGACAAAGAGTCTTTGAAATGAAGAAACCGCGTGAAAAGGAGCAATTAGTAACCTGCAGCTTGAACCACCTTCCACAAACAGGAAGCTCGGGGGTCTGAGGTGTGCTGAAGAAGTGGGTATCCTTGGTCTGTCTAACTAAATGTCTTTCCTTTCTCCACACCTTTTACTCCTGTTTAGGATGCTGGGGTATCTCTGAATTTTTTACTCTGAAACAAGTGTTTGCTTAGAATGAATACTGTTGTGAGAAAGGATCAATGCTATAGCTTCTTTTCATGCTGAGTTAGCAGGAAAGATCAAAGTTCCTTTTTCTTCAGACTGAACTGCTCAGGCACCTAAAAGTGCCTTTAGGACTTCAGATAGAAGCCACACAGTACAAGACACATTCTCTTTATAGTTTTGCAGGTCTTTTGAAAAATAATGTAATACAGCTTGCTACTGTATGGTAGAGAGAATGAAATAAAGAGGTCCGCTTGCATCCAGCTACATTTCCTGAAATGAAAATGTTCAGTCTGTCCACTGTGCATAGCTTTTGGTTTTGCTTTGTTTTGCTGTAGTGGAAAGATACTTCTAAGTGTCTTTCATTCCTATTCATCATTATTTTATTTATTTGTTTGTTTGTTTATTTATTTATTTATTTATTTATTTATTTATTTCTGAGATTATAATATAATTACATTTCTCCCTCTTCTCTCCTCCTTCCAAACCTTCCTTATACTCTCTCCCTCTCCTTTAAATTCATGGAGTCTCTTTTTTTCACTGATTACTATTGTATGAATATATGTATATTTCTAAATATAACCTGTTCAGTCCATGTGATGTTACCTGTACATATGTTTTCAGGGCTGACTGCTTGGTGCTGGAATACCACTTGGTGTGCTCTTCCCTGGGGAAGAGCCTTTCTCCCACTCCCAGCTTTCCTCAGATGTTATAGTTCTTTGTTTAAGGTGTTAAGTCATGCTGATGAGACTTTATGGGTCTAGATTTTTGGACGCCAGAAGGATGATTCAGTGGGCAAAGGTGCTGAGACCCAATCCTGGGACCCATGTGGTAGATGGAAAGAATTGACTCCCGAAAGGTGTCCTCTGACTTCCACACACTCATCATGGACTGCATATCCCACCCCATATTCTTACACACAAATTAATAAAAGTGTGTGTGTGTGTGTGTGTGTGTGTGAGCTTAAAATCGGATCTTTTGAAAAATTATCCAGTATTACCCTTCAGCTAAACAATAATGAAATTAATGTTTTGACATCTTTAATGAGTGTTAAGACACATGTTAACATTTCTGGATGTATTAGTAAGCTGTGCCAATTTTATTAATTCTCAAAGACCTGTCATCCTTCAAACATAACTGTGGTAAAGCATTGAAATACTAACAGGCAATCTCTGACTTGCTGGTGGCGTCAGGAATGTTCGAATGGGAAAATATAAAGTAAAATGATGCAACACTCATTTTGTCTCCAAGTATCCATACAACAGTTCTGCTATGAGTAAGTTGTTTATAATAAAGACTGAAAACAACCTAAATGCCCAGAAGCCGGGGATTCAGAAACAAAGTGTGCACTCTTCCTATTTTGTTAATTAAAAACACAAATTTACAATGGCCAATAAAATGAGGATAAAGTCAATTCCATGGAACCTTGCTTGTAACATACTTTAGAAAAAAATAAAGTTTAAAACAATATGTCCGATATGATCTCGGCTTTGTAAATAATTCACAGATACAAACAGAAACAAGACCAGGAGAACAAATTAATTGCAGGATTTTTCTTTTGCTTTCTTTTGTTTTTAGTTGTTTGTGTGTGTGTTTGTTTTCTAGCTGGTACAAGATCTTGCAAATCTCTATTTTCTAAATATCATAGCAAGAAGAACTAAAGCCAGTAAACGACTTAAGAAAGTTCACACTTGGTTTTATCTCAAACTTACATCCGATATTAACAGCTGTTTCTATGGAGAGTGCTGAGTTCTATATGGAGGATAACTATGAACTCTACAAACGCCACACAATTTTCATTTCATCCTTGAAAGTTCTTAATGGCACCGACAAGTTAACATTTGGTAGACGGTGCTGACACGCTTGAAAATGTTTCCTTTTCTTAGTTAAGCTTCATGTTCATCCTTAATCCATCTACCTTAGCAAGGCTCGTGTATTTGGTCACCATAACTGTAATTTTCAAAGCAGCACTTTTCTAGGCTAAGATAATGTTTCAGCTCTATTTCTCCTTCTGTTTTCTGTACTGGGGGTTCATTTTGAGCAAGAATGTAGACTGAAAACTTTACCTGCCCCCCAGACACACACACACACACACACACACACACACACACACACACACACACACGGACTCTTCTTAAGTCCAAGACTGAGAAATTGAATGACTCTGGGGTCACAATGCCTAGGTTTAAATTTTAGCTCCATGACCAATATCTATGTGACTTTGGGCAAAATACTTAACCTCTTTATGTTTTGTTTTCTTCCTCTGTGGTGGGGAAAATGTGAGCTCTTACCCAATGGGCTTGTTAGGATGGCAGGAGTTAGGACCCGATGACCTTGACATTGTGGCGTAGTGTATGTGCTTTGTAAAGAGCAGGCTGACAGCTATTCTCTACCCCTCCAACATCCGTTATCAATACTTCTCTCCATGGCTCCAGGTCCTGAGAAGCTGACCCTTAAGGGACCATTCCACAAGTCTCAGCCACTGGCTCCAGGCTGTTTGCAAGAGATCTAGTGCAGGGTTTGTATTCTAGCTTTGCTCCTCCTGGAATCCACCCCCCCCACCCCCCCACCCCACCCCCGAGGGATCTGGCCATGGCTGGGTCCTTCCTTACACAGCTAGTGTGAACAGCTGCAGGCTTGTGCGGCAGACCCTCCTCCTGGTACATGTCTCATCTGACTTCACAGCATCCTTCCTTTCCCTTGCTTCTTAAGGGCTAGAGACGATACCCCCCCCCCCAACCCCAACCCTTACTAACCCCTAGTTCCTCATTGTGCTCTGTTAGTTCCATGAGTCTTGCTTCCCACCTCTATAAATTACTTCTTCACTAAATGCATTTTAGTTCATCGCTTTTGAGTGAGCACTTGCTTCCTGCTGGGACCCTGGCTGACACGGCTGAACATTATTAATATATGTGTCCTTCTGTTCCTAACAGTATTGCAGTCAGAGGAGGTTGTCAAGCATAAAGGTGATCATTTTATTGAGCATGCAAGGCATCAGACAGCTTTCAGGTTCTCCTGAATTATGAATGCGCCAGGTTTGCTAAGCTATCAGAGAGTCACAGTGGTAGAATCTAAAGGATGGGGTGTCTAGTTACTGTTTTATGTATATGATAGGGTGTCAGCTGCTTGGAAACCATATGAGGCTGTGCATTGTTGAGGATCATTTGTTTGATTGTCTTTTTGAGATTCCTGTCCATTTGAACCTTTCCTCCGTCCAAAGCATGTATGAGAAAAGCCTGTCTGATTTTACTAAATTCCTACCCAGCTGTATTTATGAGTCAATTATGTACTTTTTATTTAGATATGTACTAGGAGCTCAAGTTCTACCTCGAGTCAGGGGAATAGTTGGCAGGAAAAGACACCATCAGCAAAAAAACAGAGACGTCACAATTCTCAGGGAACTTAGTGGTGTAATTGGGAGAAATAAAATTTGATCCTCTAATTACAGAGAGAGAGAGAGTAAAATGGTAGCTGTAACATGTATGATGGAGGGAGGCACATGGTACCAAAAGAGTCTTTGGTAAGGAAAGCTCAAGTAGCCGGGAGGTGAAGGAAGGTGTCTCTAAGATTGTGAGAGAAGCAAGGAACTGAGGAATAAGATTGGAAAAGGAGGAGCTGTGGTGGCCATTTGATGGGGGGCGGGGGGAGTTAGAGAGGGTCGTGGGGCTGCCAGGCTTGAGAAGAGTGGGACAGAAGAAGAACAGGGCTGGGAAGAAGCTAAAGTGGGGACAAGACGGGTCCTTACGTGACATGGCCAGCTGGGGCTAAAACCAGGAAACAGTTAGAGGACTTCAAGTAGGTAATGACCTGACTGGGTTTGAGTTTTGAGAAACTCCTTTGATCTTTGCAGGAGCTGTTCTTCTAGACTCCAGGACTCCAGACGGCCCAACCTTCCACCACTCCCCACGCCCTGACTGAAATACGAAGAGAAAACAGTCACCAGTTTCCTTGCAGGTGATTAGACTGAAATGGAATTAATTCCTGCTAATCAAAAGGATTCTTCTCAAGGCCCCAGCAGTGACAGGTAATTTCAAGATGAAATCGTTACTTGTGCCTGTATCTAATCAGTCCCCGCTACCGCATTTCAGCAAGTCAACACGGCTACATATTTTTGTAACTTTCCAGTAATTTTCATGTCACAGCTGTCACCGGGCTCCCCGCTGGACCCAAGTACACACAACTAATTAATCAATCAATCAAGAAGGAGAGAAAGTCATGCCTGATGCTACAATGAGAATCTCTGCTTACTAAACTCAATGACTGGTTTCAGCCAGAATTAAAGAAAGGCTATCTTCCTAACAGGAAGCAGGGCTTTCAGATTAAAGATAATGCCCAAGCCTTGTGGGCTTGTCATTTAGGGTGTGGGTGTTGTGGTCACTGGCTTGGAAGGAAGCAGATCTATGGATGGGACCCTGCTGCTTTGTACCTTACTGTAAAAGGAGGGGTGCTGGGAGCCCAGAAGTGAGGACAGCCAGGGAAGGAAAGGTCTCCTGGGTCAGGATTTAGATCTTAGGCTCCTGCTAAGCCACAGATCCACTACATGAATAATTGGGGGGCAAGTGATTTCATGTTGTAGGACCTCTGTCTATGGAAAGTATTCAAGAGAACAGACAGTTCTTCCGGGGACATATGCTAGTCAGTTTTCTATCACTGTCACGGAATACCTGAGATGATGGATTGTTTTGGAAAACTGCTACTGGAGTAGCATGAGAATGAGGTGGGCACTGAACAGTTAACTGTAGGGCTTCTGAGGGAATCTAATCAGCTTTCAGATGGTGACTCTGCAGATGCCTATGAAATATAAAGTTTTGGGTGGTTGTCATCACCTATGAAGCTAAGAGTACTAAGTAGAGACGAGAGCAAGTGCTTCTTGCCTCGGGTCAGCATTCCTAGCTCTGCCTACCTCACCTACCCCCCCCCCCTTCCTGGTGCTCCCCTCCTCTGCACTCTGGCCTTCAGGCTGGATTAAATCATTGCAGCCGCCATGTTTTCAGGAGCACCTACACATCACATCGCTATCTGCCCTGTCTGCCCCAAACCTTCCGACCCTTGCTTCCACCTGGTGTGATCCTGAGACACAGGAGGAGCCATCTAGCCCTGACATCAGGCCTATGTCCCTGGACATCAGCTCTCTGCATTATAAAATTTGTTCATCACATCAGTACATAATTTCTCAGATTTTTGTTGTTGGTGGTTTAGTTTGGTTTGGTTTAGCTTTTTGTTTGTTTGTTTGTTTCGTTTTCAAGATAGGGTTTCTCTGTGTAGCCTTGGCTGTTCTGGAACTCTCTCTCTGTAGACCAGGCTGCCCTCTAACTCACAGAGATCCCCATGCCTCTGCCTCACAGGTGCTGGGATGACAGGTGTGCACCACCATCGCCTGGCTAATTTCTCAGGTTTTTAATACCCATTCCTCTGAGTATTAAATCTAAGTATTTTAGCCTCAGTCATAGGATAAAGGATCTGTAATTTCATCAAAAAGGAGGAAGAATGGGGAAAAAAACCAACAGGTGCTCAAAGAGGAAAAGACTGGACAAAGTTCTGCTATTATGTTTGTTTAAAATATACATGGAAGGAGTGGGAGGATGGCTCAGGCAGTGATGTGCTCTTCTTGCAAGCGAAAACCTGCTTTAAAAAAAGCAAGCAGAGATCGGTATCCACATGCGCATGCACACATGTGTGTGCACACACCCACCCCCCACACACACATGCACATTAAGCCTTGTACCTAGCAATTTCCAAATTTCCTATCCTAGGAAGCAGTAACAACAACCCAGAGAGCGAGTGGGGAAGCAAAGACTAAATACAGATGGGTCAGACATTGGGGAGGGGCTATATTTGAACCACTCAGCTCTAGTGCCTCTCTCAAACACTCAGAGAATATGGCAGGAAAACTCACTGAACGAAGAAGTGAGAGTAGAAATGTGTGGGGAGGGACCGATAGAGGTATGGAGGACCAGTGTGGGGTGAGGAAGGTTGCAAGAGAGATTGGGTGGAATAGGTGGGGGAAACACCTCAGCAACAAGTCCGAACAATGCGTTTCTCCTCAAACAGGAAGATGGGTTTGAGAATCTCCAGGAGCCTGAGTGTGAGATGGAAGATGAAGAACCAGTTTGGGGTTCTGGAGGTGAGGAAGCCTCCACAGTTCACTGGGCTGGTGGATAGGGTAGGAATTGCAGCCCTGCACAGTAGAGATGTTTGTGTCCTGTAAAACAGTGTAGGTAGACAGGAAGGCACAGCAGTGGAACGTTCCAATCTTTCCCCTTATGATCAATGTCAATGGGTACATACTCTATGTAATTTTCAGTGCCCATCCCTGAACATTCCTACTACAAACAGCCTGTGTGAATGGTGGAGAGCCAAACTTGGCATCCAGTGAAGTCTGGCTGCATGGGTGGAGGGGGTGGCAGTGGGGGGAAGGTGTTTTCTGAATGCAGAGGTGTCCACACCCCTCGAGAAGACTTAGGCAGCCTTTTCAATTGCTTCAGACAATTTCAGTCTGCTAAAGCAAATACTCAAGGCAAGTCAGAATGGAAAGCTCTCTCTTGGAATCACAAAGAATGATTTTTTCCCCCTTCTGCTGCAAGTTTATCTCAAGAGAAAAGAAAAAGCTGAATGAAGCGAGTTTAATAGCAAAATGAAAGGCAGTTCTTCTGAAACATGGGGTTGTAACACTCTGGTGTTCCCAGCCAATGAAAAATGTGATCTATGCCGTGCTTGTGGGATGCTCGGCCTAAGTGCCTACAAATTAATTGAAAAATATCCCAGATAACCCGCATGGCAGTGAAAGCCTGAGGTCGCTTCAGAACAAAGGCAGGAGAGTGCTTTTGTTTGGTTGCAGGTGTGGGTGACCTTGTGAGAAGCACACTATAAATTGCTGAAATTGTGGGATGATAAGCCAGGCTGACAGATCCCTGTCACTCTCCCTCAGTAACAGATGGGCTCACCTTCCTGAAGTCTACAGAGGCACATACATCAAGAAGCCCATTGCCGTGCCCAAGCTTCAGAGACACGCACATTTACCAACACCCAGAAGAGAGATGGGGAGCCACACTGCGCCTGCCCACAAGAATTCACCTTCCTTCCCATGTCCTTTCTGTGTTTTTCTCTTGACATTTTATTCTGTTTCTCTTTCCTTCTTGTACATGGAAGTGGCATTTAATGGTGATGCCTGGGAATGGTTAAGAAACAGCGCAGGTAGAGAAAACCCATAATACACAATATGGTTCTTACAGCCTTTCTTTGTTTCTCAGAGCTAGCCAGTACAAACTAGAGGGGCAGGAAGACAGACAGTGAGTGGTGATAGATCATGTTATAGAAAGAAAACAGGGCCACAAGAGGAGTTTGGCCACAGAATGTCTGTTGCTATGACATGAAGCAGAGGTGGGAGAGGTAACTCTAGACTCCTGTCAAGAGAAAAACCATGTCAGGGTCCGTAGCAGTTATTCTATACTTTCTCTGGGAAACATCTGAATTTTTTTTTCATCCTCTTCATGTTGCACACAAGAAATGATCTCCCCCATTTCCTTCTGCCACCTTCCTGAGCTAGGAAGAAGGAAAACCACCAGCAGGGAAGCTCTCGTGTCTGAAAACTAAGAGGAACAGTTTGTGACAACACACTGACATAAATGTCCTAGGAAGTGCATGTGAGGTTTGGTTGAAGAATTAAGCGAATTTGGAGTCAGATTAATGGGGGCATAGACGCCAGCTTCACTATGGCCGTGTTATTTTTCATGCTGTAAGCCTGTTTCCCTGGGTGCCAAGTGGAAATACTAGTACCTAGCCAACACAGTTAAAATGAGGATGAGATATACATAGGAAAAGCCCATCCTCATACAGTGTCCGCTGCGTAGAGAGCTTCAAAGAATCACAGCTCTCCTTCCCAAAGGAGCATTTCAGTGTGTGTCTGTTCGTTTAATAGTCTATTGTGTCACATGAGAAAGCATCGTAGACAGGTAGAAAAAGCGTGATTTGAGTAAGCATAATGTGTTTGGGTTCTAGAAACAAACAGCTTCACAGAAGCACCACGGTAGCTGTGTAATTTCTAGAAAGTGCTCAACCACCTGGATCAAAAGACAAAAGATGATCTGTCTGCACAGACATTGTGAGGAGCAACTAGTGTTTATGAACATAAATAAAGATTGTTCAGATCCTGCCGAGAGTGGAATTGGCTGGAATATGTGTTTCTGTGTAGGGAGGTTCATTTTAGAAAACGGGCTCTCCTGTGATTAGGGACGGGGGCTGACAAGTCTGACACCAGAAGTGGGGGCAGTCAGTTAGTGACATGGGGAGACATGACATTACAGTTCAAGTCCAGAGTCTGCCACAGTAGACACCAGAAAGGTCTGGAGCCCAAGTTTAAAGGCCATTTGCCATAAAGTTCCTCTTATTTGGGGGAGATCTATGTGTGGTTCTATTGGGGTCTTCAATACCCAATGTGAGGCACACTTATGTTCTAGAGGACAGTCTGCTTTACAGATTGTCCAGTGCATAATAACCTGCAAGAGGTGGTAATTTCTATTCACTTTGGACTTCAGAATACTACATGCAAAACATTACAGAAGAGCAGAATAAGCCCTGATTCCATGCTGCCTTTTAACTCAGATCTGCCAGTGTAAATGTCTTCAAAATGATCAACCCACCAAACTCTCACAGAAACATCCAGAACCATGTTTGAACATGTAGCTGAGCCCTGTGACCTGGCCAATTTGACAGGTAAAATTAACCATCTTAAGTCATTTCAAAAAGGCTCACCTTTTTAAAACAATGCAAGCGTCTGGTTAAACCAGCTTTGGGAAATCAGAGATGGATGTCCTGATGGGGAAATGCCTTTCTTCAATTAGGTCTGGATCCTCAGGATGGGGGCAAAGACTCACCATAGTGATGAGGCATTTTAAATGTTATAATGTAAGCACCCAGCACTCTGACTCCCATCACAGTTAATGCCTGGATTTGGATCAACTATGGATGTCTCCACTACTAAAGGAGAGTGCCCATCATGGCTTCATGCAATAGCTCTTATTGCCCTTCCAACATGATTCCTAAAACATGGGATAAGTAGCAGCTGTTACCTAACTCTAGCTTAATGATTAAGGGTAAGTCTAACCTTCATATTCTGAAAGTGACAACAGGAATGGATGACAGTTTCTGGTGCATTTTCAATAGAGTATACTGCCTTTTTCACATGTACCAATCATTTTGAAACTGCCTATAAAATGCCAGTGTGGGTTGTTTCTGCAGGCTGTATACTGAACACCCTTCTAAATGCTCTGCTTAATTTCACCCCACATTGTAATTCATTGTTGGCCTTTTCTACAGTGAATTGTTGGAATTAACCAATAAATCAGCTGGAAAAGACATGCCAATTTCCTTCCCAGTTGATAAATTACAGTGTGGGGTTGGCATAACATGTTTTATTGTGTATGCGTGTGTGAATGTATGTGTGTGTGTGTGTGTGTGTGTGTGTGTGTGCACTCAAGCTCACATATGCACATCTGCTGTATATCCTACTCCCAAATTTACTTTTCAAGAAATGCTGAAATCTTAAAGTTTCTCTATTACACACTAGTTTTAATGGGAAATAGATAGTATTAAATTTCTATCTTGTTATATAAAGATCTACTTGATCATTCAATGAGTGACAGTTATTGACAACTGGAACATAACATTATCTACTCACTCATAAGCATTTACTATAAAAATTAATTTGCTTTCAGTTCTTAGACTTAATGTGGTATTGGGCCTTGGGATTCTTTACCTCTTGGGCTTTAATATTCTTAGTAATTACCACATTAACCCTTTTAAAGATCAGTGCTCCCCAGTAATGCAAATTTCAATAACTTACAAATTGTGCTGCAACATCCTTTCTTTAACAAAATATTATTGTAACAAAAATAGTAAGAATTTCTTTAGGGTTGCAATATTTTAACTATTCTAGAAGAATGGTTAAAAGAATATAAGAAATTGAATTGATAGCTAATAACTTCCTTAGGCACTTAGACAAAGGCAAGACTGTGCTGGTCAGTGATAATGAGGAAGATGGTTTTGTGTGCTCTTGGGATACCTCTGTGTCATCCACACGCATACATCATGCCTCCTTCAGATTCATCATACTAATGCATTACAGTGTAGGCAGAGGGGTCATCCAAGGTCATCCAGGAGAACTAAAGGAGAAGAAAAGGGAAAGTAATTAAGGAAAGCCAGGCTAGTCAAGTGAAGGCAGTTAGAGCCAGGACAAGCCGAATAATGCTCCTAAACATTTTGTGCCACTGTCTCTTAGAGCACATGGAGTCTAGGACAAGATAAACCAAAATGTTCTTCTATAACAGTGTTTTTAAAGATAATTCGCCCCATGATCTGTCACCATTCACTACCAGCATATTACTACCAGGGTCAGGCCTTCTGAATATTTCAATCGTCTGACAAAGAGGGAAATATATCTAAAAGATCTGGCTTGTTAGAAAAATCACATGATAAAACACTTAGGAATTAAACTGAATAAAAGTTGCAGGTAAGACCCTAGTATAAAATAGCTGAGGGCTGGGGAGATAGCTCAGGGCTAAGAGTGCAAATCCTCGGAACCCACCTAAATGGTGGGTGGTGGGAGTAGTCACACACTAACACACACACACACACACACACACACACACACACACACACATATAAACAGACACACATACACATACATACCTGTAACCCAGGTGCTCTCTGGGGTGGAGACAGGGATCTCTGGGAATTGCTTGTCACCAGGACCAAGCCAGTTAGCTTCAAGTGAAGTGAGAGGCATTTTTTCCCAAGGGAATAAAGGTAGAGGGTAATAAGGACACCTGGCATCATCCTCTGACTTCTGTGTAAGTATTGGTGCTTGTATATCTTAAACACACACACACACACACACACACACACACACACACACACACACACACAAATATATATATACCACACATATACATCACACATACTCACTCACGCACAGATTAAAAGAAACATCACAAAAGACACTTGTTTATGAAATCTGGGGCACTATAGGTAAAACTTTGCAAAGTATTCAACCTAATGGAGTCTGTCCAAATGTAAAAACCAAAATATAGCAGCAGAAAGCTTACTGACTGAGGGAAAGTCGAGGAATGAGTGAATGCTTCTTCCCCTTGTGAATGAGCAGAAACCCCAGCAGGAAATGGAATCTACCACACAGGGTTCATGAGGCCCTAATGAAGTGTCTGCTTGGAGAAGCATTAACAGAGTCAAGGGATTCATGGGCTGTTAGTCACAGAAGGACACAACAACAAACCCCAGATACTGTGACAGAGCACAACCAAACCCTTAGCTTCTCCTTTATGACCTCCAAGTTTTTCTTGGTCCTTCATGTTAACCAAAGCTCACTGAGACTCAGTTGGTAAGAGACCCACTGTTGACCTCCATGAGTTTAGTATCCTAGGACCTTGAGTGGGCCGTTAATAGACCTTGGACTATATGAAAGAATGACACCTCGTCTGGAAAATAAACACACTCCAACTACATGTATGCCTGACCTTGTAGGACAACAAAGATATGTCAGGGACCACAGGGAAAGCCATTGGTCCAGGACACTGAAGGAACTTCCAATGATCCTAGCTGTCCAACCTTAAAAGGTATGTTGTGCCACTGACAGCTTGGAGTGGAGCTGATCAGTGGTTAAATGATTGTGAGTGGATCTGTAGATGTACTCTCTGCTCAGCGTTCTTCAGATCCACAGACACATTACTCATGCACCTCCCTGGTTTCTGTATTTCTTTCAAGATCTCCCTAACGCATCATTCAATATTTGAGTCATCGAGTGCTTGTTTCATTTCTCTACTTTGACTACTTTTAGGAGCTCTTTTGTTGGGGATTGAATAAGGAGGAGTTGATATTTCATGTGGAACCACCACTTAAGTGTCGTGGCTCACAGTCAATTCTCAGTTTTATAAAATGAGTTATTTTCCTGGAAAGCCCTGGAACATTCAGTTGCCTCCCTGTCTTGCTCAGTCTCTTTAGAGCCTGGTGCTCACAACACCTGATGTTGTCCCTCCCAACAAGCTGTACTCCTTGTCCTCGTGCTTGTCAAGTAAATGTGACCTTTTGTTCATCTTCAGAAAACACTTTCCCCACCAATGTGATTCTATACGAAAGTCATCAGTGTGTCCTTGTGGTTTGAAAAGCAAAGATGTAAGAACCAGCACTAAGGGAGGAATGGGCTCCCATCCTGCTCTGCTATGGATTAGTTTTCCTGTTCCTGTCACTAGTTTTCCAGGGCTCAAATGTGTCACCTATGAATGTGTCCCATGAATTGTTGATCCTGGAGAAGGCTAATCAAAGTCGATTCTACTCTAGAATCTCAGACTTTCTGAGCTGTTGCTTTCCCAACTCCCCAAACTCATCATTAGACTAAGATAAGAAAGCATCCTTTTGTGTATTGTCCTTGTTATCTGTACACATGTACCCCTCTGTGCGCTTTGTAGGCAATGGAAGTTCCCTTTTTACCTACGGAAACTCAATTATTGAACAATATCACAGACACTTTCTTTTTCACTTGTAACATTTGCCTTCTTAGCACCAGAACATTGATTAAGGCAACATACTGCTCACAGTGCATATCAAAATGTAGTAATGCTCTCTCTGTGCCCATCTCTCAAATCCCAGAATAACTTGTGAAGTAAAACCTTGACTTTTGAATCTGTACCATGACTAACTTTTCTACTCCAAAAGGTCTCATCAAAAATTAATTTGTGGCTGGAGAGATGGCTCAGCGGTTAAGAGCACTGGGTGTTCTTTCAGGGGTCCTGAGTTCAATTCCCAGCAACCACATGGTGGCTCATAACCATCTGTAATGAGATCTGGCACCCTCTGGCCTGCAGGTGTACATGCAGACAGAATGCTATATACATAATAAATAAATAAATCTTTAAAAAAAGAAGATATTAAAAAGTAATAGTTTGGTGCATCCTGGGCTTTCTAGCCCTGACTGGTGAGAGGACTCCGGCAACACCTCACCAATCAGGAGCCTGCCTGGAGCCTCTGGTGCTGAGCTTTTGGGCACTATTATGGTCTCTCGGTGATGAGGAAGCCTGGTCCTGCCCAGTGCCATCATAGATGAAGTGAGACAAAGAGACCCACTCAAGGGCCTGGGGCAGACTGCCCCCTGACTTTGGAAGAGAAAACATGGGCCCACCCAGCACCTTATGGCACCAGGCAGACAGGCACTGCTCTCATGAGCAAATGTATGGTGTAGTATGGGAGAGAGACAACATGGTTCATGGACAGGGGCATATATGAAGAGGAGAAAGAAGTGAGGAGCAGGCTGAAGTGGGTGTGGCTTGATTGCCATCCAGGGCCATGGTAATGTCTGGGCCTGGGCTGCTGCTGGAACCCATGTCTAAGTTCATGACTGATGCAGCTGCGGTCTCTGTTGATGTCCGTGGCTCCTAATGCCACCAAAAGCTGAAAGGATAGGGCTGTCCAGAGTTGACCCCGCTCCTCACTGGCTGTAACACGAGGAAGAACTGGCCCTGCCCCTCACAAGCTGAAGCACTCAGGAGAGAGGGTCCTACACCTCACCTGGGCAGCACAATAGAGCTGAACCAGTTCTCAGGGGGCATGGGTGAGTTGGCCCTGAGGCCGCGAGATTGGGAGAGGAGGTCGCTCCCCTCTCGTATGCCACGTGGTCACATGGGTAAGGGAAAAGATGTCCTCCTCCCCTAGCCATCTGCAGCAGGCGGGGGACCTGACCTCACCAGCTGCAGCACTTTCGGGGAATAGGCCCTGTGACTGACTCACCTGGGCAGCACAGTAGAGTTGATCCTGTAGACAGGGGCGCAGGTGAGCCAGCCCTGAGGGTGTAAGAGAGGGGGGGCATAACTGGTTCCGCCTCGGTCATCTGCGGTGTGGTGGTGGGAGCAAGGGGAAAGATGGTGGGAGCAGGGGAAAGATGCCCCACCCTGCCCCTACCATCTCCAGTTGGCGAAGGAGCTGACCCTCCCCTTTACCAGCTGCAGCACTCAGAAGAATGGGCCCTGTACCTCCTCTGGGCAGCACAGCAGAGCTAACCCTGTTGGCAGAGGTGTGGGTAAACCTGCCCCGACGTTGTAAGCATGGGAGGGCTGTTGGCACTACTCCTCTGTCATGCAAGGGCAGGGGAGAGATGTCCCCCCTGACCCCTCACCCCTCACCGCCTGTGACAGACAAGGCAGCCGACCCTCCCCTCTACCAGCCGTAGCACTCAGGAAAGCGGGTCCTGCTCCTCACCTGAGCAGCAAAGTGGAACTGACCCTGTTGGCAGAAGTACAGGTGAGCCAGCCCTGAGGGTGTGAGAGTGGGATAGCTGGCCACACCCCCCTCATCTGCCACGTGGTGGTGAAGGCAAGGGGAAAATGCCCTCCCCGCCTTGCCCCTGCCACCTGTGGTGGGCGAGGCAGCTGACCCTCCCCCTTACCAGCTGCATCTCGCCTGGGCAGCAGAGTACAGGTGAACTAGCCTAGAATGTGAGCGTGCGAGATCTGGCCTCGCCCCTCATCTGCCATGTGATGGTGTGGGTGGGAGAGAGATTCCCCCCACCTCCCCGCCTCCGCCGCCTGTGGAGGAGAGCTGGCCCTGAGGTCATAAGACTGGGAAAGGCGTCCCTGCCCCTCACCAGCTGCAACACTCGGGGGAGTGGCCCCTCTACCTCGCCTGGGCAACACAGTAGAGTTGTCTCTGACAGTCCAGGTGTGGGAGAGCCAACCTGAGCAGGAGAACTGGTCCCACCCCTTGCTCACTTCCCACAAGGGATGAACTAGCCCCAGGCAATGATGGAGAGCTCACCCTGGTGGTGAGGACAGGGGAGAGTTGGTGGACTGACCAATCCTGCAACTACCCAGGCCCCGAACCAGGGTTATGAGTTGGCCCACCCCAACATCCACCCCGTCCATGATCTGCAGGAGCACATGAAGGGGCTGGTCCTGCAGACCCAAAGCTGCAGGATCTCCATGACACTGGGCAGTTACAGGATAACCAAGAGGAGCTCCAGTGAGGGACCAGCATCGATAGGTTAGCAGAAACCAGAGGCCTCAAACCAGACCAATGACTCTTTGCTATGAACACTTGTAAGTAAAGGTATTCGAACAAAAGGATTTACTGCGTGACTCACCGAGTCACACTGCAGCTTCCATGACAAGAATTTTTTTTTCCTTTTTTCCGTTTTTTTTTTTCTTTTTTCCTTTTTTTCTCTTAAATTTTATTTTATTTGGGAGGGGGGTTAGAAGGACAGAGGGCAGATATGAAGGGACAGGGAAATGAATGGGTCCATATTCCTACTGGCCGCTGGGTACTGTGATGATGTCCGTGGCCCATGTTGCCACAGAGGAACATAGGAACCATGCTTGTTGAAATCCGAGGGCAGTGCTGAGCTGTCCCCGCCACTCACTGGCCCTGGGATAGCTGGCCCCGCCCCTCGATGGACACTACAGCAGGAAGGCTGACCACGCCCCCATGAAGAGCTGTTTCCTCCCTGCCCCACATTCCCCCCACACTCAAAAAGATGGCCCCACCCCTCACTATGGGTATGAGAGAGCTGACCCCCGATAGCATGGGCCTAGGAGAACTGGCTTTGCCTCTTGCCCAAGGGGGGAGGGGGTGATCCCAGTGGCCCTATGAATTGGGGCAACGGCAGGATATCCGATAGGAGTTTCAGAGAGGGTCCAGTGAGGATGGTGTGCCAGAGTTCTTGAACCAGACCAATGACTCACTGCAATGAACGTTCTGTGGATGGGGCTGATTGGACAGAAGTGTATACTGTGTGGCATGCCTCAGCTCCCAGTGCCACTAAGATGAATGAAGAGGTGTTGGAAAGATGGAGGAACGAGGTGTTTTTTATTGGTTTTGGGAGGCTCTCTTGGGGGATGCTGCAGGGGTCAAGGGAGGTTATGGAGGGACTGGGAGGTAAGCAGAACTGGGGTACATGATGTGAAATTCCCAAAGAATCAATAAAGAATTATGTTATAACACAAATAAACAAATAAACAAGTAGATAGATAGATAGATAGACAGACAGATAGATAAAGAATTAGTTTGTACTCCCCCAAATCCCAAATTATGGTAACTTTTATTTAAGTTGAGCTGAAGGTCACCCATTTCACAAAGTGTGCTGCTCGCCTTTGCCATCCAATGGCACTATGAAGAGAAAGACTAAAACCAGTGGTTAAGGCTAGGGAGATGGCTCAGTGGGAAAAGAATGAGGACCTGAGTTCAGATCCTCAGACTCCACATAAAGCCAGATGTGGTAGCCTGCATCTGTATTCCCACCATTCCAGTGGTGTATTGGGAGGTGTAGACAGGAGAATCCCCAGGAGCTCACAGGCTAGCTAACCTGATGTATGCAATAGCGAACAACAAAAGACCCTGTCACCTCAAAATAAGGTGAGGCCCAGCACCCAAGGTTCCTCTCTAGCCTCAGTACTTACTATAGCACACAGGAGCCTGCACTTACACACTGATGTGCACATATCACTCAAATAAGTGTGGATGGAGACTTTGTCGATGGAGATGAGGAGTCATCACTACAAACTGAGAGCAGAATTCATTCAAGCAGTCGGAGCTAAGGAGCCCGTCTCTCCCGACCTTCACCGAACACAAGCTGCTGTCCAGAGTGGCGCCTGCCTGGGATGTTAACTCTTCCCCTTTGCCACCCAGCTCCGCTACAGAGTTCTGCACACATCCAGGGTCCTCGATGGCTCTCAGAGAGTTGCTCTAATAAATCACACCTGTGAGCTTAATTAACGCTTATAAAATTCCTCAGGATTTCAGAATCAAAGGAGCTAGATGCCCAAATAGGAGACTGTAGCTATTGTTCCTGAGCTTTTCTTTGCCACTGAATCCAGGCTTCAGTCACAGGGTACTGGTGAGCTGCAAGCTCTGAGGTTCATTAATTTCAGCTGACTCTTAGGAGGACTTCCTGAGCCTGTGTAAATGATCCTGGGAACACCTCATTTCAATTTCTGTACAGTACATTATCTTTACTCATTAAAAAATTATCACAGTGATGAATTCTGCTTAATTTAAATTGACTTCTTTGTGGGGGGAAAGGCAATTAAAGTTAAGGATATTTAAAAGGACTCCTAGGTTGGGGGAAATTATTTCAGTGGGAAAATAAAATAGCACCTTGTCACACAATAAGTTTCTTGTTTCCTCTGGTTGGGGGAAACACGTTCTCTCTGGAGGTTCTTCTCTCTGAAACCTTTCTGCCCAAGCTGCTGGGGAACGTGTGGCAAAGGGAAAGAGATTTGAACAAACTTTGTAAATAGCCGCAGTGACTGTTCACTTCTCAAAGAAATGAACACATGACTCAAATTAATGACTTATGAAAAATGGGAGTCATTTTTTAGTAGAGATGAAAATATGTCTGACATAAGAAGCCTCGTGACCAATAGATGGCCCCAGTTTTTAACCCTCAAACTCCTTGTTCCCCAAAATCTCTTATTCTGGGCAAATGGGGAGGGAGACAGTTTTCACCTTAGAAATACATTCAAAAGTAGCCTCTCACAATTCAGGGTAATGGCCTGGAGGTGTAGGAAGGGACTAGGGTTTGCCTTTCTAAGACTGCTCATACTCTTGGAGCTTGAAATCATCTAAGAACAGAGCTTTTAAAATGTTTAAATTCTGTTGTATCATGGTAGTTGGACAGTGTATGGAAAGGAGTGGGGACCGGGAAGAGTCCATAGGAATGAGTGCTGGGTAAAAGCTGGGTGTTATTTTGTGGGGTTTCTGCTGAAAGCCGGAGACTTCTGCACCCCAGAGGGCTGTTCTTTCTTTCTTTGCTCATCTTTTCATCTTCCCTTGTTCCTCTGAACTCCACACAACTTCTTTCCCAGTCATTGCTTATTTTCAGCTTTAATTAATAAGATGTGATGTTCTCCCTGCCTATTTTTGTTTGTTTTGTTTATTTTTGTTGTTGTTTTGCCAATTAAGCCAGAATCTAACTTTCAGTGTTTAGGGGGGTTTGTTTTTGTTTTTTGGGGTTGTTGTTAGTTTGTTTGAAAGGTAGAAGACAGTATGATTTATTTGACATAGGATAAGTTTGCAAGATAAAAATATAGCATGTTCAGTAGAAGTTGTACTTCAGATAAAGAATAATTAGTTCATCTAAGCAGGTTACATGGAGCTTTTTTAAAATTATTACTTACTTGAGGTTTAATTTTAACTAGTGATTCTACGTTTTTTATTTCTTAAATCTATAAATCCTTATATTTAAATTTGGGGTTCCCTCCACTATTCCTCACCTCAAATTATAG
Source organism: Peromyscus eremicus (assembly GCF_949786415.1). Lineage (NCBI taxonomy): Eukaryota > Metazoa > Chordata > Mammalia > Rodentia > Cricetidae > Peromyscus > Peromyscus eremicus. The sequence goes on from NC_081419.1 coordinate 81,454,435, forward strand.
GTGATACAGGGAGTGGATCAAGGAATGGAGCTGAATCAGGCTGGGTTTGTTATTCGAGCTAGTGGATTCTTTGCCTGGTCTCAATTTTCTCCTTTGCAATGTGAGCATGTGGGGCCAAGTATCCCTTCCACTCATATCCAGCTCAGAAATCCATAAATTAAATGTGTCTTGTTTGGGAATGTCCTTGACCTAACCAAAGATGCATCATGAGCCAGAGTTGGGAGCTGTTGATCTGAACTGACTCAAGAAAGTGCCAGTGGGGGCGGGGCAGGGGCAGTCTCCCCCGGGAGATTCCTGAGAGGCTGAGAGTACAGGTCACATTTTATGGCTGTTTTGGAATTTGGCAGCAAGAAGGTCTGAACTAGACTTCGGAGGTCAAGTGTATTTCCCATCGTGTCTGTGTGCGGAGGAAAGACAAACAGAGTATCCTGTAGCAATGTGAGCCATGGGGTATGCTGGATGCACTGTGTTGACGGCCAGAAACATGTGCCAGTGTTCCAGGTTCCAACAGAGATGACTCATCCAGCAGGACCGGGTTTGCAAGCTTCACGTTTTAATGGGTAAGCAATTTCCATGCATGAGCTGAAGACACCGCTTTGCATTTGTAGCTGGGAGTTGATGCCATGAGAAAAGCTTCGAATTCTGTCAGGTTGGGTTGCAAATCCTGCTTTCATCCCATAGTGGGTGTGACCTTCAGCAAGCTCCTTCATTAGATGGGATGTCTCCAATTTAACGAGTACTTACCATGTTACAGAGAGACATGTTTTCTGATCCCATCAATAAACGTTCACATTTCTAAGACGTCTCTAATATCAATTACAGTTAGAATGTAATTTTGTCACATAATTTGGTGTTTTTTTCTATTATAAATGAGGAAGCCAACGTTAAGAAGAGTATAAAGTCTTGCCACAGTCACATGGGATGTAGCGCAGAACACTTGAAATCAAGTCAATCTGTTCATAGACTTGGGGTCTTTCCACTCACTGCCTCATACCTAAACATTTTCTCTTTCCCTTCAGTCCTTTCTGTCTCTAAACACTAATTTCCTAGAGTGCAAGTGAGGAGCACAGATCACCATACGAAGAAAATGGCATAGTACCTGGTACGTTTTAACTATCATGAATTGCTGCTTCATGCATTCTTCATTTGGCAGTGGTTGAAGTGAGAAGAGGAATTAGGGGGTTCTGGACTGCAGGCATCTATGTGCTGGCACAGCTGCCTTCCAGGGTGGCTGGACGCAGCATGTATAACAACACTCATGGCAACAACCTGTGGCTCTTTGCTTTGCTAGCCACCGTGATTGGTTCCATATCAGGGTGTGTGATATTTGCTTTCATCTCTCCGAGCTTTGATGTGGGCATAGACCCAGTCTCCTGACCACACTCGTCCAATTACAACAAAAGAGAAAGAAGCCTTTTCTCTAGGAACCTCAGCTAACTTCTCACACGGGTCAATCCAGTGTGTCTGGGACAAGGCAACCCAGACATAACCTTTAGAACAGGATTGAGTCACTTCATCCAAATCAAGTGGGCTGGACATGAAGAGATGAGCTGCCCAGAGGAGGTAGATAACGTTTAATACAAAGCAAGAAGAGAGAACGCCTGGCTTCTGAGATGAGCTATGTTCTCCGTCACTCTGAAGCAGATTTCAAGCACCCCGAATCAGCTGAAATGTGGAATTACACAGAACTTCATTGTCTAAAGTATGTTTTGGAATCAGACCCCAAGAATGAAATCCCAGCTCACGTCACTGGTTAGCTGTGTGATCCTGGGCGAGATCTTTCACCTCTCTGTTTAGCGGTCCTTTTCTGTAAAACAAACATAAAAATATCATTTCACAGGGTTGTTATGGGCACGAAAGGAGTAACTATTCTTAAAGAATTTCAAGCAGTGGCTTATAGTAAGCCTTACATATGATATACATTACTGTTGTTTCCTACGATTAGATTAACAATTAAAAATAAGTCAGATATGGACAGAGCTACAAACATATTTTTTCTGTCTCTACGCTAAGAGCAACCAGTTCCTTTTCTTGTGTGGTGAATGACAAGGTGGCCCTTAGTGTAAGTCCTTTTCCTATTAACCAGGATGGTTCAGGATCCACTGCAATACCCCAGCAATCCCCACACCCTGCTGTGCTCATACAGTAAACTATCACATCTAATTAACACCACACGGCCACAGCAGGTCACCTGAGGACTCTGAGCTGTGTGGTTATTTTCACTTGGAGATCTTAGATGGCAGGAGAGTCAGAATCTGAGGTACTGTTGCTTTACGTGGCAGAGAGCAAGAACATGCGAAGGAGAGTTACAGACTCTTTTCTTACATTAACTATAAATCATAGTGGATTCCATTCTGAAATTTTCATACATGTACATAATGTGTTTCAGTCATATTTACACACTCCAGGGGGCTGGAGAGATGGCTCAGCGGTTAAAAGCACCAGCTACTCTTCCAGGAGACCGGGGTTCAATTCCCAGCACCCACATGACAGCTCACAACAGCCCTTAATTACAGTTCCAGGAGACCCAACACCCTTCCACAGGCAAAACAAAACACCAGTGCACATATGTGCACACTCCATTCCCTCCCCCTGCCCCCTCACTCCTGCTGTCCACTCTCTCTTCTCGCTAGCATCCCCACTTTACTTTCAGATCTTTTTAAAAAAGATATACTTTACTTATTTATTAAGTATACCATGTTTGGTTTTTTGTTTGTTTTATTATTATTATTATTATTATTATTATGGATACAGTGTTCTGCCTACATGTATCCCTGCAGGCCAGAAGAGGGCACTAGATCTCATTACCAATGGTTATAAACCACCATGTGGTTGCTGGGAATTGAACTCAGGACCTCTGGAAGAGCAGCCAGGGCTCTCCACCAGATCTTTTCAAGAAGACCCAGTGATTTCCCTGAGGGTTGCTCGCTTACAGGAGTGAGGGTTGGAGAATCTTAAAGCTTCTTCCTTTGAGCAGCACACATCACTTCTTAACATTCCCCTGGGTAGGATGACTTATAAAGCTGTGAGTAGTGAGAAAAATCCCTTCGTGGACCAGATGGAAAAAGACAGAAAACTCTGTGGACGTTCCTAGTCATCGTGATATTGTGTGTTGATATTGATACTGTGTAGTTCCATGTATTCAAGAGGCTTCTTGACATATTGAGTTCTTGTGGCTCTTCCACTGTATCTAGTCCTCATGTTTATTCAAAATTGTACAACACTGGCTTATCGTGTTTTGAACCAATGGATTATTTTGGATTTTTTTTTTTTTGTATTTAGAAAGATGAATGAGAAAATGGAAACAAAGCAGAACCATGCTAAGAAAAAAAAAAAAAAACTTGATGATTGAATAATAACAATTACTCTACCTTTAATAAGAATAAATTTTAATACCCCTTCCTGTAAAGTTAGATGAGATTACATTCCCACAACTTTAGTTTTCTCTCTGAGGCATAGTTAATGCATAGTTGGAGCCCAGTCCTCAAGCAACACCCAATGTGTAGAACAGCAAGTCTTCACTGAGGCCAAGGGTAGATGCTTTGGAGTCCTGGCAGGTGGGAGGGTGTAGCTGGCTTCTGGCATAGTCCATCACTAACAAAGCTCTCCTAGCTTTGACCACCTGGGAAATGCAATCCCATCTTGGAGAAAATTGCGGCGTGACCGCTGACACGCAGAGAAGAAAGCAGACTTATATGCTACATAATACAAAGCTCTAACAATTGGGGCCTGAAACAATTATTTTTTTTGCTATAAGTTGCTCATCTGGGAATAGGTCTGTGAGATGAGTATCTTTCTGTCATAGAGAAAAACTATTACAGGGCTCTGTAAAAGCAGAGTGGGTCAGGACCAACTTCAGGCTCCCAATTCAGGGCCTCAGCAAGGTGTCACATGGAACGTAAGGGCCAAAGAGCAGATTGAAGAACCCACCTACCCACAGTTTTCAGTTCCGGCTGCTATCAGCAAAGCCTCGGGCCAGCCCCTGGACAGTCAGCATTGTAAAGTTTGTCACACTAGGGTCCTCAGAGAGAGGCAGAAGACATGCCCGAATTCTTAATCCTTATGAAATAGGAAAAACGTTTAGAAACATGCAGAATAGAATACAAACAACCACTTTTGCACCCAGACAGACTTAATGCATTCTGATCTACTAGCTTTAGGTCTTCTTTAAAAAGAAAATATTTCTAATCAGTAAAAAACTTCCCATAGCTTCATTCTTCACATAGCAGTCTTGTTTCCTTCGTTATTCCCCTAGAGAAAGTGGTGGGATGTTATCCTCCATTGCTGTATAAGCAGGTGTTCTTGAAGGACGTATAACAGTATCGCTGAGGCTTGTATCAAGGCTCCATCACAGTATTCTCCAGCCTGCTTTAGATGCATCTATGCCGATAATGACCCACTCACTTTAGTTGGTAAGCAGCATTTCACTGAATGAGTGAACATACACACAATAACTTATATTTCTGTGTGAATATATAGTTTGCAGGTGCCGATTTTTATATTTATCAGAGATCTGAGTGCTTGTTGTTTTTTTTTCCCTCCCTTTAAACATACTATTTCAAAAGATTCAATACTAAGTTCTGTGTTTTCTGGAATATTTTCTGTGTGCTCTTAATTGTGTTAAGAAAAATTATATAGGGTTGGGGATTTAGCTCAGTGGTAGAGTGCTTGCCTAGCAAGCACAAGGCCCTGGGTTCGGCCCTCAGCTCCAGAAAAAAAAAAAAAAGAAAGAAAGAAAAATTATATAAAATTTCTAGTTTGCTAACAAGTTTTATTATTTACTAATTACCTTTTTTGGATCCAATAGGATGACCGTTTCAATGTTCTCTCAGGTTGTTGCCATAGTGAATTTCTTAGGGTCATACACATAAGGCAGATGTTACATGTTGAGTAATAATTCATTCTCTTGTAGATAAAATCCTGATTTCATCCGGGGCATCAATGGTGAGAGGTGTATGATTACATTCTTTTTTACCTTTTTGGTTTTTTTTTTTTACATACTTCCCTTCAGCTGAAGGTGGAATCCTGACCAGTAAGGTTGATGGCTTGTAAATGGAACTCTCTTATGACTGTGGTAGAGCAGAACGGAAGGTGGAGGTGGTGTGGGGGGGGGGGGGGGAGGGGCCGCGTTTGGGGGCACATGGCAAGTAAAGCCCTTTACTTCTGCTTCCTTGAGCTTGGGCTCCATGCTGGAGCAGGCAGCAGCCTTACATGAGAAAAAGGCTTTAAAAAAAATCACTCCCAGCCACACATGGTGGTACACACCTGTAATCTCAGCCTTTGGGAGTCTGAGGTGGGAGCATGATGATGTTTGAAACCAGTTTGTGCTGGAACATCCCATCTCAAAGAGAAAAGGAAATCACTACAGGTCATGAGCCACATAGGCAATATCAGGAAATGATTCCTCCAGATTAACTGTTGTATGAGTACCGTAAACAATTATTTAAGCCATTGTAACCAACTTTGCTGCTACTTAAACCTGAACATGTGACTAACAACATCTCAATGATAAATCTATGTGTTCTTGAGTAGACCTTACTCAGTCATTATGCATTTTAAATACAGTGTTTCATGTACTGGGCTAATACATTATTTAATGAGTTTGTGTCTGTATTCATTGGTGAGAACAATCTAAAATCTTCTCATTAAATTAAATCAATGTTTTGCTTAGAAAGGCCTATGTCAGGGTAGGATTTCTTTTCTAGTTCTAATCTTTGGAAAAGTTCATAGAAAGTGATTCTTACAAGTCAATGTCAAAGGTACCTGTCTTGTTCTGATATTTTTGGTGAATGACGTTCTCATTGTTAATTTTTTAGATGGCTGTATGTGAATATATATGTGTGCATGTATATATATTTAGAATACATAAAATATGTTAATGGTAATAATAATAATAATAACAATAATAATAATAATGTTTCAGAAGTCCTGGAATAAAGTTTTTGTCACATTTTCTTAGGGCCTTACTCTCTTCAATGTGTCTAAAGTTGTCCCTTGTTATATTTTTAATATTTTGTGTGCTTTCCCCCATAATCAGCCTTCTCAGCTTATATGCTACATTAATCTTTGAAAGTTCTTTTTCCCTGCATTATTTTCTGCACTAAACATTTCCTTCCCTTTACTTCAAATGCACACTGCTGTTTTCTTTAAATGTCTCAAGCTGATAACTTTTCTCATTTTCGATCTTTCTTATTTTAAACTTTATCTATTTAAATGTCGAAACATCCAATCTTGTCTTTAAGTCTTTCTCTTTGTCCTGGTGTTCAACTAAATAGTGATTTCACACCCACTCAGCTCCAAAGATTTATTCATCAAATTCTCTTCCGATTTCTTCATTAACCCACAAGTTACTTTGAAGCACCTCTTTTGCTTTTGAAGCTGATTTCTTTTCCTTATCTTTTAATTTACTTATGATTTTATTGTACTATCTCCTGTGGACTGTGGTTGTTCCTTCAGTGGCTGATTAAATTTCTTTGCCAAGGATACTGATCAGTTTTGCATATGCAAATGGCCTTGAGAAGACATGTATTCTCTGTTGGGTGGAGGACTATCCACGAAATCGGGTCAAAGCTTTTGGCCATGGTTACCTTTCTTAGAGGCTCCCCTGGCTTTTGTTTATCTTACTATCTTACAGGAAGCATAATTCAAGCATGTCCACCATGCTAGTTTACAATCTGTCTTATTTTCTTTACACGTTTTGAAAGTGTATTTTGGGGGATACTCAGAAACAGGATGATTGCATCTCTATGGTTAAATAGAATGAAATTGGGGCTGGGGAGATGGCCAGACACAAGCCTAATGACGTGAATTTTCCCCAGAATCATGGTAAAATCTAGACTTGGCATGCAGATAGCTGTCTGTAACCTCAGCACCTATACAGAGAGAATGGGGAGTGAGACAGGAGACTCTCTGAACACTCATGGGCCAGCTTGCCTGGCATCTGAAGCAGTAAACAAACTGGATGGAAAGCAAGGACCAACGTTCAATGTTCTCTGACTTCACATGCATGCCCACAGTCACATAAGGACACACACGCCATGCACATACATTGTACATATATATTTACACATCTGTACCACACACATACACCATACACAAACATACAGATGAAGCATGAAGTTAAAAAGTCATCTTTTTTTGTTTCGGAAAAATTTTTTTAATCTAATGTTAGTATTGTTACACCAGCTTGCCTTGCAAAAAGCATGTTTTAAACATTTGCTATAGAATTTCAAACACTACTAAAAGATACTGTACATAACATTCCTGTCCATTCTTTTGTTTTCCCTTCCCAGAAGCAAATTTATGCTTCTTGCAAATACTCTATGAGCCATTATTTTCAATATATATATATACACATTGCATGTACTCATGTTTGTGTATGCAGATACAAATGTGTGTGATCCAGAAAACCATTTGAGTGTGTAGTTTCTTTGGTGTAGTCCATTAGTTTTTGTTGTTTTTTTTTTTTAAGATAGGGTTTCTGTGATGGTAGTGTATTCCCCAAAATATTGTGTACCCTGATAAAAGTATCTGGGGTCAGAGAACAGAACAGCCACTAGACAGACCAGAAAATGGTGGCACTCACGCCTTTAATCCTATCACTTGGGAGGCAGAGATCCATCCAGATTTCTGTGAGTTTAAAGACACACTGGAAAAAGCCCGGCTTTTGGTGGTGGCGCACACCTTTAATCCCAGGTAGTGAGCCTTTAATCCCAGGAAGTGAGGGCAGAAAGCAGAAAGGTATATAAGGTGGAAAACCCAGGAACTAGGCTGGTTAAGCTTTTGGCTGGTTAAGCTTTTAGGCTTTTGAGCAGCACAGTTCAGCTGAGAGTCATCCAGTCTGAGGAAACAGGATCAGCTAAGGAGTTGGCTAGGTGAGGAAGCTGTGGCTTGTTCTGCTTCTCTGATCATTCAGCGTTCACCCCAATACCTGGCTCAGGTTTGATTTTGTTAATAAGACCATTTAAGATTCTTGCTACAGGTTTCTCACTGGCTTCATACTTGCCAAGAAAACTTAGTTGGCTGAATATTGAGCCCCAGGATCTGCCTGCCTATAGATAGACAGATAGGTAGATAGATAGATAGATAGATAGATAGATAGATAGATAGATAGATAGAGAGATTGAGTTATATAGATTAGATTAGATTAGATTAGATTAGATTAGATTAGATTAGATTAGATTAGATTAGATCAAAGTAGGTTCTGGAGACTCAAACTCAGGTCCTGACTTATTGAACTATCATGTTGGTAAGTTTTATGTGTGACTTTATCTGCTTTTTTTGTTTTCATAAGTATTAATTATTTTGTTTGTTACATATACTGCCTCTACTCATTTCATTAAAAAGTTTTATTGTGAACTCATCTTTTTTATACCTTATGTATTTTGTTTTGATAGTTGAGAGTTTTATTAAGATTTGTACACTCATATTTTTAAAATAACATGGGGAATATTAAAAACATAAAACATAGTACTTTACTTGATAAGAACATTAGGAAATAAACAACACCTTGGGAAGAGGGACGAAAGACTTAAGGAAAATTTGGAAAAGCCCTCTGCCTCTGGTTCTGTAATTATGTTCCGTAAAATTATGGGAAACCCTCTTGTTGGTAAACAATTTGTTGCATGAAAGGATGAGCACTAATGTTAAAGCTTTCTTGAGAGTGGGCATTTTAGTAAAGGGAGTTATTGCTGATCATGTGAGCTGATTTTTATTCTTTATTTTTTGAAGGAACTGTTAGTGTGTGGTTCTGTGGATAGAACTGTGAATCTTGTGTTGAAAAGTGTCCCTAAAGAACTCATCACGGTGACAGGAGAGATTTGTCACCACCACGATGTCAGGCGCTCCCTTACAAATCTGTCTACAAACTGCCCTCAGTTCAGCTGATACATGCACCACACAGCCATTTCTCATTTGAATCTTGCTATTCTCAACTTCTACTCCCATATCTGCCTCCATGAGCTTCCCAAAAAGTTGAGGCCCTGGATCCAACTAAATCGTAAGTGAACTAGGGAGAGAGTTCTAGGTGGCGGCTGTTTCCCCATAGCACCTTGAATATATTCATATTATTCTATGATCTCTTATAGAACTTACCCTATAGAAAAAGCTTCTGATGAAATCTAATTCTTACCATCTTGTGTTATTGTTCTCAGATTGTCATGTCTCAGGAAGTCCCTCTAAGCCTGTTTGGTGAAACTACTTGGACCCAATGTACAGAACTCAAATATGTAAAGCACAGACTGACGGCCGTTTACTGGGAAGGCAACAGAGCACACCAGCTCTGTTGTCATTAAAAAGGAAATAGCAATGATGCTAATATTTTGTTCCTTTTTGAGATGTTACAGGTTGTAGACAACAAAGGTTCTTGCCAGCTATCCAGAGAAGAAGAATCCACAGATAGGAGCATTATTTTATGAGCTTCATAAATATGGTATAGAGTAGGAATAGATGACATCTTCTAAGTCTTTTCTAAACAATGCCATGGTTACTAGAGGATGCTCATGAACCCTTATTTGCTAAGAAATTTATTTGACTGATGTTGATCCCATAATTCAAGCTCATAAAGCACCAACTCTGAACTGTGGCAGAATTAGTTTTATATTTCCAACTCCATCACCTAACCATGAATATGATTTTGAGCAGATCATAAGACTTATTTAAAGTTACCTTATAGTAAAATGAGGACAGTCTCACTTGCTTCACAGATTTTTGTGCCTAAAATATTTTAAAGTGTTACTGAAATATAAACAAAATCTCAGTATTTTTAAATGAAGTTTTATGGACTCACAAACCCTAACCCTGCCAACCATTTATATCCAAACACCACTACAGTCCATATGCAATGACATGGGTTTGTTTTTCCCTATAGTTAACATCAATTAGCACCACACAACCAAGCAAGGCAACACTTTTATCAATTGTTTTATATTTTTTCTATTCTGCTTCTAGCTAAGTTCTTCCATAGCTATCGTATTCATGTAATTTTAATGCTAAAATAAAACAATGCAACACAGCTGTATAAAAACAATCATGGAACAACATAGTTTGTGGAGCCCAGTGTATGACATTTCCAGATGTTCTAAATCAAAACTCTGTCTTGGGAGGAGCTTGTCAAGATCCACCATTAGAATAGTAAAGATGTTATGGGAGTTCTGCTCTTGAACCCCAGTACTCTGTAAGCACCAAGGAGTCCATGCCAGTCATTATAACTAACACGCATATCTCACATGCTTGGGAAAGAATGAAATGAAACAGCTTCAAAAGCTCCACCAATGCAGTGGGTCCATGTATGCAAGGTGGACTTATGCAGCCCATGCCTGGCACGTGGCATGTTCACTCAACAGTTATTGCAACGGTTTTTCCTTTGTGTCTTTCTCAGTTTTCCAGTCAAGTTTTATATTTGATTCTACAAAAGATAAAACCCAGGTTTTTTTAACCTTGTCATTTATAATTGATTTCATGTTTAAATAGCTCTTGCTCGGCCTTTCTAAAGAAATTTAGATTTAATTTGCATCTCCTCTACACAGTTCCATTCCCATATCTCCACAGAATGAACGTATTTGTAGAGATATATAATTGGCTTTTGGCTTCAGCAGGAGCCAATATGTTATTAAGTATTCATATTTCCAAAAGAAGATAAATTGGTGTGTTAAAAATGTTGTATGATATAAAAGTTTGATAGCCAAATCATTTCCTGTCTTGAATTCTTCTCTAAAGAAAAAGTAGTCAAAACTCATTATATTTCTAACACATCCGTACTTGTTGCTATATTCAAATTTCTCCCTACATTTTCTTTAACATGATTTTCTCTTGTTTAAGTGACCTTTGTCCCACATCTCGGAGCTGGTGTATAATGAGCAGGAAACCTGTTGTCTGTGGAAACTGTGAAGAAGCAGCATCAGAGATTTTAATGAGAAAATGGCAGGAGAAAAAAAAATAATCAGAGAGTCCAATATTCATTTAGACTGGATTAAGGATAAATATTTACTTTAGGAACAGAGCAGGATCAAGTCTTTGTCCCCCCTTCCCCCAGTACTGAGGTTGTCCTTTAAACATGCCTCTGTCAAGTCACAGGGAATGTGAACAATAATTCTCTGTATTCTTCTACCTCTTGAAGCCGCCACACGGAAAAAAGGAAGACACCACCAAATGCGACCGCCAGCCAGGACTTCCCCACTTCGACACCCAGGCTCCATTTTTCTTAAATGAAGAAGCCAACGGGTCATGACATCCTGTTAAGTCACCTGGCGATGATTTGGACGGTGTGTGGTGCATGATGGCGTGCGGGTGCTGCCACCCAGCACACACCGTTTGCCAGCAGAACAGTCACTGGTGTCACGCTGAGTAAGTGGCATGCATCTGTGGCTTAGGAAGCATGTCTGCAGGATTTCACTCTGCCACTCTCCTGGTGCTTAAAGGTGAATCCACATCTCTTGTAGCCTGCTAGGAGGATCTTCTGAATATAACATGCCACCTGGAGGTTTTGACATAAATGTAATTGATGGGAGTGGTAAACATGAAGAAATTCAGATTTGCAGGAAAAAAAAATATTCTCAGTTCCAAGCCCTCCCCATCACATTTTAGAAAGAAGCATAGATCCTCCCCCAGCCGTATCAAACATATGAAGGCTTTTTAAAGAACCAATCTTCAGCTCAAAATTAAGAAATAATATATATTTTATTATAGTTTAGGTACTTTGTATTAAAATGATATTTGAAATTATGCTTTAAAAAGCTATAGGTGATTTCAACAAGATATGTGAAAAATGGTAAAATTTGTGGTATGACTATTAGTACCTCAAAGTGGAAACTAGCCATTCAACTGTGTTTCAGACACAGTCACTGGCTCAGTTCAGTTATCCAACGGTTAGCAGAAAAATACTCTGGAAGGTGAGTCCTGCCCACCTGATAGTGACACCGTGGGAGGTAAAAGTGAGCCTGGAGTCCCAGCATTGTGAGTCTTGCTCTCAGTCAGATGGGTGTCCAACAAGAGAGCAAGACTACTGCACAGCACTCGAGGTCGGGATCTCACGTCTCAAGATGGAAGGTTAAGGGTGTTGTTTGATTTCCTTCTGGATAAGGAGTTCATTAAGTGTGAGAATAAGAAACTAAAGCCACATCAACTTTTCATTCGTTTGGAATATGAAAACAAACTAAGAGACTTAACTAAAATTTTACTTCTATCATTTTGTGGCTATTTGCCATTCACAAAATCCTTTTAAGTCCACCTGGGTAGTTGCCCTCACCACAACCCTGGAAGGGGGATTGCTAAAGATCATTATTGTTCCCACTTTATAAGTGCATGGGGGAAAACGCCTCAAGAATTGATTTGTCTGAGGTCCAACTATCCCTGCTTAAACCAAGATGCTGCCTTTGCAGAGCTAAGACACTCTGACCACACCGCACACCTTTCCTCTCTCTCCTGGTCTTTTGACTCAGTCACCAAGGCTCTCTCCTCACGCTCTGTATCCCCACACAACTTTCACTGCAAAGGATTGAGAGAGCTTTCATCCAGTGCAATGGGTGTCAGTTTGGTTTAAGATTTACATTACAGGGATGGTGAAAACTTCTATCCTGAGCCTATTTTTGTCTAGGACAAGCACTTATCCAATGTGTGCGATAGTTTGTGGGATGTACTATGATCCAGCAAAAAAATATTCTGTGCTGTCATTTCTGTATGTACGAAAGTGTCCTGAAGTCAACACAGGATAGTTGTTTGCGAATGAGATAAATTCGGGCTCCCACTGTGGTTTCCTTTGGGTAACATTTTAACTGCAGTTTTCAGAGACAAAGCAAAGGGCAAAAAGGAATGCTTCTCTGGATTTCTCTCCACTTTTGCCATCGTGCTGGGAAATGAATGGCAGTTGCTCTTCTTGTCTTGTTTGGTTTTATTTGTTTTACTTTAACAATGTGTTTAAATGGAAATAACCCAGCAAATAGGCTAATTTTCATTGCAGAAATAATAGCATTTTTTTTTCCAGCAGAGTTCACGATCCCATTAGTCAAGATGCACAAGGTTCCACTTTTTAAAACCAGAGAAATAAACAGCGGAAATATAAGTACAAATGATAGCAACTCTCAGTACATAATTGTGGGGAAAGTTAAAGGCAATTTGTTCCTACAGGTTTTGACAAGCGGATCCCAGCTCTTATGAAAATAGGAGACAAGGTGAGTACCTAGGATACAGAAAAAAGTACTCAACCCCCAGCCCAACTCAAAGGCCAGCAGCAGGTGATTAGAACTGATAAGCAGAGTCCTGCCAGAAAGCTTGTGAAGAAGGTTTAGGGCATTTTTGTTTGTCAGCGTCTGAAGCAGAGATGCAGAAATGGGAAGAATCATGGCAATAATGAACAGACCAAGAAGGGACAGCCACATGCTCTGGGTCTGGCCCTGTTCCTTTTGGGAGACATCTGCATGAATTGTAATTACTTGCTTTCTGGATGAGGATACTGGAGCTAGGCGAGGGACCTGCCTGAGATCCCCTACCCCCAGAAATAAATAGTATGCTTGTGTCTCAACTCAGCTAAGAGAGCTCTAGTAGAAAACTCAGGCATGCTGGTTCCAGCTGTAGCTTCGTTCTAAGTCTTTACTTTGAACTTTAGTTTCCTTATCAGTAAAATTGCAAGTGTTGTACATCGAGTGTGGGTTCATGAGGATCCATGGAAGGAAGTACAGAGGCACCTAAGGATGGTTTTTAGTCTTTCCAGCTGCAGGGGAACCTGTCTCTCTGGACTGACTCCTGACTCCTTGTAGTTTAGCAAAGGGCATTTTTTTATTGTTCTCCAGTTTACACTCTTAGCAAGGTAATTTCCGTATCCCCAAACCTCTTATTGAAACTCCCCAAAGGGACAATGCCAAATGCAAATTCTCTCTTAAGGAATATCACAGTTTTCCAGACTGTTGCTCAACCAAGTTTGCATAGGCTTTGCACCCTTAGAAACTCTCAGACAAGATTCACAAGAAGGTTCCGGGAGACAAAAGGTAGCAATCACAAAAGGCAGATTAAGGCCAGGTGCTAACACTCCGGAATCAAACCAGCTGCAGCTCTGCAGGAATTCTACCGACAACAAGTTTGGTAGCTTCTAATCTGTCTCAACTGCTAGAGATGGAGAAGGGGCAAGAATTGGGCTTGATGTTCATTGTAAAAGATCAGTGTACTGCTATGGAAAGACTACATAGTGTGTCTTGTTTATATATGTGCTTCCGTGATAGAAGAATGGAGATATAACTCTGGAAATTTTTGAATTCATAAACACTTCACCTTGCAGCAGCATCTCCAATAGCAAACTAAAAAATAGTATTACTGTCAGGCTGAGGCTCCAGCAAAATATTTTAACATTAAAATGAGGCCTTCATATTATTATGAGAAACTGAAAATGATATAAATGGGCAGAAAAAAAGGTTTAGTTAAATAAACTATGTTGTCTCCATGGGGAAATGTAAATTTATTAAAGACTGCTTAAACAAATTTAATGACAATGAAAGGTATCGAGTCAAGAAAAAGAAACAGGGACCAGGAGATGCCTCGGTTGGTAAAGTGACTGCCACACAGACACAAAGAGTTTGGGTCCCCAGCATCGGAGTAAAGGTCCGATACAGCAGTTTAATTTAAGGCCAACACTGGGGTTGGGGACAGAAGACGGCCTGCCAGCCCAGCTAATCCTTAGCATCTCAAGTGCCCGGTGTTGCAAACGAACCACGTGGTGAATAAGCACATGAATCGTTCCTGTCTTTTCTGGCAAGGCTTTGGGGCTGTTTGAAGCTGCTTTTGGGAGAAAATATGAGTATCTTAATAATGATCAGAAATAATTCTACCAGTAATTGTCAACAAGTACTCGTCCCATTTCTTACTGTCTCTGTTCATGAGGCAATCATTAACCAAATTTCTACAATGTACCATAGACTGTGCCAGATGGATGTATTTTTTAAAAAGACTTAGATTTGGTGTTTGTTTCTCAGAAGTTATTAATCCCAATGATTTGAGGAGAAACACCACAAACCCGAATCATCACGGCCAAATCAATTAAAGCAAGCTTTCTATTCATGTACACAGGCTGCCTCCCTCTAAAGCAGAGTCCAAGAAGTCAGCATTAGACAGGGGGAAGACAAGATTTTTATAGCTCAGGGGTAGGGGGTTTCCAAATGGGGAATTTGGCAGGCAACTAGGCAGGGTTGTAGGAGCTTGAACATAACAAGGTAGTCATAATAACCCTTTGAAACAAAGGTAGGGTTGCAAGATTGGTCATAAGGACTTTTAAAAACAAAGACATGGTTGCTGTTTCCTGGAACAGGCTGTACAGAACCATTTGTAGTTAAGGTTACAGTTGGGACATAGCCCAATCTTTGAGAAACGGAGATTTAATCATAACAGGAATGAACCTAATTTGGCTTTATTATAAGATGGCTTTCAAGCCTAAGATGGAGACAGGCTTGTTTGTCAAAGCACAGGATTGGTAGGCTATATAAGCAAGCAGGCAGCATGAGGTGGGAGTCGTCATTAGTGCCTAATGGGATGAGAAAAAGAAAAGACAGTTAGAAAGGGAGGGAGGGCGGAAGTTAGGAAAGAGGGAAGGAAAGTAACAATGAGTGAAAAATAAGAGACACTAAAGTACAGTGGTTCTGTGGAGGTGACCTGGAAAGATATTTCAGGCAGAGGCAAAAGAGTGTGCTTCCCAGGTATACTGTGTCCCCAGAAAGACACTGTCCTCACAGGCAGAAGCAAAGGGACATGCTTCACAGGTACACCGTGTCCCCAGAAAGACACTGTCCTCACAGGCAGAGGCAAAGGGGCGCGCTTCACAGGTTCACCATGTTCCCAGAAAGACACTGTCCCCACATGCAGAGGCAAAAGAGTGTGCTTCACAGGTACACCATGTCCCCAGAAAGACACTGTCCTCACAGGCAGAAGCAAAGGGGTGTGCTTCACAGGTACACCATGTCCCCAGAAAGACACTGTCCTCAGTGTGACTAAATGTTAATGAAGAAATGGAGAGAAAGCTCTAGACAAGAGGCAGATTTGGGACTGGCTGTGAGTCCTTTTGGGTGGTATTGCCTTTCAATTGTGAAGATAGGAAATAGTAAGAGATTCTGAGCTTGAAGATCCTCCAGTGGATTAAGCTCATATTTAAAATGAGTTGAAGGTCCAATTACTTGAAGAGGAACAGTTTGGATTCTGCACACGTTATTCTGAAATGTGAGATCTAACACACATCTGTTGTAGTCTTCCCACGCCCTTTGCTCTTCACCCTCAACCCAGGCAAAAACCACGCTGGATGGATCTCCTAACAGTCTCCTAACTGGTGTTTTCATTGAGTTCTTGTTTCTTCTCCTATCTCTTGCCCGTTACCAGTATCCAGAACCATCGTCTAGAATCACGGACAGAACATGCCGCTCGCCAGGGTTAAGTGTCTTCCATTGCCTTTGGATATGATCCTAACCGTCTGCAAACCCAGGAAATGTACGGGGCTTCTGGTCTTTCCACAGCTCCCACTCCCTCTCTCTTCCTCCCCACCTCAGTCCTTTGGTGGAAAGCAGTCTGCTGTAGCTCTAGGGGATTGAGATTCTTTTTTTTTTTTTTTTCCCAAGACAGAGTTTCTCTGTGTGGCTTTAGAACCTGTCCTGGAACTTGCTCTGTTAGACCAGGCTGGCCTGGAACTCACAGAGATCTGCCTGCCTCTGCCTCCCAAGTGCTGGGATCAAAGGCGTGCGCCACCACTGCCCAGCTCTCCTTGGCTTTTTAAGCTTCTGCAGGATGTCCACAATCTGTGACACTATTTGACTTTAGATGCATCACCGTATCTCTGCATCACTGTATCTCTCCATCACCATGTCTCTTCATCCCTTTCACACAGCTTTTGACCTGGGGATATTTGTCTGTCTCCAAATCATCTCTTTTCTTTTCTTAAAAAAAAAAAAAAAAAAAAAAAAGATTTCTTTATTTTTTGAGATTGTAATATAATTAAATTGTTTCCCCCTTCCCTTTCCTCTCTCCAAATCTTCCCACATACCCCTTTGTGCTCTCTTTCTAATTCATGGCCTCTTTTTTCATTAATCATGGTTACCCACAAGTATTCCTGAGTATGTAAGTACCCCCTGCTCTGTATGTGTGTTACTTGTATGTATGTCTTCAGGGCTGACTGTTTGGCATTGGATAACCAATCGGTGTGCTCGTCCCTGGGAAAGACCATTTTCTTGCTCTCAGCATTCCTTAGTTGCCTGTAGCTGTTTGGGTAGGACTGAGGTTTTGTGGGCTTTTTCCAGTTCATGTTAGCGTGTCTGTTGCCCTGGTTCAGGTCATGTTAGGCAGATGTGTTTTTAATACTTTATGCTTCTGACAGTTCTAGAGACACAATCTCCCAGTAAACGGCCTGTTTCTCTGGCTCTTACACTCTTTCTGCCCTTTTTTCTGAGATGATCCCAGAGAGCCTTAGATGCAGGAGTTGTACTGTGGATGTATCAGCTGGGATCAGGCTCCAGAACTCAGCATTTTGGTTGGTTGTGGTTTCCTGCAATGGTCTGTCTGCTGCAAAGAGAAGTTTCCTTGATGAGGGTTGAAGACTACACTTACCCATGGGTATAAGGACATATTCAGAAAGTACTTTGGTATTACACTGGTTTGGTAAAGTGGCAATTGTATGTTTTCCTCCACGATCTGTGACTTTCCTAACCCTGGGGAGTTGGTTAGGTTTCCGGTACAAGCGTGACTTTTTTCTTGTTGAGCATATCAAATATTTTCTTCTTAACGGGCCACTAGTCACTAGCCACTGGCCCAGCATACTTAGTATGATTTCACTTTAACTTGGGTTAGTTATACCTACAGAGTCTCTATGTCCAGATAAAGTGGGTTATATTTAGATACTAGCATTAGAATATCAAGGAATCTTTTTCAGGGTTAAATCGGATGTTCATTGTCTCTTTCCATACTGTTTAAGCCTAATCAGTGCAACTAAGAGGCTGGGGGGGAACACTGGCCTGTGATTGGTGAGTTTATGCATCCACCTTGCCTTTTCACAGATTACTCACTGAGGGAGGATGGAAGTTATGCTGAGAATAGCCCCATGGAGAGGTCCGTGTGGGGATGGACTGAGACCTCCTGACAACTGCCGGCCACTTGAGTGAGCCACCAAGTTGACTGTCTGTTTCTGATTAAGTTTTCAGATGTCAGCAGCTCTGTTTGATGTCTTTACCACAGATTCCTAAGAGATCATTAACTAAACAAGTTCTGAATTCCTAATCCATGGACAACTTGAGGTAATAAATGTATTTAAAATATTAAGTTTGCTATAATTTATTAGCAATAAATAATCAATATATTTCTGTTTCTATTTCTTACAAAGTACCATGTTTAATATTATTAGTTATTAATGATAAAACTCTTGCTTACTTTCAATTATTTAAAAATGGCTCACTGTGTATATTCATTGTACTTGATACTATGTTATATATGGACATTTTCACAAGTAAATATTGTATATTGAGCATAATTTTCCCCACAAACTCCATACCCTTTCACCTTCTACCCCTCTCCACTCCTGTTTGCCTCCTTTCTTTCTCTAGGCAGTTTGGCTTCTACTCTCTTTGTGGATGAAAATAAAATTGTATGTACATCAAATTTCTTCATCCACTCCCTTGTTGTTATACACCTAGTTTGGTTCTATAACTTAGCTGTTCCGGGAAGTGTTGCAATGATAACGGATGTGCTAGTATCTTGTTGGTGTGTTGACATGGAATTCTTACAGTCAGTACCAGGAATAGCATAGTCAGGTGGTCGATCTGCTTTTAGTTTTTTTGAGACGCTTTCACATCGATTTCTATATTTCACACTCCCACTACCAGCGTCTAAGGGCTCCTCACCATCATTTGTTGTTATTTATTTTCTTAAAGGTTGCAGTTCTGCAGGATCTGACATGAAATCTCACTTCTGTGTCCTCTCAGATGATTTGTTTTACAGAAAGTTCCATCAGCTGCTGAAGGCAGCACTGGATAGATGGTTCTGTAGGTGTCTATAGGTGCTGATGTCGATAGATGGTTCTGTAGGTGTCTATAGGTGCTGATGACATCATTCAATTTCTCTTCTTAATTGTTGTCAGGATGACCTGTCTCTTGGTAGGGTTGGATGTTGAAGTTTTCTGCTAATTTTGTGTTAGGCTTAACCTATATCTTTACATCCTGTATCTTTACATATTTGTTTTATGAAACTGAGGCTCCTATGTTTGTTATGTATGTGTTTAAAACATAATGCCCTCTTGGTATGTTGGTCATTTAGTTAGTATGAAATGACTTTCATTATCTGTGACAAATTTTGATTTTAGGATCATTTTGTTTTGTTAGATATCAGAACAATAACTGCTCGTGGTTTCTTAGAATTCCTTTTTCCATACTAAGATTGAATCTGTCTTTGATAGTGAAGTACATTTCTTAAGGGCAACAGATAACATGGATTATGTTTTCTAATCCTTCTACTAGTCTTTGTTTGGGGAATAAGAAATTGAGATCTTTTAGTTATGAAGTATTTATAAAAATATTTAAATATAATCATCTTAGATATAATTTAAATTAATCTATTTATAACTTACCTATCCATAGTTATATATGCAAAATATGATGACCTTCAAAGGCCCCTATAAAGGAAGAACATTCTTGATAGATTGGCAAAAGAAGACCTCCCACTAAGTACCAAGAAACAAATCACAGATACATACAGAAATGTGATTCGAACTCAAAAATATGGTGAGCAAAGGAAGCCAGACACACAACAGCACATGGGATATAGTTCTATTTATAATCTAGAAAACTATAACTGTATGTTTCATGCGGTCCCTTCAGCCCAGACTCTCTGAGAGATGCTCTCGGCTGGAATCAGAGAAGCCTGTTTTTGCCTGGATTCAGAAACTTATCACTGCCCAAGAAGCTGAATGGCTGTTGAAGGCTCCATTCTAAACAAGACATTTGTACCACCCTTTCTAAAGATCACGGAACATTGTAGAAGAAGCTGAAGTCCGAGTCTTCATCCAATGCTTGCCACTTTAAGCAGTGGGGCATGGTCTCTCAGTTGGACCTTGTTTTCCTAAGTGACCCACTTGCCAATTTTTTTTACCCAGAGAATTTGTTTAGCCCCCACCCCTGCTTTCCGAACGCGTAGAAACATACCACCTGTACTAGTCAGAGTTTTCTAGATGAACAGACCAACAAGATGAACATATGTACTGTGAAATGGGATTTATTAGATTGGTTTGTACAACAGGAGCTGAGGAGTTCAACAGTGGCCGTCTGCAGACTGGCTGTACCGAGAGCCTGGTAGTTCACACACTGGCTGTACAGAGAGCCTGGAGTTCACACACTGGCCGTACAGAGAGCCTGGAGTTCACACACTGGCCATACGGAGAGCCTGGTAGTTAACACACTGGCCGTACAGAGAGCCTGGTAGTTCACACACTGGCCATACAGAGAGCCTGGAGTTCACATACTGGACATACTGAGAGCTCAGTCCACAAAGCCAGATGTCTCCCCACTCCCAGTGTGGCACAGAAGACTTGGAGGATTCCTGGAGAGTCATGAGTCTTTAGTTCACACAAGAAAGTCAGAGAAGCAGGGGTTCTGATGCCAGAGAAGAATTGGAGCAGAAGTGTCTGCAATAGGACAGATGTTCTTACCGGCGGGGAACAGAAACCCACGAGCAAGGCACCACCAACTGTCTCCTCAGCTCTTCTGAGTACCACTGGAAGGTGCTGTTCACACTCACAGAGATTCTTCTCCATCAGCTAATCCTTCCTGAAAATGCCCTTACACTCACCCAGAGTTACGTCTCTCAGTTGATTCCAGTTCCACACAACATTAGCTATTACCTGTTTCACGCACTGTAAACTGTCCTCTTTGAATATTCCACAGTAGCAGCTCTTGTTAGCCTCTCCTAGTCAACTCCTTCTGTGACTTTGTCACTACTACATAGATAGTATCTTGCTCTGTTACCTTGTTTCGGTGATATGTGACACATACCTAAAACTTTAAACTTTATTATAGCCGGGCGGTGGTGGCGCACGCCTTTAATCCCAGCACTCGGGAGGCAGAGCCAGGCAGATCTCTGTGAGTTCGAAGCCAGCCTGGGCTACCAAGTGAGTTCCAGTTCCCAAATAATGCCATCCAGTCTTATAATTGTTTAAACATGTATGTCTTAACTCCCAAGGTAATTTATGTGGGATTCTTGTGTACTATTAATATAAAAAATCAATAGTCTCATAGTTTACAGCACTAGGTTAGGCACCCAGAAGATTCTCCATCAATTCTCAAGCACTGATAATCCTACAGTCCTGAGATAGCAGTGTGTCTGGTTGGGTCCCTAGAACCTGAATCTGAGCTAAGCATTGGAGGACAAATAGTCTATTCAGACATGAACCCTGGAAACACTGATGCAGATGTTCAGAGTCGTGAGACAAGGAGAGGAAGGACATTCGGACAAGGAATGTCCCTGATCAGATGGCTGTGTAGTGATCACAGCTCAGTCCCCCTGGGTACCTCTGACGATGTCATTAGGATACACCTTCAAGTTGTACAACCCAGGGAAAGCTGATCCTTAGGTACTCATTTTTAAGGGCTGTCTCAGCTGGCCTTCAAAGCAAACGGAACATGTTTTCGTGGCCAAGGGAAATCTCTGTAGTAAGTAACAGGTGCGTCAGTCAATTGCATAGTTGTTCAAGGAGCAGGAAAGCTAACAGAATGTGTCAAGGCACTAAGAATTTATCCCTCACAACCCGTGGGAGGCTTTATCTTAGCAATACTTATTTTGTGTCAACCATATGATTCAGTTCTGTTACATCCAAACATGACTAACACATGTGTTGTGTTACCAGGGAGTAAAGAGCCTGTTTCTATTAACCTCAGATGGAACCGGTAAGAAGAAATCAAAGACGGATTCTATTTATGTCCAGGTTGGTGCACCTGTGAGTGCATTTGAGCCACTTACAGACACATGGGCGACTCGAGAGTTGCGTCCCTAAAACGTCTACTCCTGCACGGGTGACAACTCACAAAAGCTGGATGACTGAAGTCCCCTGCACAGCTGGCAAGCAAAGGCATCACCATCTCCCCTAGCAATATTTTACTGCTTACGTAACTTCAAGGAGTCGCCTCAGTGAGCCTTGTAATTTTCAGGAGCTTCCTGAAGCTTGTCGGCCTCTTCTGTGTTTCACAAGCCTGTGCGTCTCCTTCTTCCCTCCATGGTGGAATGCTTCCCTGGGGAGGAAACACAGCATGTTTCTTGCTTGCTAGGAACTTAGCCCTGCTATTTCTTCAAGAAAGGGAAAAAAGGAAAAAAGACAAAACAGAGAATGTAGCCCAATGTCTTTTCTCACTTAGTCTATACTGAGGAAAGCCTGATGTTGGTGGGCCCAGGAACTCATTATAGTTCCCATAACCAAATAGACCTCATACTGGATGGCTCCCAGACACTCTCTGAGTGGAATGTAGCACTGGAGTTTGAGGGAGCAGGAGGAGAAATAAGGGTGCCAGTCGACAAGGGCTCACTACTGCTCTGCTGTGTATCTTGGTCCTTCTTCTATAAAATGCCCACTTCACTGTTTTATTAACACATACCAAATATGTAATGTGGTTTTATATTTTAAATTAAACTAATATTTGAAGTGAAGGAAAAAAGTCATAGGAATGGAAGTCACCCCGGGGACTCTGCAAAGAAGTTATGTGGGAAAGGCAGCTCTTTTTTTGTGCCTCTGCCGTAAAGTGAGCAGACGGCCTGTTCCGTAAGTACTATAATTATAAACCAATTTGCCACCTCTAGTAAGAGGACTTTCCTTTCATAAAATATTAACTAAATATAATATCAGAGTAATATCTTGGAACTGACTTAGTTTCTCCATAAAAAGTCAGCTAGTAAAGCGCAGTGAACATCTTTAGGGTGATGGGATCCCAAACATCCTCTATGCCCGCAGTCACTCGGCCTTGAATTAAACAGCACATTTCTCCTCTCTAGGTGATTCGAGGCTAAGTGCTTCTCCCCATAAACATGTTAATTTGCTATACTCGTTTCTCTTCTCTCTGAATGCTTCTCAACTGAATGCACTGCAGTTATACAAACAGTTTTACTGTAATGATAGTGGCCCTGAAAAAAAAAAAACTGTCAAGGAGGAAAAACCTCAAATTTAACTTAGGGACGTAGTTTGCAAACGCCCCAACCT
This sequence comes from Peromyscus eremicus, assembly GCF_949786415.1. Lineage (NCBI taxonomy): Eukaryota > Metazoa > Chordata > Mammalia > Rodentia > Cricetidae > Peromyscus > Peromyscus eremicus. Next base: position 81,477,620 of record NC_081419.1, read on the forward strand.
CTTTGGACTGTGGGATTGCTTGTGACAAGTGACATAAAGGGATGGTTTGTCTGTGAGATGAAGGACCCCAGCATGAGTGACGTCTATATGCTAAACGCATTTGAGGCTGCCCAGATCCCCAGCTCGGATTCAATGGCAGATTACAAGCGGGGAAGATCTGCTGCTGCTCCCCCAACCCTGCCCTCCTCCCCTTCCCCTTCCTCCTCCCCCTATTCTCCTCTTCCTCCTCTTTGTCTTCTTCCTCCCCCTCCTCTTCTCTCTCTGCTCCTCCTTCCTCTCTTCCTTCTCTTCCTCCTCTCCCTCCTGTTCTTCCTCCTCCTCTTCCCTTCTCCTCCTCCTTACTTACGTTTTTCTTCTATGTTCCATCCTTACATACAATTTTGTGCATTTTTGTTGTGTTTCTTCTTGCTATTGATGCTGCGGATCTCGCTTAATGAATTCAGGAGCTGATCCCGCCATGCATCTTGCTTATTATCTTTTCCTGTCTGGAGGCAGCAACTCCAGTTCTAACTACCCTAAATAATTTGTTTTTCTACGGAAAAGAGGCACTCCAGAGTAGAGAAGGGAGATGTTTATCTCGTGGCATTATTTCAAACTTGATACGTTTCTTACTGACTCTTCAAGTTAAAAAGAGAGAAAAGGGGAAAGCACCAAGATAACGAAACACCAACAAAGCCTCCAAAGGGTTCTGCTTTCGAAACCTTCATTAGCAGCATTGTGTAGAAAATCCATAATTGGTCTTTTGGAAAGTGCCCAAGGCAACATGCATGTGCACACACTCCTTTGTTGATTAGCACCTCCTAAATAGCCCATCAAACTCTATTGATCTTAGTCAGCAAAATCCTTTCAGTTTTCAAGATCTTAGCAATCTCCATACTGTCCAGGAAGGTTTCAAGGGAGGTGAGGACCTGGGGACAAAGGTTTTATTAGTCTGAATGCAAGCTGGAAGTGGATCTCTGGCCCTTAACTCCCTTCAAGGAGGTCTAGATTTTGCTTTACATCAGCACACAACAGATTTTTCTGAATGAGTAAATGAATTCTTAAGTTGAATCAAATATTCACATATAAATATTGGAATAGTTTCAGCCAAGTTATTAGTCAGTATTATAATAGTATCAAGTATTTAAATACATGTTACATGTTATTTCATATGGATTATATTCTTTTTCATTATCATGTATAACGCCAATGTTTATTTATGGTATATGTGTGTAAATACAGCAAAGGAAAATAATTGAAAGGGTTACAACCAAATATCATCATAAAAGCGATTCTGGAACATGAGATTCTCTGGGAGACTTCATGTTAGTTGTGGGAAACCTTTAGTTGTGAACTCTTTAAACAGCCAGGGCTACAGACTAACAGAGGAAATATAGTCACCTCTCAGCTTATCAAAACCACCAGGCATAATGCCGTATTTGACTTCATGTCATTTTTTAAAAGAAATTAAATACCAAGTAGAATTTTTCTGTGTCATATTTCTATCACTTTTGAATTTTATACACTAAAAATATATGGTTACTTAAACATTAATAACAATTTTAAAGTTACTATTATCCAAACCAAACCGAAGCAGACAGAGCTTTATTCCCTTTTCTTTCTGGACTCTGTTATCAACAAGAAGGAGGTGATCCTGCCTCCCCTCCTTCTTCTGTGGATTCCCAACTGTCTGGCCATCGGGTTGTCAGAGTTGAGGCTGAAGAAACCCAACGTCAACTTAGACGCTGGTGGGTTGGGCAAAGCACATGTTCCTATTTATCCCTGTCAGCCACAGGCCCCATTAACTATTTTTAATGAATCACTGCTGCTTTTACTTTTGCCATCAGCCATGACCTTCACCATCTAGAAACACATGGTCTCTCATAAACGATAGCCTGCGACATATAAACTCGAGAAGGATTCTATCACAGCTCAAACTACAATATCTATCACTAAAACAAACGGCTCATTCTAGCTGAAGAGACACTCGTATATATCACGGAACCAACCTTCCATATTTTGAAATTTACTGCCCCTTGTTGGCTGATTTTTTTTTTAAGGAGGCCAGGCAACCTTGCTCACTTAATACTTTTGATAAACTTCTGCTGACAAGGAGTGTGATTAATGATAGTTAAAAGAATTGAATCAAGACTGGGCAAGACAGAGCCAAAAACTGCAGACTGCTGGCCTGATGGAAACTAACGTCTCTACAGAAATATATGATGGACCCTCCTTTTTTACCATGCCAAGTAATTACTTGCACAGGCCTGTTGTAATAATTCCTATTACAGCCAAAACGGAAAAGTCAGTAACTCACCGCCCTGGGACAAGGTGAAGGCAAGGCCAGAGTAGCATGGATCAATATTTCATTTACTCACTGAGGTTAGCTTCTATCCCTGTATCAAATTCTTTTACAGAAAGCCATGAAAGAAATGAGGTTTGCTGCAAAACACCAATACAGAGGCCTTGCTTCCTTGGGGTGCTTATGAAAGAAACAGAGCGACAAAGCCTTTCAGGAAAACAATATGCACTCAAGGTCACTCATTACTGGCTACTGTTGGAAAATAAAGTGCCATTAGCCTGATGTGGGAATGTACATCAATCAACTGCACACCAGAAAAAGTATGTTTTCAACTTGGTGGTGTTGCTGGGAATGAATGGGCCATTTGAACATCGTCTACACAATTTGACAATTGTGAAAGAATTCTTCTCTTGACAGGGAATCATTTGTTTAAAAAATAATAATCCCATTAACATTTATTTCTGATTGCCTCCTGCCCCAAGGAAAAAAAAAAGATGAAGAGGAGAGAGAAAAAGGCTGGGGTAACAGTTCCTGGGCATCATGAAGTTTCTAGTCTGGTACTTTTTCCTGAAGAAAATGGGGGTTGCTCAACTGTAAAGTGCCCCCACAAAACAACAATATATTAAATACATCTCGTTTCTCAGCTGGTTTCCCTTGAAAATGTATGTTTCTCAGCTTAAATTTTCTATGATGCTTTCTAGGGAAAGGACTTGATATTAACCAATTTTAGATTCTGTCTGGAAATCACTGAAGTAACTTATCCTCCACATCGAATTTTTGCAGGGGCAACTCAAAGTCAGATTTAGACAGTGTTAACATGCATGAAATTCATATTGGATGAAAAGCACAAATGCTTCTTTTCCTTCCAACACATACTGTTCCATGTTATCACAGACCCTAACATTGCACATCCTCTTAATGTTTTATGAGAACTGTGGGTGTGGAGGACATTTTCACTGTGCCACACACTTTCTTGAGGATGGTCCTGAAAAAGTCACCTGATTTTCTCCCATGTCTTTATGACTTTCTGTTTTCCTTCCTTGTGATTCCAGTCCTCCAATGGACTGGTAGACTTGCTGAGTACAAGCTACTGGCAGTCGTATCTGGTCACCTTGAATGCTTCTCACAGTTTGCTTTCTGACTGAAATAAATCCAGCTCCCTTCCCTGGAGCTTCAAAGCTACTCTCTAGCAGACCTGCCATAGAACGAAGTTCAGATCAAGGGTGGCAAGTCCTTGGCTGTCATACGGGTCTCAGATCCAGACTCATCTAAAGAAAGCAAAGGTCAGCTGGACCCAGCATTGATCCAGGTCAGCAGGATTTGCAGCCTTGCCGGTCGACAGTTTAGAAGTATTTTCAGATATTCTGGGGCTGCAGATTTTCCTAAGATTTTTTTTTCACCCCTCCTCCACTCCACCCCCTTAAAACTTGGACCCCAGGAGTATTTCAAGGGAAATTCAATCCATATGTGCCTGATTCGTGTTCACTTAACTCATTGACATGTTGTTTTCCAGGAGCTGATTGATGTACAAGGAGTCTCCTGACCTCTTTTCCTGAGCTTTGCAGCACCGCCTTCCTCTGAGCTGGAAAATTGCCTTTTACTTGGGGTAAGTAGTGCTTTTGAGAGTTGAAAGTTTGGAGCTCAGCTTGATCCACAGTTCCCAGATCTGCGTGGGATTCAAGACTTGACAAATGTGGCCTCGATATATAAAACCCTTTCTTGCCTCGTTTCTTCTTCTTCTTTTTTTTTCATGCGTGACACCGGTAGCTAAAGAAGAAAGGACATAGAGGCTGTGCTTACTTTCAGAGCATCCAAGCAGGTACCTTTGGAAGTTGTAGTATTACTTGGATGGTTTAAGACGTGCGAGTCCAGCTGTTCCCTTCAACCACCCTTTCCCTGCCTTGATTTCTTTCATGTGCTCCCAACCCAGAGAACTTCCTTTGCCAAGTTTTAAATGTGCAATAAAGGCAGCAGCTGACTTTAAACCCTGCTTTGATTCTGTTGGGCAACATCTCAGCCTGGGTTAAGTTCCCTGGCAGAGTATTCCAACAGACTTTCATGATGCGGCCCCTTGGAGTGCATGCTAAATTATATCACTGAATAGACAGGTTATGATAGCAAGCTACTCTCTCCATCACTTCTGCTGAATGAAGTGGCATCTGACCTGGGCTGTGCCTCAGCCCTCAGACAGCTGATAGTTGGTCAAGAATAGCTGGAAGAGCATCATGGGAAGACAGTCTTAGCTCCTCTTTCAATACTCTGGATAGAGAAGCGGGAGTAGAGCCCACAAAACTCAAGACAGCCTGCAACAGTTTGGGAGGCTGTCTCAATGCTCGCGACTCCTTCAGATGCAAATTCTCTATTTGTGATACTCAATGTGTTCCACTCATTTATATTTATGTATGCACTGGGGTTTTCCAGAGAAGCCAGAAGTTAATTCCAATTAAATATTCATGTCTAATTCAGGCATACTGAAGTTCTACCAGCTAAAGACACGTGCCATACAGACTGGCAAAGAGAAAGAAGAGCCATTGCTAATACGTATTGGACACTCGTCATATGCACGAAGCTGTGCTGAGTGCTTTGCAGGCAGTCTTACTTTTGTTCCTCCCCATCTCTCTTCCTCATGGGTGTTGCTACTTTTCTTAGTCATGATAATAGAAAGCCAAATTTGGAGTCACTGTAAAAGTTTCAGATTCATGAAGCTCTCATGGGGGCTTCTACATTACATCCTATTGGCCTGTGTGTTCCCCCCGCTTCACCACCAAGATACATGGAGTAAATGGCAAAGCTAGAGACCCACAGCATTGTGCAGCCCTACAAAATGTATGCATGAGCTTTAGGAAGACCTTAGCACACCCACTCAGATTCTAAAGGAGGGTCTCAGAGGGCAACTGATGGGAGTGAGCTTAGACAAGAGATCTAGGACTCAAATTCAAACCTCCTGGAAATGATGGCACCACTAACAGGAATCTCAGGTAGCCTATACTAAAGAACTGCACTGTCCAGGCCGGAGATCCCAATGACACAAATGTCCATGGATTACAGAGAGAAACTCCATAGCCGACATCACTATCTTCATGTCAGAGGCAAGGAAACGGGTTCAAGGGGGAGAAAGTAACAGTCAAAGGCACACAGAGGAAGAAGTCCAGTCTGTTTTTAAATCCAGGTGCGTCTGCTTGCAAATCCAAGACCCTCTTCAGTAGACAGAGACGATCTTCTCACGGAATGGCAGCTAGTAAGCTAAGCAGAAAATGCCGTGCGTATAATCAAAGAATCTCAAGAGGATGACGGTAATTGGGACAAGAAAGAGAAGGAAGAGGAGGAAGGGAAAATGCAAACGTTCAAATTCCCAAGAAGGAAGCCATATGGTAGAATCAGCAGCCTCCTAAATGATCTACCTTCAGGAGGCTGGCTCGTTCCTTTTTCAAGAGCAACAGCTTCTGATAGGCGATGCTCCTGATGCTCCTGATGTTTTCCAACTTCAAAATTTGGTAGCTGACTTGAGGAGTGAGTCAAATTATGTACGCGTCTGCTACTTAAAGACAGAGGTACCTCGTCGCCACCAAAGCACTGGGCAGACTGCCTATACCACAGGATCAGCCCCATGGGGACTGCCATTGCCACTGCGAGAAGACTTGCTCGAAGCCTGAGAATCCTCCAGCACATCTCTCAGAACAAAGCTGCAGATGAGGGCAGTCTAGGAGGTGCCTCACAGGGAGACAGTCTCGCTCACCCTTGAGTGTGGTCCCTGACCCTCATGTCTGGGGAGTGGCTTCCGGTGCTTTCGGCAGCCTCCCTTCCTCCAGCCACTCCACTGCCCTTCTTCCTTCAAGCTCGGGAAGTCGACTCCTTCTGGGATGGAGTAAACATTGCACTCGAGGTCAAGGCACTTGGACCTCTGCTGTGTGTAGTTCAAGTTCCAGCCAAAGGCCAGAATCAATACCACAAATCACTGCCAACTGGACAAGAAGCCTCTTGTCTCTTTACCCCCTCTTGGAGATGCTATTTCCAATGCTTAGCAATTTCATTAAGTAGGACTCATTAGTCAGTGTCTCCTTAAGAGGTCTGCACTCCTTAAAGCTACTTTTGGTGTCAAACAGACTGGTCTCTACACTGTCACCTAAGGAATGACAGAGCACCTCAGGAGTGTCAGCATGTTTACTGTGACAGCACCTCAGGGACAAATGGCCCTTAATATTCAAATGCTTTCTGCAACAAAAAAAGAGATCAAAAGCATTATGGGATGGGAGCATCTATCTCTGCTGAGTGCATCAGCTGCATGAATCTATAAGAACACAACGTCAAAGCTGTTCAGTAGACGTGTAGCTTGTCATAAAGTTATCTTTTGTGGAGAAGAAATGCTGCCATTCACGGACACATGAGTTGCTTCAAATGACGATGTGTATCTTCAGTTCCCACAACTAAATCAAATGGACCTAAGGCAGAAAGACTGACTGAAAGTTTAATTTCGAAACTGTCCTTGTGTGTAAGAGAGTAGAGAGGGCTTTAAGCTGTTAGAGCTTCTGGGTGTAAAGAGTAAACGGGGGTTATTTGTCCTTTCCAGTTTCTCAACAGGCTGTTTGGGTTTGTTTTTGATATCGGTGCTGCACAATGTATGCACTTAGATAATGTAACAACCCAGGAAGCAATTTCTGATCTCAAGTTTATGATTTAAAACAAATGAATGATTTCATCAGACTCATTTGGATGTCCCAGCTTTTACAGTCGGTACAGAGATATTCCTTGGAGCATGGTGGGTTATGCTGGAAAACTGGAACCAACCAACCTATCCATCAACTGAAGATCAAGTAGCTGAGCCACAGCAGACTCACGCTATATAAACAAGGCTGTTCACTGTGCAGCCTCATAAGGTGTCCCCTGTGAGTGGGAACAGTGCTGTGGTCACTGTAGCGGCATTTTTAAAAGAATGAACTAGGTTGAGAAAAATAGAGGGAGAATTCTAAGACATGCTGCACAGACACTTTTTAGAATAGTACATGTCTATGCTATTATTTTAATTAATTCACACTTGAAAATAATAATGAATATATGCACACTTGTGCCTATATATGTACATACTTACAAAAATCTCTGGAAATATTTAAAATTTGCCATGCTATTATTTGTCAGGAAGAACCAGGAGTGGGTAGTTATTAAAATACTTTTTACCAATTAGGTAATGTTACAAGTTTTAAAGAGAAAATTGAACAAAAATTTAGAAGAAATTTTTAAAGAATCTAAGCAAAAATTGTGGAGCAGCCTAAATTCACATCTGTGATTATTTTCCAAACAGAGTTGGTAAGCACGGGATCATAGGAGCCATACATTACTTAAATATATTTACATCTTTTGTTTCCTAGGCCAGGGAATCCAGAAAGCAGGGACAGTTTCTACAGCATTTCTTCACCTCTTGCAGACAACAGCATAGAAAACTGAGGGTGGATCTCACCAGTTCCCCAGTTAGTTCACGTAATAAACATGCAGAAAGTGTCTGCCGGGCGCCTGGAAAAGACTTAGGAAATACAACCAAGAGGGTTTATATTCTATGAGTGAAAGAATGCCTAGGCAGTGGGAGGAACCTTCCAGATGGCACAAAACCCATGCCAAGAGTATCCCCCAAATACACAATCTATCTATTAGTCGTCTGACTTAGAAATTCCACATCTCACCAGTCATTCCCCGAGCTTGTACAGCTTTGCTGCTTTATGTGCATCTTGGTCCACTCTTTTCTTCTTAGCATGGACAGTCTTGACATCCATAGCTGGGAGCCAGAAAATGGTCTATTTGATTCTCTCCTGGGTCCCATTCTCTCCTTGCAAACAAGATTGCTTAAAATGTCTGTTCTTCAGTGCCATCTGACATGCTGTGAAACTTACACTCATCATGCTGATAACCTCACATAACGATATTCCTCTTTACTTTTACCAAATACCTTCTACATATTTTTATGTGGCCACAAATAGAAGTTTTCATTTGCTTCTAATAGAAGAATTAGGGAGATGTTCCAGACACTATTTATTTAATAGATACACGAATCAAGGCCCAGGGATGCTAAGCATCCTTACAAAAATGTAGCAGCTAAGAACCGCTAGTTGCAGAACTAGAACCTGGATCTTTGGAGTTCAAAGCCAAGACTCATCCATTACACTCTACTTACATACTTAATTCAAGAATCCTATGGCAAAAATGCATTGTACTATATTATAAAAGTACATTTATTGGAAAGCTGAGACAGGTACAATTCTAAATAAGACTTACAAAGTTGTAAATGTCCGTGCTTCCTCTAAGTTGGATCTACATTGGAGTTGTGTGTACTGGGGTAGGATCCATGGCTTCTTGACACTCACCATTGAGATTTCAGTTCCTGAAGGCAGTCAGGGCAACAGCGAAGACCGTTTCTTACAGCTTTCCCTGCACTCCTGTGCCCTCTATTTGATCGTCTGCCAGGGTGGTGAACAGTGCCAAGTCAAACAGTGTGCTGCATCTCCATGAGACTCCGCTGGGAGCTGAGGAATTCCATACTAGGAAAACAGGGCGGTGGGGACGGGCGGGGGGGGGGGAGGGGGGAATGAGGGGGGAGGATGAGGGGGGTGCAGGGATAGAAACAGCGGGACTGTGGTCTTCTTTGAAGAGTGTAGATGCAGACAATGTTAATCTTGTTCTCTTGGAGTTTCTGGTGTTAAACTGGTTGCTGTGCACGCTTCACTCGTCTGTGCTTTCTGGCCCGTTATCTACATTAGCATCAATTAGCATGGACATCCTAAAACTAGAAAGGCTGGAAAGACCATCAGGCTTTGTGCTTTCTTCAGGAAAATTACAATAAATAAATAAGTTATCTTTGAATGGGGGGAGGTACTGTGTGTACTGAGGCAAACACAAGGACAATATCAGGTCCTGACTTTTGACCTTGTCTGAGGCAGTGCTTCTTGGTCGCCAGCCTAGCTGGCCTGGGTGTCCCAGCTTCCGGGAATTCCCCTGTGCCCACCACCCATCTCTCCTTGGGAGCACTGGGGTCACAGATGCGCACCACTGCCCACCTCCACCCCAGCGTCACCTGGGTTCTGAGGAGTCCCAACTCAGGTCCTCACGCTTGTGTGGCAGATGCTTACTGAGTCACCTCCCTGCTCCGTCCCTTAAGGAGAACACTGTGAGTGTTCTCATGGAAACCAGTGCCAGTTCCACCAGCAATGCTGTTTATCTAAGAAAAGGAAAATGTAAAGGCTCCTCATTACACTCCCATCTCTAAGGGTCTCCTTTCCCTGGCTTCACTGCTAGGCAGATGGTATTAATGTGTTAAATGTGCTGTTATGTTTTTAAAATGTATTGAATGATTAGTTAAAGAAATTGTATTTGAATTTTTGACATGTATTTGAATTTTCTCTTCTAGGATGCTTCTTTTTTTTTTAACAGACAAAGCCTTGACCTTTATTATTTTAAAAAGCTGTGTACTTCTTTTGCTTTCTGACTCTGTGCTTGTGACTTCAACAATTTCACAACAATTTTCTTCTTCTCAATAAGGAAAGCTTGCTTGATCCTGTCACGGACACACTTGGCAATCAGGGACCCACCATAGGCCCTGCTGACACGCTTCTTTGTCCTAGACAATCTCATAAGGACTTTCGGTCTCACAGCACAAACCCCTCAAACCTACCTGGGCACACACCACATGTGCATTTAGGTGCTTTCTCAACCTTCTCGGTATAGAGGTAAACAATCTTGTTGCCAGAGGAGATAGCCTAATTTTGTTAGAGACTGTATTGTAGGGAAACCAATGATGGTATGTCAAACACTGAACCATTCTGAGTGCTTCTAAGCATCATCCCTGGAAGAGGAAAAAAAAAGTCAGGATGCTTCTTTTTCTCACTCTTTAAGCTAGAAAATTTCTTTTTGGCTTCATTCTGTAAACTAAACCAGTAGTCTAAATCTTCTCATTCTGAAGAAAATTGGTTAAGACCTGTGCAAATTTTGATGATGCTCCAGGAGTATGAAGCTCCTTATCGATACAGACACACTTTCATCCAGTTAAACAGTGGCCCCAAACTAACATAGTTATAGATTTTGCCATTGGCATTTTGTTTCTTCCTTACAGAAATGTATTTTATATTAGTGTTCTTTAGTGAGAATTTTCCATTTAAAAAATATTGCTCTTCACCAAAAACATCAAAAGACTATTTCTAAATGTCTGAAATCTTGTTTAATAATCAGATTAGGATGACTGGTACTTAACCTTACATTATTTAACAAGACAGGCTAGATGCTCACCAAGCCCTTCCCTCTGCTTAAGTGAGCCTGCAGTTCTGCCTCCCTCCTGCTACAGCCACATGATATCTGAACAAAAGCACCTAACCCCACACTAGGCCATGTAAGCTGTTCCCCACCAAGTGCTGGGATAACGGGTATGCGTGACCACATGGAGTTTGAGAGATAAATTTGCATTGTATTTAACTCAATTGTTGTAATAGTTAATTACCCAGATTAATAGCATCCATTTATGATCAGCATCTGGATGTGTCTCCCTTTAATTTAGTGTTACAGATGTTTGATATCCAACTTTAAGAAAAGTGGAAAAAAAAACAAAAACAAAAAACCTTCCAAATGCCCTGAAGTCTTTTGAGCCAAGAAAAAAAAAAAGAATTACAAATGTTGATGATAATTAAATATTAATTATTTACAAATAAACAGTATAAGCAACATGATTCAAATTTCCTATTAAACAGTGAGAGGACACTAATTTATCTCTCTCAAGTCATTAAAAAACCTGTCATAGCCTATTGTGATGGCTAATCTTGGTTGTCAACCTGACTACATTTGCAATCAACTAAACCCAAGCAGCTGGGCAGGCCTTTGCGGGATTTTCTTGATTGGATCACTTGAGGTGAGAAGACCCACCCTAAATCTGGGCCACAGCTGGTATCAGCCCGCATCAAAGGACATGGAAGAAGGAAACTCTTGCTTTTAGCCTGCTTGGCCTCCCTCTGACCGGCAAGTTCATTTACTCTGCTACCGAGGCATTCCTTCACTAGAATTAGAACTTACTGTGCGATTCCATCATAGACTGAAGACCAGCAGCTCTGTAGGAATTCCCTGGACTCCAGCACCATATTCGGATTGAGACATCCAGCCTTGTGGCCCGACAACTGTGCCTTTCTAACATGAGACAGCCATTGTTGGACTAACCAGACGACTGTGTGTAAGTCACTCTAATAAATCCCTTTAATACATATGTATTTTTCATTCCATCAGTTCTGTTCCTCTAGGGAACCCTGACTAACAGGGTAAGTCTGTGGTAAAATAAGGATTTCGCCATTCACTGACTAGAGAAGTGCACTTGTGATATTTGGGGATGTTCTTAACAGTGTTTATCAAGGTCATTAAAAATACTCAGCTCCTTACACTCAACATTCTATCTGTATGGATTCTCATTACTAGGAGGATGTTTTTCTTTTAAATTTAGTTTTATTCTATTCTAGTTTTTGCATTGCAAAGATCAAACCCAAGACCACTATCTGCTAGGCAAGTACTCTACCACTGAGCTCCATCTCAGCCACCAGTGTTGACTATTTCAGAGGAGAGCAAACCTCAACCTGGAGGATTTGGCCTACCTGCCAGCTAGCTGTTTCTGTAACTTTTTACTGAAAGGGAGTTATATTTACACACTGCCTGTGGTTATGTCTGTCACAGGAAAAATTAATAGTTGGGACAGAAATCCTCAGGACCACAACAGACAAAATGGTTTGCATTTGGTTCTTTTAAAACAAACCTTTCTTTTTAATGAACATAGCAATTGTGTGGATTTGCAGGGCACGATCCGACATTTCAATACATGTCTACAGTGAGGTTATTTCTCCCGTCTTTGTGTCCACTGACTGTCTCTCACGCCGTAGCTTTCCTGGTCTCTGATAACACTAGTCTTCTTTCTGCTTCTTGGAGGTCAAGTTTTAAATGTATGTTTTACTACATTTAATTGTCTAGTGTGAGAGCATCATGCTGTGATTCTCATGTGTAAATCAGAGGGCATCTTGTAGTAGTCAGGCCTCTCCTTCCACCATGTGGTCTCAGGAATCGAACTCAAATCTTCTGTTTGGTGATAAGCACCTTTAGGCACTGAGCCTTCTCACCAGCATGTGTTGACCTTTAAAACTTTCACATATGAGTGATTACATGAAGTTTGTGTGTGTGTGTCCATTGGCTCTTTATTAAAAAAAAAAAACAACTTTTTGCCAACTTCTTTTTATATCAACCCCTAATATACAATAATAAAAATATTAAATTACTGAATAGCTAATAATGGGGCAAAGTTTATACTATATTCTTATAATCAATTATCATAGAGATATTAAAATACTTTCCACGAACTATTTAGAGATACTGGAACATGTTGCTTATATAATGCTAAGTGTGAAAAAGCAGAATTCAAAATGATTTATATAATTCCTATTTGATTTAAAAATACTCACTCATATATACACAAATAGATGAGAGAAGCCAGACACAAAATGTTAATGGTGATTATTTGTAGGGGAGAAATTGCTATTGGTATTTTTGTTCTCCATACTTGGATATGTTTTTAAATCTTCTAAGTGGTGTTTTTATCATTGGACAAATATTAATTTTATTTTAATGCCGAAGGAATGAATTAAGTGGTGTAATTACTATGTCACGGAATTCTTTCTCATATTCCCACTTAGCTCATAGCAGGGAGTGAAAGTCCACTTAGGGAGGCCGCGTACATGACTGGGAATCCAAGCGACAGACAATCACCAGCACTTCCACAAGTTTGGCCTTAGAGCTGAGGCCCAGCAACATAAGATTAAACTGACAACGTGTTCATCATTTTCTACTGTTCTTACAGGAGAGACAGGCTTCAGGAATCTGAGAATTCACATCTCTTCCCTAGACAGGAAGTTCCATGCAGACAACTGTCTCTTCAGCAGAGTTGTTGAAGTTTGCATAATCACCTCCCGACAGACATTTTCATGCCAGCCACCCATTTCCAGTGGACATTTCTGCTGCCCTGGACATTCTTCAGAGAATCCAGATGTCTCTTAGAGTAAGTTTGTCTCCTCCTTGGATTCCTGTGTCTATAACCCTGTAAGTCTTCCTGCTTAGCTGTGTTACATTTGCAAAGATGTCTTTTTGATTCATCTGCCCCTGGATCACCTGTAAGTACCTGTCAATGGTAAAATTTTATTACTCTGGATCTGTGTCTCCAATTCAACAAGCAGGTTATGTAACCTCCATGTAATTGCTGAGGAGGGAGAATGTGTGTTCAATGTCATGGATACAGAGAGAAGAAGGAGGCTGCTTGCCCGTGAACTTCTTGCAGCTGCCTAAACAGAAGGAAGCAATTAAGAATCTCAGGTGTGGAGCCAAGAATTCAGACCCCTAGAAATGGAGCTTGTGGGGGCGAGATTAAGGATGAGAACCAGTGCATTAAAGTGAGATATCAGGCAAGGAGAGAACATAAATATACGGAATGACGATCTCTAAAGAGACGTGTTTGCTATCTGCATTTTACAAGTGAGAAAGCAGAGGTGGAGCAAAGATGAGTTGATTTCATGCAAACGCACATTGCTTAACAGCTGGACCAGGGAATAAACTCAGATCCTCACTCTCAAACACGTATATTAGGACTAACTAGTCGCAGACATCACCTTTTCGAAGCAGCTTTTATCTCAAAGCAACCATGTCAGGCAATGAATGGCTGCTACAGTGCCTTTCACACCATAAGATGTTAAAGGAAAGAAGGAATGCATTTAAAACCTGATGTCTCATTTTGATAATAGCCATGGGTATATTACATAGCATTCTTAGAGTATTTTATATAATAAATTAAAATTGGAAATTAGGAGAGATAGTAGCATAAATCACCACGGCATAGCTGGGTTTTTTTTTTAACCTGTGAACTGCGAACTTATAATCTTACTGGGATGTTGTAAGCCTATGTGAAACAGTGTATGCAAACCACCAATGTAAATCATTTCTGTTCCATTAAAAATGGGTATTTTCTTAGTAGCTTTAAAAGCTAAAAGTGAGCTAGGGATATGGCTCAGTGGTTAAGAGTACCTGCTGTCCTTGCAGAGGACCCTGGTTTGGTTCCCAGCACCCACATCGGACCCCTCACTACCACCTGCAACTCTAGCTTCTGGAGATCCAACACCTCCTTTTATCTTCCACAGACAACCACATGCACATATACCACATACATACACATAAATAAATAATAAAATACATATTAAAAGCACATACTAGAAACTGGCACTGTATGTGCACAGCCCATTCCCCAGCGCTTAAACACGCAAACAAAATCTCAAAATGAAGGCATGGACTTCTTATGTACATTTTTCATGCTTTCTCCATTTTTCCACAGACTTTTGGGGGTACTAATGTTACCAAAAAATGTTTTACTTCTGTCTTCTTACCTGTGAAGGAAGAGCATGGTATGAGAAGACCCAAAATAAACTAAGATCTCTACGGAATAGTGCAACTGCCCCGCCTTGGCAAACCTCCATGCCAGCTACCACTTAGCAACAGTTTAGAAAACTGGAACATAGCTGTTGGTCTGAAGGTCTGCCTGCCCCCCTCAAGGTGATGGCATCAGGTGAGGACTTTGAAAGATGGTTAGATCATGAGAATTGTCCCCTCAGGCATGCTCCTTTATAACAGTGTTCTTAAGAAAAAGGCCAAGAGGGACTCCCTGGTCCATCTGCCACACAAGGATGGAGAAGATGAGGTCTTTTCAGAAACTCAGTTTACCTGTACTTTTCTTCATATCGGACTTCTTGATCCCCATAGCCGTGAGAAATGAGCTCCTGGTCTGTAACAGCTACCAAGCATTCTGGAACTTGGTTAGAGCAACCAGAGCATCTTTCAGAGGGTGACCTGCACTTCCCGGGAACTAGTCAAAAACAGAAAACGTCAGGCGACACTCTGGTCTCACTGAGCTGGAATCTGCAAAGGATCAAAAGCCCAGCTTATTCACCACGTGCACTTTCAAGTTTAGAGAACTCTACACGATGCCTGTCAGGAAAGGAAGGTCTACTGGGATAACAAGCCTGGGAACAGTTTAGTTATGTCGTCGTTCTCATGGCCAGTGGGTGGGAAGAGTGTGGCATGACTCCTGACCCAGTCATTCTCTTGACACCGGTTCATGAGTACCTGCTATATACCAGTTAGCAGCACTCTGGGTTCTGAGAAAGGAAACTTCAAGAACGATTTGGTCATGCTCTTATAGTTCACGTCCTCACTTGCATTAGCCATCTTGACCTCCCCTGATGGCCTCAGTCTAAGGTCACCATCTATTTCCTCCCAATAAATTGATGCCGCAAAGTGCCCAAAACATTCCTAGAAGGCTTGAGTTGGGACAGGGACAGTGCTGAGTGTTTCAAACACTATAGTGGGTATCTCTGTTTGGGGGACTCCAACCTTTATTTGTTTGCTTGTTTGTTTGTTTGTTTCTTTGGGTTTTGTTTTGTAACAATGTAGCATCTCTCCTTAGGTGATGATGAAGAAAGCCACCTTTCTGTACCTTTTAGGGTAAAGTGGCACAGCCCATGACCTTCAGGTCAATCTGAAAGTTCTTTTTCTTGACCCCCATTTGGAACCTATGACCCAGTATCCAGAAAGAAGATTCAGTCCAAGTTCTGCTGGAACTATGAAATTCTAGATAAAGAGCTACTCTTTTGAGAGTATGTGTGACATATGTGTGACGTTCAGTGCGTGAGAGTACAGGTACAAGCATACCGTAGTGCATGTAGAAGTCAGGTGTTAGTCCTTGACTCATCACTGCTTGTATGTCAGGCTACATGGTCTGAAGTTTCCAAGCATTCTCCTGTCTCAGTCTCCCAGCTTGCTATAGGAGCATTAGTATTGCAAACATCTGGATATACATGGGGTTGGGGGTTTTGAACTCAGGTCCTCACACTTGCATTACAGTCGATTTACCCATTGAACCCTCTCTCTAACTGCCTAGACTTGCTAGATTTGCTAGACTAGTAGGATGTACATTTGAAGCTAGGTGCTGCTTGTCATCCTTGCGAACACATGAAGAGAGTCTCCTTGCAAATGGAGCCAACTCAAAGAAAAGCAGAGCCACGAGCTGGAGAAGTGAGCAATTTAAATACATGCATTAAACATTTCTGCCCAACAGCGCACAAAGGCAGCTTTGTACTCAGTTCTCTGGGGTATGAATTGATAAATTCCCCCTTTTATTTCAGTTGGTTTGATTTGGATTTTTCATGCCCTGCCACTGTAGACATTCTGGCAGTACACATAAATATTTTCAGTGAAGTCCCCAAGCACATCCTGAATCAGATGCCGTTGGTGTACCCATTTTCCTGAGAAAAAGACTGGAGACTTTGAAAGGTTAACTCAAATCATTTGCTCAATAACACATAGCTGGCAAATGGTAGTCTCAAGATGAAATCTCACAATATCTCATTACCAAGATTTACATTTCATAAGGCCGTTTTAAATAATATTTACTGTCTGGAATTACTAAACTCTGCATTTGAAAAAGAATGAAAGGAAATGAGTATTCTAGAAACTCACTCTAATGATCTTTTTACTATGAAAGCATAGCCTGGAGGACCACACGAATAACTGGCCCATTGATAACTTCCCATAACTGGACGACTTTGAACGCAGTTCATTACAGAACCCATCTTAATTCAGCCCATGCTATAATAGGTTGCAGGTTTATGGTTACAGCCATAGGTAATTTACCAAGGTCAAAGCCAGCAAAGGGTGAATTTGGGAAATAAAATCCTTTTCAGTTTCATAGTTCTCCTCCAGTGTTTTTTGTTTCCCAACAGTGATACCCATCTAGAGTACCTTTTCCCTAGAATCAATAAAAAATTCTTTAATCAAAGAATCACAGTACCTTTCACATACATTTTTTTTGTATTTATGATAGACCTTAAGTCATCTAGTTTAAAGCCACAGGAACGACCTATTATGGTGATATTTTATTTGTGCTGAAATGTGATTTTATTTGTATGTTAATAAATAAAGTTGCCTGGAGATCAGAGCTAAAAGCAAGCCATTTAGCAGAAGTCTGGCAGTGGTGGCACACGCCCTTAATCCGATCACATGGCAGGCAGAATCTCTGTGTGTTCAAGGACACAGCCAAGCGATGACCTGAACCTTTAATCCCAGGACCAATCATAGAGACCTGGAGGTCTGTATAGACAGGCAGTGGTGAGAAAATCATGTGGTTGTGTTTAGAGCCAGTGAGAAGGCAGAACACAATGGCAATAAAAAGGACAGGTCACACAAGAGAAGGTCTCTCTCTCAGGGGAAGGACGGCAAAAACTGGTAAGCTAAAGGCTATTCACTCTGATCTCTTGGGCTTTTAACTCGGTATTTGGCTTTGTGTTTCTTATTTAATAAGACCATTTAGAATTTCGTCTACAACCTATTGATGCTAGAAATCTGTGATGAAAGAAGGCAAAGTCTACTCTAGGTTTTTGTAGTCACTGCACTGACCCCAACTACATATAAGTCAAATCCGCTGAAAGGAGGGAGAGAAAGGGGCTGGAGTAGAGTAGACCACCCACAGAAATGTGGGTAGTATGAGCGCTTTGTCCTTCCTTCAGCTGGTAAGACTTCACTTTACTGAATGGCACACCTCTGCACAATTCTCTACCCATTTGGCCTTTCCATAGAGGCAGTGACTCTCCTCATTCCCCTGCCTGAGCTCTCTGTTACTCCAGGAACAACAGCATTACAATGTGTTACTCCTTTTGTCTCTGTCACAAAATACTTGAGATAAGCAATTTAAAATGGGGAGGAACTTATTTCGGCTCATGGATTGCCAACTTGACAAGATCCAGAATTATCAAGGAGACAAGTCATTAGATGTGTCTATGAGGGATTTTCTTTTACTTTCTTTTTTTTTCATTTTCCTTTATTAAGAAATTTTCTGCTCACTCCATATACCATTCACAGATTCCCCCCTCCTCCCTCCTTCCACCCCCAGCCCTCTTTCCCAAGCCACCCAGCATCCCCACATCCCCCAAATTGAGGTCTCCCATGGGGAGTCAGCAGAGCCCAGCACACTGAGCCTAGGCAAGTCTAAGCTCCTTCCCACTGCACAAAGGCTGTGCAAGGCTTCACACCATAGGCACCGGATTCCCAGAAGCCTGCCCATAGACCAGGGACAGATCCCGATCCCCCTGCTTGGGTGCCCCCCAAACAGTTCGAGCCAAACAATGGTCTTCCTTATCCAGAGGGCCTAGTCCAGTCCCACGGGGGCTCCACAGCCACCAGACCACAGTTCATGGGCTTCCACTAGTGTGGCCTGTCATCTCTGCACGTCCTCCCATCATGATCTCGACATCCCTCGCCTACAGAATCCCTCCTCTCTCTCATCAATTGGATTCCAGAGCTCAGCCTGGTGCCTGGCTGTGGATCTCTGCATCTGCCTCCATCAGTCACTGGACAAAGGCTCTATGATGACAGCTAGGTTATTTGCTAGACTGGTCACCAAAGTAGACCAGTCCAGGCACCCTCTGGACCACTGCCAGCAGATCAAGGCGGGGTCATCCTTGTGGATTCCTGAGAGCCTCCCCAGCACCCTGCCTCTTCCTATTCCCATGATGTCCTAGGAGGGATTTTCTAGATTAGTTTCACTGAAGTAGAAAGACCCACTCTAACTGCCAGGCTGAATGAGAAAGCTAAGTGAGCTGGACAGCAACATTCCCCTCTCTGCTTCTGGACTGTGGATGCAATGTGACCGGGCACCACCTCAAGCCCCTGATGTCATACTTTCCCCATCATGGTGCACAATGGCCTAGAACTTGTAAGCCGAAATAAAACTTTCTTTTCTTAAGTCGCTTTTGTCAAGCATTTTGTTTCACAATGTGTGAAATAACTAATGCAATATGAAGATAGCCCAAGTGTTCATTGAAGAATGAATGAGATGAATATATATATATATTCATCCTTTTAAAGGAAGCATTCCTGTTCTGGCAACAACATAGAAGGTCCTTCCACATAAGCTATGTGAAAGAAGCCACATACACACTGACAAATATGTGATTTCATTTTATATGCAGAATCTTAAGCAAATCAGTCACATAGAAATACAGTAAAAAGGTGGTTACAAGGATGGAGAGATTCAAGGCTACAAAGCTGCAATTTTATAGGGCAAGTGTAGAAATATAATGTACACCAGGAGGACTGATGTCAATGGTATTGTGTGTGACACTGGAAATGTGCCAGGAGAGTAGATTTTGGGTGTTCTTATCACAGTACATTAAAAAGGAAAGTATATGTGGTGATAGATAAGCTAGTTTGCTTGACTGTACTGATATTTCACTTTGTGTGTGGATGTCAAAACAGTATTTTATAACACAGATAGTAAATACAATTTTTAAAATGAGCACCACAGCTATCATACTGTCTGGAGTCTTTCTCCAAGTATCACACACTAGGTTTACCATATTCATGTCTTTATTAGTGATGACACCTTGATCACTTTGCAGACTGTCTTTTAGAGAGAATATCCTTCGCTTCTGGTACCACAAGAGGCACTGGACCATCCTTTAGCTTCTGTTTGTTTGTCTTGTGTCCCTGGCCTCAGTCCGAAAGTCTCTCACTGCTCCTACGAGCCATGGTTCCTTTCATTGGAGAATGGTGTTTAGAAATAAAGAACGGATGCTTCATGTGCATTGCTGTGGAGAAGCCACTGCCTCTAAGCCTGTAAGCAGACAGAGCTAAGAGAGGCATTATCTATCTAATCCATTGTGCTGGTTAGTTGTCATCAACTGTATACAAACTAGAATCAGCTTGGAAGGAGCCTCAACAGAGGAAATATCTCCATCGGATTGGCCTGTGGGCCGGTCTGCAAAGCGTTTTCTTGATTGCTGACTGACGTAGGATGGCCCAGCCCACTGTGGGCAGTGGCATCCCTGGGCAAGCAGTCCTGGATTAGGCTGAGCAAATCATGGAATGAGAGCTAGTAAGCAGAGTTTCTCTATGGATGCTTCTTCATTCCCTGCCTCGGCTTTCCTTGATGGCAGACTGTAACCTGTAAGATGAAGTAAACCCTGTCCTCCCCAAGTTGCTCTTGGTCTTGGTGTTTGTTTATCACAGCAACAGGGAAGTACCTAGGATACCCACATAGGTATGCATACCTATCACTCTGCACCTATCTGTTATTTAGTTATCTAGCTATCCTTATATTTTTACATAGGAACTTTCAATATGATATATACGTATCATATATAAGGTTTATTGTATATGACATATATATGTGTGGCATTATGTGGCCATTTTTTTCTGGATTGATACATTCTTTCTTGAGGAAAGAGAGAAGGCTCACAACACGTACAAGGGAATTACAAGATTCACAACCCCTTTCTTGATTAATATGATACAAGCACTAAACGAGTGAGGGCGGGGAGGCTGTCCTGCGGAACTCCCTGCAAGCTGCAGGAAGCTCGAGTGAAGCAGCTTTTCTACATTGTCCCCATCCGAGGTGGGTTTTCAAGGATGCTGCTATCTTTGAATCACCCCTGCTTCTTGGTCCAGCAAGATCTATGGGGCCGAATGGTTTCTTTGTTGCCATCTGTGCCCTCTGTGGGTTGATTACACATTTGCTCACTTCTCGCCTGGAAAAGTCAGGTCACGTAACATGTAGCCAGTAGTTTATGCTAATAACTCGTATTCCAATCCAACACTTCAGTATTTGCTTTAGTTTTTGTGCCTCCATTATTTATAAATTCTTTCTCTTATAGTAGGGACCCTAATTCTTATTATCTACAGCATATTTGCCTATCTGTTCAATTTTAGTGTGCTCCTTAGTACCAGGTCTTTTAAAAAAAAATGCTTGCTGACAGTTTTACAGAATTTAGGCATAAATAACTCATTTTATCCTTAGCCTTACACCACACTGATTTCCACGGTCAGTTCGTTCTTGTCTTCATCTTTTCATTCAGAGTGGATATGTTGTTCATTTACTGCAGTTATTACTCGTGTTAGTGTTTCTGATCCATCTTGTATTCTGGGTACTTCCTAGCTGTCTTTAACAGATCATTATGATTTTGGCTATTAGTGAAGGAACCATCACTATGGTTCAAAGATCTGGTGTTCTTATGTCAATACTGAAATGGTATCTGTGCCTCAGCCCTGCTTACCTTTTCTGATCCTTACTTCATTTCGATCCTTTCTCCCATCCCAATTAGGCATCTGATTTCTGTAATTCTGCTTTACTCTTCTTGAGTCTCTTCTGCACACACACACACACACACACACACACACACACACACTCTAACATTCTTCTTTCTTATTTTAAGGGTAGCTTATTATAAACACTCATTTGTATTTTGCTTTTTAGTGAAGCACTGTATGTTGGAAATTAGCAGTGTATCAGCAAAGTAGAAGAGAAATGTTGTATTCTCTCAATCAGCTTTTTTTCTCTTACAACTTTAATGCATGATAGCTTTGAACTAGAGAAAAATAAATTTCAGGATAATATGTTCAAGTAAAGCACACTGTTCAGTCATAAACTTTTTTTAAATGTTCTTATTTTACTTCCTTCTATATTTCTGGCAGAAAAACAAATATTTCAGACCAGACCGCAGACTCGTAGACTCTGGGCAGTGTTTGCCATTGTTAAGCTCAGATTTCCTTGAAGGCCAGCAGACCTGACGTCTGCCATGAAGTCAAGCAAATTGTCTTTCCATTTCCACAGTTGGAAACTATGCATGGTGAGAGGGAAAAAAAGCTAGAAATGACCGGCTGTGTTTGGTTTGGACCAGTCATGCAAAAGTGAGGGTGCCCTGCGTGAGTTCTGCTTGAAGGAAGTCTGAAAGCCTGGCTCTGGGGTCTGCCTCAGAAGCCTACCTATTTCACTTTGACTACAGTTCAGATGCCTAAACCAAACAGCTCTGCATTGGCCTCTCTTGAGTCAGATCAATCTCCACCTAATCAAGTGTATGAGTTTGCGAAGAACAAGGGAGCGATTGAGCATCCGAACCCCAGCTGTTCATTTTGGCCTTTGGGAACACCAACAAATGGGCTTCAAAGTGTTTGCTTAGTCATGTTTCATTGGCACTTTTTGTGGCCAGTAGGAATTCGAGCAAAGGGAATGATCTTTTCTATTGTCAATATGAAAAATTTATACCTACCAATGCCAACTTTTAAACTTGGGATTTTTCAAATTGCTTTTATAAAAAGAAAATAATTACCCAGAGGAGTCATGCCAGTGAACACTGACAAAGATTGATTTGTTGGAATATTTAGAAAACCAATTCTGTGTCGGGTCATCCATTTAAAAGACCCTTTTGTGTTCCTAATGCAATGCTTCAAAACTTAATGGTTTATCTACATTCAGAAAGATTAACAACTTGAAAAGTACATCTTGAGGAAAAGCAAAAGTATTTTAACATTACAGAATTTCAACCAGAGCTGGAAATATTACATGCTCATGCACTTCCATCAGAAACAGAGGAAGTCCTACAAATTTAGAAAAATGTTATATAAAATATCCATACGGTTGAGGTTAAGAGTGTTGGGAACCAGACAAGCAAATTACTGACATATCACCTACTCTCCATTTTCCCTTTGCATGTAAATGTCTTGACACTGTCAAGTTTCATTGTCAACCTGTTTTAAGACATCTATATGACCCTGAAACATTGTGTATGTCCACGTGCATGCGTGCTTGCATGCACAGTAAGATTTAAAAATAATCACAAGCCTCTACCCCCAAAGGCTTTGATTAAATCTAGTTCTGAAATCTGTTTTTACAACAAGGGCTACTCTTAAGGAACACTCTAGACAGGTAGACTACAAGGAGATACTGAAGTAACCCAACACACCCATTCTACAAACAAAACTGTTGAGGCCATAAGATTGCTTTCACTCATTTGAAAATTATTAACAGAAATGCATCCTTTTTGTAGTAGGCATTGGAACTAGAGTAGCAGATAAGACAGTGTGAATTTTATCTTTTATAGTCTAGCAGGAAGACTGGGTCAGTGGCAGAAACAAGAGTATGAGAATTTGGTTATTTCCTGAATCAGTTCAGTTTTGACTCTGTTTTAATTATCATTACAAAATCAGTAATGTTAATGAACAAGATACAATAACATCAGTAAAGTGTTTAGAGACTAAGTGCTAGGGAATTGGTTGAGGGGTGAAGAATGCAAACTGCTCTTGCAGAGAACCCAAGTTTATTTCCTTGTACCCATGGCAGTTGGTCCAAACTCCTGTAACTCCAGCTCTAGAGGATCTGATGCCCTCTTCTGGCCTCCACAGGCAACACACTCACATGCACATACACACAAAGACACAATTTCCATAATACACATGCACATTATAAAAATAAAATTAAATCTTTTTTTAACATAGAGACAGGAGGAATATTATTGAAGTAGATTTTACCAGGAAAGGGTCATGGCTGTTTGCCTTTAATTTTACAAATAACTTAGATAATTTCATCAGTAAAATATATCAGTTTTAAATGCTAACACAAGGCTTATATTTCAGCTTTTTCTTGAGTTCTTATAAGATTTGTTATAATTCCTTCCCTTCTTTCTCCTTTGAAAAGTTTGGGGATTACATTGAAATGTTAGTAACTAGAAAGCATTTGTACCTTATCAATTTCCTACTTCTAGAACCCACATTGGATCCAAACTATCATGACACTTAAGTTCTATACAACTTGATTGTGCTTCTTCTGAGTAAGGCGAGCTTATGCAGTCTAACATGTATTATTTTATTTCACATTGGTGGGGAAAATGATACAATGCTGATGATGCACAGAGTTCCAGTTTTTCCATTGGAAGTTGATGTGTTCACCATGGACTTTAAGAGCAAAGTAAACCTCAAGGTGAAGACCTGGAGATAATAAACCTCTAAGATATGCCAGGACAGGGTTCCTGAGCAAAAGCTGACAGTTGGGGATTAATTTAAATCCCAAGGTTAATAGGTGGTCTCACTGTTGCTGAGTCTGAAATTTGGACCACAGTAAACCTCTGCTATCAAGATCACCATCACAATTCCTTTGTTAGCATGAAAGATTAACCGGGTCAGATTCCATTGTGTGAATGAATAGAGAATCACAATGACATAGTTTTCAAGTGAATTCTTAAGAAAATGTTAAAGAATTTTATAGGAAATTATTAGTTTTAGTATCTATCATTTCAGTTGTAGACTTCATTGGAGGTGCTCAGTGTGAGTTTCCCAGGCATACTAATAACAGTATTAACATTTGATTTCATATTAACTTAATAGATGATACAATATATTAAAATAAATATTAGACTTCAAATTGCTTCTCTCGTTCCAATTAAATTTTCACTTATATTTGGATAGACTTTGGATGGAATTTCATACAAATTTTTAAGAGGAGCAAAAGCATGAGAAATTATTCCATTGGATGTTGTAAAGTTTGCATATTTATTCAGACCTTCTTAACCTTGCAAGGCTGCTAGAAGTGGTATGGAAATTGTTCATGAACAGGCTTTCTCATTAGATTTTGGCACCTCTACATCAGCCCCAGCCAGAGCCCTGAACAGCAAAGGCAAAGTTGGAACACATTTATCTAAATGTTTCAGAGTCTCCAATGAGACTACTTCTCAAAACTAAAGGCGGGTCGTGGGGATCTTTTTTCCCCTGGTTTCTTCTTCAACAAAAGCTCTCATTATTCAAATTCATTATGGGGAAAAAATGCTATCTCTAAAAGTATGCTTTATGTGTAGAATGGCAGTTGGGGGGGAAAGAAAAATAAAACAAAACAAAAAAGTCTTTGGTTGAATTTCAGGTCCAGAAAACAATCTTGTTAAACACTCTGGCCATCCAAGTGCAATTTAAAGATCCCATGGCAATTTTCAAAAGGAATAAGGATTAGTCCCAAATCCTGGCCAATATCAATAAAACCGTTCCTAATTTCCACAGTCCCAGTGAGCTACTGTCAAGAACCTAATGGCTTTCGCCATTAGCACCCATAGTTTGTCACTACAAGTGTTTAACTCATTACTTCGTAAAGCACTTTAAAGTACTTTAAAATACCCCAAGTATGGAAACCGCTCTTTCCAAACAATGCCGTGCTGTTCCGCACCACATCAGAACAACCTACCTTGCCCACCTGAAATAACACTAATGATTCCTGAACTGGGGGCCTTCTAAAAGCCTTTTCTCCCTCCACCAATTTCAAATAAAGTGCATGGCACCACATAGAGTGCTTACAGCCCATGTCTAATTAACATGCTGTAGCTTGGATGTGGTTTTGAAAATGGCCATGACTGGTGTCAGTTACCTCCTTGATTATAGACATACTGAAACTGGGATTGAGTTTTAATTCATCTCTGCCAGAGCCAGTCACAAAAGCTTTAAACGCAGATGCTACACAGATATTTGACATAGAATTGTCATCTATCGATCCTTTCCAATACCTTTTCTGTCTACCTATCTATTATCTATCTATCTGTCTGTCTGTCTATCTATCTATCTATTTATCTATCTATCTACCTACCTACCTACATACCTATATATCTGTATTTCATATGACAATCCTGAATGGGGCATCAAGGGTAAAGAGATAGATTTCAAGAGATGAAAGTCAGTAAATACAAAGATGTCCCCCAGGGCTCTTAAAATAATGTTGAGAAGTGTTAATACAATCAAAGCCATGTAGCCCTACATACGTAGTTTCATGGCAACAGATGGATCCCTGGATGATAAACACCTGAAGTGTATCACTAATGAAGAGTACCTGATAGCAAGAACAAGCAGAGAAAAGTCATCCCACACAGAGAAACGAACCTTAACCAAAGCTGGCCGCACAGAGAATTCTAAGTACTTGGTATAATCAGAGCAGTATTCTCTATGGGAGTGGGACCACGGCAAGGTCCTAGGGGATTGCTTAAAAATTTGATGGGGATTTTTCTTGTTACAATGACTGATAGGCACTACTGACCTAGAAACAATGAAGGGCCAGGAACACTAATGTTTTACAATTGTGCACAATGGAAAAATTCCTCAAGTTCAAGTGTGGATGAGTTTGGAACATCTCTCCATGCAGTGTCAATGAGAAGCTGTTTATAGCTGTCTTGGCATAGAGTCTAATTCCTAATACATATAAGGCAAAATGTTTTTGTACAGTTTCAATACACACTGGACTTTCCAGGAATGCAATTATTGTATGAATCAAGTTAAGAATGTACCTTAAGCTATTTGGAACTTTGTCAAGAGCCACTCACTATTCTAGAAAATAACATTAATGATGCAATTCTGCCTCCTGCACCAATCCCTATCTCAGCTATGATAATCAAGATGACTCGATGTTTAAGCCCAAGTATCTCACAGCTCTATAAAGTCCCTTGTACCAGTGTGCCCAAATGCTTTATATTACTTCACGGAGTTTTTTCCCTTTATTTGTTCTTAGGACTTTTTAAAAAAATTATTTTTATGTGCATTGGTATTTTGCCTGCATTAGGGTATCTAGTCCCCTGGAACTGTAGTTGCAGACAGTTATGAGCTGCCACATGAGTGCTGAGAATTGAACCTGGGTCCTCTGGAAGAACAGTCAGTGTTCTTAACTGCTGAGCCATGTCTCCAGCCCCTATTCTTAGGACTTTTAAAATTCAATAATAAGATGGATTATTGTGTCTCTGAGCTGAGGTCCAGATAATCAACGTTTATTACTCTGTGTACGCATGTCTGTACAACACGGGCTTTAAGTTGCTGAGAAAAGTGTGGGCAGGGTATTATAGCACCTCTTTCTACACAGTCCAGGCTTTAAGAATGAACCCCTCTTTTCCATGTCTCCAGTTCTAAGAGTCTGACTGTGATTTAATACTTTCTGGAAAAATAAATGAGCAAAATCAAATTAGGAGACCACTTATTTTCCCTGCATGAAACATTTTAATGTGACTTTATACTTATATGTCCCAGCAATATAATAGGTCTACCTAATCTCGGGACCCAAATGAATAAATTCAAGAGTTGTTTTTAATCTTAACTTCCCTAATTGGTTCTTCAATATAAATCAGAGATGGTAACAATAACATCAACAAAGTAGCATTTATTAAGTATCCAGTCCATGCTAGGTAGTGTGGTAAGTATTTGCCATATTTAATTGTCTGGCCTCACAATTAACCTATAAGGTTAAAAAAATATAAGACACGTTTCTCCTCATGTTGTTGATGAGCAAAGAGGAGTGAGTAACAGTTCTGGTTCTTTCACAAATTTAAGTGGCAGAGGAGAGAGCCAAGACCTTGTGTGCCTGGGGTCCAGAACTCACAATCCTTCTATAACAACCAACTTTGCACATGTACAGTTGTTTTTCTCATCTCGTTTCTGTAGTATCTCACATGTTGGGCAAGGAAGGTATCAAAACGACAGACTTCAGGTACTTGACTGAAATCTATTTCTATTTGGAGCTATGGTGGGAAACGGCTAAGAAAGACAACTTGACTAAAGATCACTTGGTTACTCTGTTAGTTAATTTTCTATTACTGTAATAAAACACCGTAACCATAAGAACTCATAGAAGAAAGAATTTACTTGGTGTTTATGGTTCCAGAGAGATGAGAGTTCATTGTGGCCAAGGAAATGTGGCAACAAGGGGCATGCATGGTAGCTGGAGCAGGAACCTGAGGGCTGACATCCTTTACCATAAGCGTGAAGGAGATAGTTGTGGGAAGGTTTTTACCTCTGAAAACCCACCCCCAGTGACATTCTTCCTCCAGCAAGGCTGCACCTTCTAATCCACCCCAAACAATACCACCAGCTGAGGACTAAGTACTTAAATATGGGGTCCGGTGGGGGGACATTCCCATTGAAACTACCTTAGCTACTATATGGCATTATGACAAAATAGCAAGACCATGGGTCCCTCCACGAGATGTAAATCAGCATACCATCTAGGAATCCATAGAAATTAGTATTGCTGTAAGTCTGCAATAAGCAGATGTCATTGGTATAGTTGACACCACACAGAACTGGCTGAAAGAGGGAGTGTGATAAGGATATGTTAAAAGGGAAATTGGTTCCCATCAGAATATCCTTGAGAAGAATTACTTTTCTCTTTTTGTTTCATTGTGTTAAAAATAAAAGAGGGCATGGATAAAAGAACTCATAGGCATTTTATGTTATGAAAATATTGATCAACCTTAAACAAAAATTTTCAACACAATGTTTTTTTTTTCTCAAAAAGTGCTCTTTTTCCAATAAGATTAGTGAAGAAATCTGAAATTAGAGAATGTTAGATTTTTACAAATGATTTGGAGTTTTGTTTTGTTTTCTGGGCCTGCCTAGTCTTACTATTGGCATTTACATTTTTGTTTCATGATAGGCTTGGAATTTACTTTCTGACATGGGGTTATATAATCCAGATTCTTTATTCTGGAAGACCTTCCACTGAAGACTGAAAATCCCTTCTTTCCAGTGAGAGAATGTCTGCTCACATTTACATTCTTGTGAATTCTTTTGCATTAAAACTACTTTTAATGTTCCAGACTACATAAAGCCTGTTAAAAATCTAGCACATAGCAGCTACTGGATAAACTTCATGGATTTAACAGCTTATAAAACAAAAACATAAAATTAATACCTAATGAATTCACACTGATGTAGTAATGTGGTATAGGATATGATGAGGTGGTATGTAAGAATATTATCAGATTTGGTGCTAAGAGCTATGGGTTCAAGCCTCAGCTTCAGATGACTTGGGTCAAAGCTCTCAGCTTCTTTGAGGTGCAGTTTCGTTTAGCTGCAATCCTGGAAGAATGATAGTATGTCACACAATTATCTGGTTGGAATTTTGTATGAAATTACTAATGTTATGTAGCCAATTCACATTCTAAGTCACATCAATGGTTTACAAATTTTCCCTTATTAATAGTGATCATTTCCTCAAACATAGGAAAACGATAAGATAAATAGCTTTATATCTGATTTTACAGGTTTTGTTATTTATGCCCTTTTTATGTGTGATATAAATCAGAGAAAAAAATCTTTAGTAAATTCGCATAGGTCTCATCCCTATGGTCTATAACTACACTTGGGATATAAGAGGGACTAAAACAATGTGAGCGCTGATTATTTAAGCTATCAACTTGATGTGACCTTGAATCACCTGGAAGAGAGCTTGATGAGGCATTATCTAGATCAGGTTGGCCTTCAGGTGTGTCTGTAGAGGACTGTTATAATCACAAAGAGCACCATTCCCTAGGCCAGGGTGAACAGAAGGCTAGCTGAGACCAAGCAAGCAAGGATCCATGAGTTGTCCCTCTCTCCTCTTGATTATGAAGGTGATGTTTTTATCTCCTGCCTTGACTTCCCCAAAATAATGGATTGTAAGCTGGAACCATAAGCCAAATAAGCCCTTTATTCCCTAAATTGCGTTCTGTCGGGGTATTTTAGCACAGCAATAAAAATGAAATTAGAATAATAAGTTTGCCGGATGCTGAAACTGTTATGAGATTCTAGAAAAATCTCAGTTGATTGGGGTGGGGGTGGGGGCAGATGAGAACTCTGTGGAAAAGAAATAAATGCAAGCAGAACAATGGACCGAAAGATGAAAATTGAGTTATTCCTGAGAAGCGGCAGATAGAAGAAATGAGTGTCCTGGAACAGACCCTGGAGAAGCCTGCTGTTCTCAGTAGGGACTGGCTAGGCTCTGCTTCCCACAGGCACGAATGCCCAGCTGGCTGACAGGCCTCCCTCCGGAAGTCATGTTTAGTTCTCATCTTCCTAGTGTCTCCTTCCTGCCTTCTGCTTTCTTTGCTCTGCCCCACACCTGTCCTGCCTCTCACTTCACTTCTGACTGCGCACACATGGGAGTGTTCACGCTTGGTGAAGGCACCCCCACACAGTCTAGAGCGACAAGGAAAACCCTTGAAGTCAATGCAACTGTATTTTAAAGACTCACTAGCGGCTATTGTAATAAGATAATAGAGTTTACTTAGTGACTGATAAGAGTTTTGTTTCACTTTGTTTTCAAGTTTCTAGATACTTCTTCCAGCAGGTACTCATTCCTAGACTTCCTGACCTAGATAAGGGAAAAGCTGTGGAGTCAGGTTCTCGCCATGAAGCTAGTGTGTTTGTCAAGAGTTGACAAAGGGCAGAAGAACACAAAATCAGAGGAAGTGCGCGAAACATATATTTTGGTAGGGCAATTCGATCAAGGAAGAATATCTCCACGCAGGTTTTGTGATCAGAGGGCAAAGATCCGTGCTCTTCTTTCTCAGGTAGTTAGGCAAAGCTGCAACAACAGAAAACAATAGAAAAGCTCAGTCATCACGGAGCGGAAGCGGTAGAAGGCAGCAGGCATCTGAGTGTGGCGGTTCCCGCAGCAGCTGTGACACATTACCACATATTGAGTGGCTATCATCAATCTGTTCTTGTAAACTCACAGAGGTCAGAAGTCCTAGGTGGGTCTCAGGTAGATGACGTCATGGACTGTGTGGAGCTGCGTGACTTTGGGGAAGATCTCTGGGAGGACTATGTCTGTGCAATTATCACCTTCCATTGGTTGTCCATATTCCTTGTCGTTCATTTCTTCATCTCTAAAGCTAAGAACAGGCAGACACGTCTTTCTTACATTTGAATCACTCTGACAAGACACCTTTTTTTTTCTTTCCATATTTAGGTTCTTCTGATTACCTACAGCTCATCATAAAATCAACCAATAAACAGCCTTAATTTTCCCTACCACGTTAATCCCAGTTTGCCATGAAACACAGCACAGTAATATATTCTGGGATATAGGACATGGACATCTTCAGAAGGCCTTTATTCAGTCTACCGCACTTGTGTGTGATGTCTGATACTTGACAGAACGCACAAACTATATAGGGTACAACCAAGTATTTTCTTCTCATGTAGTTGAGAAAAAAAGGACAGGAAATAAGGTACTAGAGGACCCAGAGAGAGATTGTATTGTCAAACCTGGAAAGACGTAGGAGCTCTCTATAGTAAACAAGTGACCGAACAGAAAATCTGATACCACAGATGCTGAGGTGTATTTCCATAGTTAATGGCCCAGAAAGATGCTGGCCTAGGACCAAACAGCCTCTTTGCTCCTGACCCAATGACCTTATGATAAATAGTAGCTGACTCCTCGTCAGCCCCTTCATAAACTTAGATACAACCTCAGGGAGAAGAAACAGGAACCCCCAAATCACCTGAGTTTCCATGGTACTGACTCAGAATAATTTCCTACTGTCAGTGTTTGGGGAAAAACAGGTATTTGTAGACAAAAGAACCTGACACTTTAGCTTTTGTTTGGTGTTTATATGGTAAATCGCATTAATTTCTTGATACTTAAAAAAATTAATTTCAGTGGAAAACGCCTTTGCTTTCCTATGTAAACCTACTGCAAGTGTGAGACCTCACCCAAGCTTGTATTTCTCACATTTATATATCAAAGGTGGAGCTAAAATGATAGGTCCCAGACTAGAAGCCTGCATCCCAGGAAGTCATCCTCTGTCCTCCCTCCTTTCCAAAATGGATACATTTTTCCAAGGAACATTTTTACAAATTCTTATTTCTTATATTCTGGGCTACCTTCGAACAGTAGAAAACATCAGAAGAAACTTTTGAAAATCATTGCTTTTACCAAGGCTCATGTGAAAGAACTTCCCCAAAGCTCTCTCCTCTTAAGAAAAAAAAAAAAAAACATTGTGAAATATTATCATAAGAATATTAAGGAGATGATAATGATGGAAATGATAATGAGTGCCGGTAGTTTCTGCTAGGGCCTCTGTATGTTAACTCTAATTCCTACAACACTTCAAATGAGCTGCATCATTCCCAATTTACACAAATCAAGGTCCTATTTTCCAGGGTTCCCTCTCTAAGAGTGCCTTGTCCTAGCTCTCTCTAGAGGAAAGCCTTGCGCAAAGGTTTGTGACAGGTAATTATTTTGAGACCTGAGCCAGGGAGCACGGCTGGGAACACAAGTGAAGAAATGTGGAAGAGGGAGAGGCTGGCACTATGTACTAGGAAGCTGGCTACTTGTGAAGGCATCAACTGAATCCTGCCAGGCCCTTCTGAGCAGTCTGTAAGGTGTGTCACAGAACTATGTGCCTCAACTAAAAGGTAGGAAGCATTTCTGGTGTTTGGCCTTCAATTAATCAAGGTAGCCCCACCAGGGCTGGCTCTCTTGAACTTCAGGTTACAACATGCTGAAGTGTTCCCATAGGAAGACCATATCTAAGTCCTGGGGTGCTGGCTGGAAGGAGCCTGGAAATATGAGTGGAATAATCCAGTGTCACCTGCACCAATTCAGGTCAATGACAGAGCGTGTAACACAAGGTAGGTCTGGAGCACATGCAGCGACATATAGATGTAGCAGCTACTCCAGCTCACATGGCTATTCAATACTTAAGATCAGGAATACTTGACTGCAAGGCTAGGACACCTCGTGTAATTCCAATGAGTTGTCAAGAAAATATTTGGCTTTGTGGAACTTCACCCTGGGCAGTGTGGCAAGGGCCTGACATTACTTCCTCACTGAATAAGAACTACAGCATTTTATGCTTTTGTGTATTGGATGGCACGGCCCCTTCTCCCATTAATCTCCAACGTGGGGATGGAAATAAATAAAGCAAATATGCAACTCCAGGGCAGAGCCACCAAGAAGAAAAATCACACGAACTACAGGTACAGTTTCAAGCATTTTAAAGGCCACATTAGAAATGGAAAAGAAGCTCGTGAAATTGAATTTCATAATCTACATTATTTAATTCACTCGTTGTAAAGCATTGTCTATCATTAAAACATGATCCATAAAAAAATGTTGAGGTAGTTTGCAGTCTGTGTTTGCTTTATCATACTATCATCAAGCCTGGTGTGCACATCACACTTGTCAGCGATTCCCAGATCAGATTAGTTTCACTTCCATGGCTCAGTGGTGGTGGCCAAGCGTGGCGAGTATTGCAGGTTGGACAGTGTGACTCCACTGCATTCCTCTCTTAGGAAGGCTGTTAATTTGTGAAAGGCAATGCTGTTTCACTTTTCTTTGGGATGAGACAGTGGAGGGAGGCTGTCTGTACATCCTCCTGACATTGTGATTTCAGTCTGTGTTATTTCTCTCTCTAGAATAAACAAAAACGTCAAATCAACAAAGTCCATGGCCTGAAGTGATTAGAATAGTAAAGTGGAGAGAGCCAAGCCGTACATGAATCAAATACTGCAGGTTTGTTTCTTCTTACTTATCTTTAAATGGCAGGACAGGTAATTTTTAACTTAGGAAAAAAAAGAAGGGAGTTTTATGCATTTTTTTTGAATTATACCACATGGTGAGCAATCCATGATAGTGATTCTAAAATTGAATTACTGAAGGAGGCATCCATTTCCACCTGAATTATAATATGCCAATCTGTTTGCCTCTGCTCCTTTAAAAATAACATTTTTTTTTAGTTTTATGGGTTTATATTTCACACAGGCACACAGGTAGCATAAAAATTCAATAAAATATTTGACAGACATAGGTATTAGCGTACAATGGTTAATCACAACACTTAGTAATGGATTTCCCAAGTTCAAATCCCAAGATTTATCATTTACTGTGAGCTGCTTTGAGCTGGTTGCTTGTCTATTTTTGGCCTCCATTTTTTACTTCTCTGTAATAGGGATATCTACACTGGGTTATGGTAAGACATTCATAAGACATGTTGGAATTTGGCTTAGTGTTCAGTTTATAATCAGTGCCCAGTTAATGGCAGGTTTTTACCATTAATAAATATAAAGATAATGATAAAGCATGCTGTTGAGTGGTGTTTGCCTTCAACATACCTCAATCCACTAGTGAAGAAATTTCTGTGTGGAATCACCAGTTATTGTGCATACCACTAAATGATACCACATTCAGAAATGTCCCAGTAAAAGGGATATTTTCCACTCAACCCTCTGAAAATTGTTCATAAAAACCCAGAGGCTCAAAGCAACCTGGCTGGAAGGTGTTTCTTTCTTCCCATGTGTCCTTTTGTCTCTTAATCCCCACACTCTGGTCCGATTCCCCTAACGGCTGAAATTAGCGCTCTAATTTCCATATTATCTCTTTTATATTACAGATGAATAATGTGCTCGAATAAAGAAGGGGATCTGAGGGGGAATTACCAAAGATGAAAAAAGGTATTAAGTTTCTTTATGAACAGCCTGCATGGACTCACGACCGTGAGAGGAGCATGTGTCCCCACTCATTCAGCACAGGGACAAATCAACAGTCTTAGACAAGCACCTGACCTTCTCTCCCCAGCCTCTTTCCACTGCCCACTGTAAATCAGGTGGTTTGGGTACAATCGCTTCTGCTCACAAATGTCCTAGCTTGCACAATGGGATCAATAATAACAGGTAGACATAGTGAATGCTGCTTGAGGGACAGGCATTGTGCTGTGAATTTCATTTACATGCATTCATTCATTTAAGCTACTGAGATGCATTACCGATGTAGAAACTGAAGCACAAACACTTAACAACTGGCCACAGATTATTGGTATGTGCTGGAGTCAGGGTGGCCACACTCAGGAACAGTCTGTCACAAAGGAGGACCCACACTGGAACAATCTGCCAACATGTCCATCAGCTCTACCTTTTACATATATTTCCAGCCCAGTTGTTTTCCTCCATCTTCACCAGTACCAGCTTCCCTTGTGTAGAGAGTTAAAATGGCTCCCAATGGGTGTCTACGTTCATTTTTACGCCCTCACACACTTTCCCTTCTCCTACATCTGCTTTGCTGTTATTTTCTCTCCATTCTCATCAGAATGTAAGATTCCATAAGGCACTTAGTGTCTCTCTCTCTGTTGCTGGGATAAAACACTGACCAAAAGCAACTTGGGGCAGAAAGGGATCACTTGGCTTACAGGTTACAGTCCACTATCAAGGGAAGACAAGACAGGAATCTAGGGGCAGGAACTGAAGCGGAGACCCTGGAGGAAGGCTACCTACTGACTTGTTCTCCATGGCTATTTCTCAGCTTCATTTCCTTTTTTTTTTTTTTTTTTTTTTTTTTAGTTTTTCAAGACAGGGTTTCTCTGAGTAGCCCTGGCTGTCCTGGAACTAGCTCTGTAGATCAGGCTGGCCTCGAACTCACAAACATCCACCTGCCTCTGCCTCTGGAGTGCTGGGATTAAAGGTATGAGCCACTACCGCCCAGCTCAGCTTGTTGTCTTATAAAACCCAAGACTACCTTCTCAGGGATGACCCTGTCCACTGTAGTCTAGGCTCTCCCACATTAATCACCCATCAAGCAAGTGTCCCACAGACCTGCCCATAGGCCAATCTGATGGAGGCACTTCCTCTGTTGAGGCTCTCTTTTCCCAGGTAATTAATTTGTATCAAGTTGACAGAACCCAACCCACACAGGAAAAAATCTTGACTCATATATTCACTGGGCCTAGAACATAACCTGAGACATAATAGACAATTATTCAATAAAAACTGTATTGAATAACGATATGAATAAATTAATTAATGATGAGACAAAAATAGTCTCCTTTAAGCACACGTTTCCCTTGAGTCCTCTCATTAATGTCAGTGAGGTAGAATTAGATGTGAGATGTAACAGGAAATGTACAGAGAAATTATCACTGATAGCTCCAGAAACAAGCATGGATGCAGAGGATAACCCATGTTGTTGAGAATTTTCCAGGCCTCCTGTTACATCTCTGCCTGTGATACTTTATCAACGTTGTTCTTCTGATTTCTTTTGAATAAAAAAATGTAAGATCTTACAGAACAACAGACATGGTGCTAGGTACTTGGTTAAGGATGCTTTTGTGTGTTCATACAAATAATAATAACAATGGAAGTACACCTCTTTGTGGTGTGTGGACAGTATATCTAAACAAGGGGATGGGAAGCAGTTACTAAGAAGAACCCATACATCTAGCTCTGTAGCCTGTTCCTGTAGTCCCAGCTATTCGGACAGATGAGGAAACAGAATTCTGAGTGTCCAGAGTTATACCCAGCCTGCTAGGACCCTGACTCAAAACCCAAATCAAAAGAAGAACATTGAGATAATCTGTTAGATTTTAAATAGTGGGGGGAGATAGAATTTCAAGAAAAATATGGAGTATCTTATATATTGTTAAAAAATGGAAAATCAGTATTTTTCAGCAAAGGAAATTACTAACAGCATTTACTTCCTGTTTCTGGAATTACAAATCACCTGCTCTTCTGCCTCATTTTTGTCTAAATCTGTCTGCCTTAGTTTAGCTCCACTTCCAGAAGAAATCAACCCCAACCTTCTTTCTCTCTCGTCTTCATGTCTACATGTGGCTGGCTACAGCTCTCCTCCAGGTGCTTTTTTCTCTCTTTTCCATGCCTTCACCACAGCTCATCCCAACCAGTGAGCCTTGCAGGCATTTTACATTTATTATCTAGAAAGATAATAAAACTGTACCTCAGTGTGGAAAGTGGAGTTTTAGCCAGGGTGTTGTGTGGTGGGGAGTGGATCTGAGGTCGTAGGATATGGTCAGATGTGGATAACATGGTTTACATTTACTGACTGTGTGTTCTATGTCAAATGATTTTACTCTAATAATTTCAACTAATTTTGTCACAACTCTGATGTGAGCAATGCTATTGTCCCCCATTTTATGAAGAGGCTGGTGCTGACAGAGACTCAGTGACCTGTCCAAGATCACATGACCAATGAATGGTGGAACTAGGACTGAAGCTGACTTACCCTTGAGCATCCTAGAATCAGACTACCCACAGCCCACATCTTTCTTTTTGCTTTCTTCATTTACATTACAGTTCTTGCTCCGTCTCTCCTACAATGACCCTAAGGAAGTCCTTTGTGACCACTGACATAAATCGAAGGGCCGTTTGGTGGAGAACTTTTGCACATATTGACAAGAACTAGGAAGGGTCAGGAAGTAGGAATATCCAAGGAAATGCTTCTTCCTGTATCTGCCTTCTCAAGTCTGATCAGAAAAACCCTGTTCCTACCCCTGGACAATTTGCATAATTTGACAGAAACAAGAAGGCCCATGGAAAGCTGGGCTATAACTCACCCGCTTGGAGAGAGATGAGCTTAACAAGGAACTTCCCAGAAACATCTCTCAAAAGCTGGTCTGCTTCTTAGAAAGTACTGCCTGAAATAGCAATAAATACTGGAAACCCACATAATTTTTAGACTAGTTTTACGTAGGATGCAAAAGGGGGCTTCTAGACTCCAATACACCTTATCATAAAGAAACTCTTTACTCACTTCAGAGTATGGCCATTTTTCTTTACCTCCCATTTCATCAATAGCCTTAAGAATCCTTACATACAAGTGTAATGTCTTCATTAGTCCCACTTTTTAAATGGTGCTGAACAAAATCTATAAAATGATCCATACAAAAATATTCTCATCTTTATTTCCAAATTATAAATGATTCCTCTGTTCCTCAACTGTATTTTGATATCATATGGGTCAGTGGTTTTTTTTAAAAATATAACGTATTTACAATCTGATAATTTTATACATGCATACAATGTATTGATCATCTTCATCCCCTACTCCTCCCCTTATCTCCTTCCAGATCTTCTCCCACTCCACCTCTTTCTCTTCTTCTTTTAAAAATTCAGAGTCCAACATTCCCATATTCTTATGGATATAGAGCCATCCACTAGAGCATCGTCAGCCTATCAGGACCACACCCTTAAAGGAAAGTGGGGTGAGTGCTTCTTAACTGGTCACTGCTATGGGGATGAATGGCTCATCATGCCAGGACATGCAGAACACCCCTAGACACCTGGTGGCCTTACCCACCAATAGCATTCCCTAAGCCTTTTTTAAAATCATCTGGTGAATGTCCACACTCATTTCTAAGTATCCATTTCAGAGGCATTTTTCCCTTCTGAGTTCCTTAGTGTCTTGAGAAGCACAGGTTGAGATAATACTGTTAGAAAAGTAATTTTAGCTTTCCATTCACAGGATATCAATCAATTTTAATATCTGTAAAATGAACAAATAATAGCATCTATGCTATTGTATGGGTGAAATGAAATACATAAAGATGCATAAACCATTCCAGGTGAATCTGCTGGGCAGAACCAAACACAGCCCCAGAGCCTCCTTGGCTGACAAGTGCTTAGGCAGAATTTTAATTGCTGCTCCTTGTGCACCACGACAATCTTGTTTTTTAATCATCCAAGCAGGCAATAAACTTGAAGCAGTGTTCTCAGAAACCAAGATAGCTAGTCAGTAAAGTGCTTGCTATGTGCTCTAGTTAGGTTTCTACTGCTGTGATAAAACATCGTGATCAAAGGCAAGAACAGGTTTGCATCAGCTTTCAGTTAGGGAGTCAGGGCAGGAACTCAGGCAGGATCTGAATGTAGGGACTGAAGCAGAGGCCATGGAGGAATGCTTGTTTTCTGTGCCTTATTCAGCTTACTTTGTAGAACCCAGGACCACCTGCCACCTGCAGTGGGCTGGGTACTTTACGTCAATCATCAATCAAGAAAATGCCCCACAGGCTGACCTGCCAGCCTCTCTGCAGAAGCCTATTCTCAGTTGAGGTTCCCTCTTCTCAGATGACCCTTGTCATCTTGTCAACTTGTGTCAAGTTGACACGGACAAAACCAGAAAAAAAACAACCTTAAGTATCACACTATGCAAACATGAGGACCGGCGTTTGGTCCTGGGAACCGACTTAAAAAGCCAGATAGGGGGGCTGGAGAGATGGCTCAGAGGTTAAGAGCACTGACTGCTCTTCCAGAGGTCCTGAGTTCAATTCCCAGCAACCACATGGTGGCTCACAACCATCTGTAATGAGATCTGGTGCCCTCTTCTGGCCTGCAGTCATACATGCTGTATACATAATAAATAAATTAAAAAAAAAACAAAAAAACAAAACAAAACAAAAAAAAAAAAAAAACTTTACTAAAAAAAAAAAAAAAAAAAAAAAAGCCAGATAGGATGGCATGCGCTTGTAATCTCAGCACTGAGAAGGTGTGGACGAAAGTATCCTTGGGGGTCTCACTGGCAGACAGGCCTAGCCTGATCAGCAGTAAGCCCTGAGTTCCAGTGAGAAATTCTGTCTCAAAAAATACAAGGTGGATAGCTCCTGAAGAATGACATTCAGTGTTAATCTCTGGCCTTCATGCGCGTGTACACTGCATGCATAAAAACACACTCATGTGCATGTGTGTACATGCATGCACACACACACACCCCTTCGCTCACATACACCCACAAACTCAGTACAGATAAATAGTTGTTGTAATGAAATACTAGAAAAAGAACTCAAGAGAGATAGCAAATAAAAAATCTGAGAACAATAAAATTTACTGATAGTGGTTTTACAGAATCCCCCCAAAGTTCCTCAATTTATATACTTGTGGATTAGAAAATGAATTTGCTGTTTGGAAAGTGGTATTTTTGAATGAACAGAGAAGTAAGCCACATTGCAAAAGGAACCACAGTTTCAGACTCTGAATTTTAAGTGAGTCTAACTATGTTCAAAGACATCTTTATTAATCAAAATGGGAACCATAACCAACAACACATTTTTGCCAATGAGAAGTAAGTTTGTTTGTTTGTGTGGTGTAAAATTTGTGCTTCAGGATTTGACAAACTCTTGGAAAGCATTTTGTGCATCCTGCTGGCAGTGGAAGCATTTTTCTCTGCAAGAAGTTGGCGGGAAGCATGAAGACAGGGAAGGAGGTTGGTCCGAGGCCAGGGGAATGTGGTGGATTAGGCAGAACTTCACAGAACAACGTGTTCAACCTCTGAAGCACTGGTTTTGTGACATGCCACTGAGTGTTGCGGAGTGGAATTGTGCCATTTCTACTGGCCAATGACAGTGACAGGCCTTGCAGTTTCTGATGTGTCCCATCAAGTTGCTAGTACACATCTCGAGGGTAATGGTTTCACAGGCATTCAGAAAGCTATACTGAATCAGATGAGTAGCAAACCACTAAATAACGACCATGACCTTTTTGGGGACAAGTTTGGCTTTGGAGAGTGCACTGAGGCTTCTTTTCCATGGAACCATAAGCTAGTCATAACTGTTTATTGTAGACAATCCACTTGCAGTTACATGTCACGAGCCAATCAAGAAACAGGTCCTTGTAGTTGGGTAGACTAGGAGAGGACAATGACAGTTCAAAGCAACATTTTTAAAAATTTGATCTACTTCAAAAGACACCCATTTGTCAAAGTTTTTCACCCTTTCAATTTACCCCAGATGTCAGATAGCTGAATGGTTCACATTGAGTCCTTTAGCAATCTCTCATGTAGATGTCAGTAGACCAGCTTTCCTGTGACTGGTTTGAGAGAAGGCTGCAATCGATAGAGGAGCAGACCATTGCCCAGAGGAGTCGGTGAGATGTGTTTTTTTCTTTTTTGAATCTTAATTTTTTTTTTTTTAATTTTCTTTAATGGGGGCAGGCTACAAAGGTGGAAGGCAGAAGGACTTGGAAATGAGTGGGATTGGGGTGCATGATATGAAACTCCCAAAGAATCAATAAAAAATTATGTATATATAAAAAAAGAAGACCAGCTTTCCTGGTTGTTCTGGATAGTTGCCATGAGCTTCTGCTGGCCGGCCCTCTGTTCCTCCTCATCAAGGCTTTGTCTCCTTTGAAAATTTTCTTGAATCACCAGTGTTCCGTGCATTTCTTAGAAGTTCTTGGACCAAATGTGTTATTGTTGTTTCAAGTCATCTTGATTGCATTGCTATGCATTTTGCATTTGAATAAGAAAATAACCTGAGGTGCAAGCAAGATGTTTCAGTGGGTAAAGGCACT
The DNA here is from genome assembly GCF_949786415.1 of Peromyscus eremicus. NCBI lineage: Eukaryota > Metazoa > Chordata > Mammalia > Rodentia > Cricetidae > Peromyscus > Peromyscus eremicus. Next base: position 81,518,607 of record NC_081419.1, read on the forward strand.
TGCTGGGCAAGCCAAAGCTCCTGAGCTCAGTCCATGGGACCCACATGAAGCTGGAAGGAGAGAACTAACTCCATAAGGTTTTGATCTCCATATGCATGTCCACATATACACATATCACACACATACACACACACACACACACACACACACACACACACACACAAATAATAATAATAAATACAATTAATAAATACAATAAACTTACACTTTTAAGAACACTTGAATTTTCTTTTTCTCTTACATTAGTTCCATAATATAAAATATACAGCATCAAAAAACCATAAACCAAGAAATGTGCATTAAAATGATGTATGACCTAACCACACTTACTAAGAATGTACTCCAATATCAAACAGCAAATTTCAACAATGCAAAAAAAACACAATTATTTTTGTACCAGCCTATTGTTATGTTTCTTATAGCTGTGACAAGATTTATTTGATCGTTTCAGAGTTTTTAGCTCAGAGTCCTTAGTCTAGTGGCTTCTAGGTCCCTGGTCAGACAGAGCATTACAGTAGTGAGAGTAGAAAATACAGCAATGGCTATTCACCTCAACATAGGGACGATGCAGAAAAAGAGCCAGAAAAGTCTGCAGGACAAGATGTAGCCTCCAAGGACACATCCCAAAAAATCTACCTCTTGGAGACAGGCCCCACCTCCTAACATTTCCATAATCTTACAAAATTGTAGAGGCCCAAATTACTCAGGGTTCGAGCATCTGAGTTTGCTTTACCCAGCAGGGCTGCATAAGGAGATGATTTGGTCATGGATATGTTTACTAGGTGTTTGGAAGAGTCTACACTTGGCTGTACAGTGTGTTTTGATTTTGCAAGGGGGAGGTTTCTTGCCTCTCTTCTTGGCATGTTATAAAAAGCCTTTTGAATAAACCTTCGAGGCTGTTGGGTATTGATTTAGGCCCTCCCGAAGCTATCCTGTTCCTGCCTTTCTTCTCATCATCTAGGTCTCTCTACCTAATATTTTTTTTTAATCTCTCTCTCCTCCTCCTAAAAACCCTAGAAAAGGTGGGAAAGGTAGGAGCTGGATTCCCACAGTCCCCCACACAAAATAACACTACGGGGTACAAATCAAGCCTTTAATACATGAGCCTTTTTGAGACACCCATAACATTCTGCCTCTGACCTCCACAAGACTCGCATCTACGGCACAATGCAAATAAGCATTCAGCTCCTCTCTGATAATCCTATAATCCTAACCAGTTCATTACTGGTCAGGTTGTAGGGTCAGAGTCTTACTGAGATCCAAGGCTCCTTTAAAGAGTCTGTGAGCCCCTACAAAACAAACAATTTACACACATTTCCCAAATTCAGTGGCAGTGAGCAAACATTTCCATGTCCAATGGGAGAATCAACCCAAGCCTGAAATCCAAGAAACCCTGTAGCTTCTTGTCTGGAATCTATGGTGTCGTTATATGTGTTCCAAAGAGCTTGAGCTTTCCTACCTCAGTGACTGCCAAATGAAGCCTATGTGCCCTCTCTCTTGATTTGATTTTGCTGGCTATATGCAGCTTTCCTTGGCAGGTATGGCATATTTCTGGCAAACTTCAACTCCTTGGCCTGTCCATTTTATCTGTGGCTTCACCCTCGAAGCTTCATGCATCATCCTCCCGAGAGCTGCCTTCGGGTATCTTGGCTCTTTGACAAGTTGTCCGGCTTCCCAGGCCTTCGTTTGAGGTGTGGGTGGGAACCTCCATGACCCTGTAGCTCTTGCATGCTACATGCCTCCAAAACCAGCGTAGAATGGATGACAGGAAGGTTTGCACCAATTGTGTGGTAGTCAGGCCCCTCTTAGGCCACATCTAAAATGACCTGGTTATCTGAGTGACTGAGAAATGAAACAAATAAGGAGGAAATAATGGCACAGGTGGCCTTGTGCAGCGTGTCCCAGACCCACTGCCTCCTGTGGGGAAAATCAACTGCATTTACACTCCCATACCCCAGCCCCACCATAGGTGTTGTCTAATTCCTTGTCTGCCACCAAGGACAATACTGGCTTTTTTCCTAGTTGCTCTAATGCTCTGCCAACCACACCGTCCCCATTCACAGCTTGACCCATGCTCCTTTTCTCAGAAAACTGAAAACTTTCAGATTTTTTGTTCTACTTTTCGTTCCCAGTTCATATTAAAACCAGCCCACAGTAGCTGTCATATCCTGAAGGCTAGACAGCTCTGAAATTTCTCAATTTCAGTTGAGCTGGTCATCTTCAAACTTTGACTTCCTCAAAGCCTTGGGGCATGGACAAAATGTAACCAGGTTCTTTGTGTAGCATGAATGGTCTGTAGTCCCACTCCTGATAACATTCTCATTTCTATCTGAGACCCCATGAAGTATGGTGCGGTGTCCAGCAGGACTCCAGAATTGGACCTGACTAGGGAGGCAAGAGAGTGAAGGAAAGACAGACAGATGGACACATGGACACACAGAAAGCTGACATTTGTCTGAGCTCTCTGCTGGAAACACCCTAGCACCCTAGAAATTCAGAGAGTTTAGTATTTAGAGTTGAACAGAGCGGTGAGATTCGTGCATACAGCTTTATGGAGAAGTGGGGTTATTAGACATATATTAACAAAGAGGCAGGGTTTACCGTATACCACTGGATCAGTAGGCAGGTTCAGCTAATCTCAATAGGAGCCCGCTCTGGAGGAGCACTCTTCAGGCCATAAATATCGGGTAGAGAGAAGGCTGTGGTGGACATTTTCTAGACACACTTCCTCAGTCCCTCAGGAAGTCTTTGCCATCAGTCAGAGCCCAAGGCTGTGGGGTCCTTGACTTGGCTGTGCCCATATCAAGAGCACACATTCACTCTGGATTTTGCTTTTCTCTACTCTGCACAGTACAGTGTGCTGACAGCATTCCTGTTACGACTCCATTCTTCTGAGCTCCCACCATAACCACCCATTAAAGTCTAACAGTGTCTCCGGCCTGATTCTTTAAACATCTTCAAAATCCCCCCTGACAACAGTTTGTTTGTTTTTTTTTTCTAGTTTTTCGAGACAGGGTTTCTCTGTGTAGTTTTGGTGCCTGTCCTGGATCTTGCTCAGTAGACCAGGCTGGCCTCGAACTCACAGAGGTCTGCCTGGCTCTGCCTCCCAAGTGCTGGGATTAAAGGCGTGAGCCACCGCCACCCTGCTGAAAACAGTTTTAAAGACTTAAGGACACACATGGTCAGATTTGGTCACAACAATGAACCCACTCTTCTGGTATTAATTTTCTGTGTTACCTATCTTCTCATCACTCTGACAGATACCCAAGGAAATAATGTATAGATAAGGATTATTTTACTCACAGTTTCAGAGATTTTTGGTACCCAGTCCTTAGCTCATCATTCTAGGCCCAAGGTCCAGCAGATTATTATGGCAGCAACATGAGGCAGAGACTGTTTACCTCATAGTGTGCAGCAAGGAAAGTGAGGGAGTGAGGGAGTGAAGGATGAAGTGATTTTTTATCACTGAATCAGATAAAGACCTCCAAACATCATGCTCTCAATGGCCTACTCTGACACTTCTGCTAGCCTTGGTCTCCTAAAGTCTCCTGTAAGTACTGAAATAGCTCTACTAGCTTGGGACCAAATCTTTATAGATTTATTTGATTTTATGTGTATGGGTGCTTTTCTACTCATGTTTGTATGTGTACCACATGTGTGCTTGGTACCTGTGGAGGAAAAAGGAGGGCACTAGATATCCTGGATCTGGAATTACATGTGGTTGTGGGTGCTAAGAACTGAACCTAGGTCCTTTGCAAGAGCATCAACAGCTCTTAACTGCTGAGCCATCTCTTGAGCCCCAAGGAACCAAGTTATTAATGCACTACCCTTTGTGAAGGGAACACTCATATCCAAACCATAACACCACATCATCCAAAGCATCCATTCAATTGCTTAAGCCCAAGGAACCAAGTTATTAATGCACTACCCTTTGTGAAGGGAACACTCATATCCAAACCATAACACCACATCATCCAAAGCACCCATTCAATTGCTTAAACTCTAGAAAACATCTATGATTAACCCAACTGATCGGTAGCATTAAAGTGGCTTTTGGTTATTGTAGCCTATAACATTCCTTCATGTGTTGTGATGACTGGGTAAAGTCAGATCACAGCTTTACATTACATTGTAATGTAATGTTAAATCACAACTCCTGAGTCAGTCACAGCCTGGAACCGAAATGTGGCTTTCATTCACTATTCACATCTGTAGACTCACGGACTTTCTTTGTCATTATACTTAACTAAAATTAATGTGTTGAAGCCTTTCCATAAGTTTGCCTGCTTTCCCAAAGGAAAATGGAGGGGGGTAAACACACAATTGTCTTAAGTTCTTCATGCCTTCACTTACCTGGTTGCAGTCTTTCTTGTGACAGAACTGTCTTCTGATAGCAATATTATACTGGCATGGCCCCATCTCTACAGATGAATCAAGTAAATGACTCTGGCTATAAAAATTGCTATATTATAATTCAAATAAAAAGAAGTCATAGATACAAAGAACATTAGCAAATAAAACACTGGTAGGTAAGACTATAAAATAAAATAAGCCTATTGAAATTCTGGCTTTTTGTTTTGATATTTCATAATCAATGATGGGATCCAGTCTATGAGAGCACATTTTGGTTAAGTAGAAGATCAGCTTAGCTAAATTTGCTCCAAAGCTAAGTCATAATAAAAATATGAATGATTTAAGGCTTCTTGACATAATAAGTGGTCAGTTCTGTATTAGAAAAGTGTATCTGTAAATAAATCATTTAAACTGAATTCATCTTAAAAATTGCACTTAATTCTTTCCAAATAGAATCACTACTTCTATATTTTAATCTTCAATGTGGTTGTTAACTCAGTGTAGACATGGTTTTTAAAGAACACACTTTTGATAATGCTGATTTATCTTTGGATTTCAGTTTTGTACAAAATTTCTGATTTTAGGAGAAAATTATTTCCTTAAGTAGAAAAGCTTGCTCTGTTAGATATTCACCATTCCCTCCAAGCTCCATGTTCTCCAAGGAGAGCTTTATACACTCCAACAGAGCTCTACGCTTTCTGGCTTCTGCTCGGGTTTAACCAGCAGAAGAGATGTTATGGCTTGAGGGTCCGGTGTGCCGATGTTAAGATGTAATGGGGACTGGAGAGGTGGCTCAGTGAGTGTGAGCATTTGTAAACATGAGGACTGCAGTTCAGATTCCAGCATCCACATTAAAAGCCAGACAACTTGGGTATGCCTGTAACCCCAGAACCAAGACAGTTACAGGAGGACCACTGGTGCTTGCTGGCAAGGCAGAGAAAATGAGGCCCTCCTCTGGTCTTCACGTATACGCCGACACACAGACACACACACACACACACACACACACACACACACACACACACATACACACACACAGTTAAAATAAAATAAATTTTTAAAGAAGTAATGAGACCCTTAAGAGGTGAGACCTTTGGGAAGAGGTTAGGTATCTAGTAGGAATGAATGCTTCTAAGGAACGCGTTCTCTCTAGAAAGTTCTACAAGAGTGAGTTGCTAATCATGAGCCAAGCTCCCCCCACGAAGCTCTTCTTCCTTGCCTGTGTTCTCTTCCACTTGTGTGTTACCATTTGGGTACCATCTGTCATGCTACCCCCAGCAAGCTGAGCAAAGCCAGTGCCGTGTTAAACCTTCGGAACTGTGATCTAAGAAACCCCCTTTCACTAGACAGTCCCCCAACTCCGGACTCCGGATATTTTGTTGTAGCTGCATGAAATTGACTAAGAAATGATCAGAAGAGGAGTAAATGGAAAGAGAATGAGCAGGTAGTATTTCTCGCCCTGGCTTCCGTCTTGTATGGTCACAGCAGTTTGGCTTGGCAGCATCTGCTTGGCAGCTCTTCCTCCAGCTACATCTACGCCTAGTAACTATTCAGATTCCAAGACCCATTTCACGTCCTTGTAGTATTATTTTTCTACTGTTACTAGCCCTGGAGCATTACACCATCCCTTTAGGTTTCCCCAAACTCTGAAGTATATGTTAAACATTCAGAATTAGCCAATTATGGGATGTCATTGATTTTTTGCTATAATGGTAACAAATACATTCAACTATTGAAAATCACTGTGAAATCGCTCCATACCTTTGCCGTCATGTCAACAATGGTCCCAAGAGCTGGCATAGAGGTTCTGATGCTTGGAGTGAAATCTTAGCATGTCCATTTAGGCATCATGTGGTCTTAAAGCAATCTTTTAACTTCTCTACCTCTCAGTGAATTATAGTAGTAACTGCCTCTTGGTGTATTTTAAAGATTAAAACATTAAAATAGCTTAGAAGGGAGCCTAGCACACTGTAAAGTTTCCAAATATTATCTGCTCTTACATAAATCTTTATGTAGACCATAATATTTTTTTAAAATGATTATTTATTCATTTGTTTACTTATTTAGTGTGTGTATGTGTGTGTATGAGTATATGTATGTATATCCTGTGCATGCATGGACCTGCAGAACTAGAAGACAGGATAAGATCCCCTGGAAGAGGAGTTACAGGTGAGCTGCCCAACGTGGATGCTGGGAGCTGAACCTCGGTCATTGTCAAAAGCAATAAGCACTCTTAACCGCTGAGTCATCTCTCTAGCCCCAACATGTAATAGTCTTAGTTATATACATTAAGCATGAGTTTGTTTTTTTTAAAACAGGAAATTTATCTAAGGTTAGAAATGAGGACCATTTTGATACTTCCATTCATCAGCATCTGTTATTGAAGAAAAGCATATTAGAATAACTTCCTCTGAACCTTGGGTACCATTTTTAATGTCATTGTTCAAAATCCACCTACAATGATAAATTATAACTGGTGAAAACAAATTCATTGGTGATTAAATTAATGTCAGCGTTAATTCAAGTTATTTTAGAAAAGTTTAATTCAGGGAGTATTTGCATGGGAAGAATTCATTACCAGAACATGGTGACCCCTGTAGAAATGAGTGTAGAGAGAAGTATTTAAAGGAAGCTTGGCTTCAATCAACAACATTCCTGCATCGCATCTTCAGCATCCCATTGACATTTCCACTTGATTCTAGGAGGGGCAAGGAACCCAGCTGCCCCAGTCCATAAAGTACAGCTTCCTGGGGACCAGACCAGGGTGCAGGTGTGAGAGGGTTAGAGGCTTAGTCTGATGAGAAACGCCCTACAAAACACGCAAGACCAAAAAAGACAATCCTCAAGTCTGTGTTTTTCCTATGTGCCCATTTCTCTTTCCTTCTGAAGTTCACCATCAGCTTTGATTGTAATCCTGTAGGACTTTATGACACTGTATTTCACACTATAATTGTGAAAGTATGGAAAATGTTTCTGTCCAGTATAAGACTGATATTAACAAACATTAATCTTATCAAAACCATGGTAGGTCTATAAAATACTTTGCCATGGATTCTACTCCTAGAGATGCTACTGCTGCTGCTGCCGCTGGTAACCACAGCAATCATATTTACCTATGCCGGGGTTTTACACACACACTTTCCATAAACTTTCTCATTCTTCCCAGAAGGAAGGGAACAATATTCCATTTCATATGTATACATAAAAAGAGGAAGTAACAGGCTAAGAAACACCAAACAACTTGACAAAGCACACACAGCCGAAGTATCAGTCTCTCAGCAAAACTGCATGGCTATTCAGTCTGACAACTCAAAAGCTAGCCTGAATACAAAGCACTTAAAAGAAGGGAACTCTAGTGTTAGAGGCACAGACAAGTGATAAGAAAAACAAAGCAAAAATAAATTGTGGTAATGATCACGAAAGCCCCCCATAAATATATGCTATTATATATTATATATATTATATATATACATATATATGTATGTACATGTACACCCATGTGTGAGATGTGTGTATATATACATATATATGGGGGGGTGCGCACGCGCTATTGGAGTAATTTTAGCTTCATAAAAATGTTACAAGAATACTATTTTCATGTATCTGTCACCCAGTTTCCTCTATATGAGAATCTTGCAAGACTATACTGTATCACTATTAAACCTAGATTTCTGTTAGACGTCACCATTTTTTTTTCATTAATAACATGCCAGGGGGTTCAACAAAAATAAGTAATACAGTAGAAAAAATTAGAAACCATCAAGAAATACTATACATACATAAATGATTTGCCCTCACACCTCTACCCACAGAGCTCTTGGCACAGAATTCCTGAAACCCTTTAACTTTTCTGCACGACAACATCTCTAGAAAAGTTTCTGCCCTGGTTCTTGAGACAGGGTTTCTAACACCATTATAGAGTGAGGTGCCAGGAAAATCTTTTGTTCTGATAATTTGGTCTTGATCCCCTATTCCCCAGGGCAAAGTTTCTAAGGCCTCTGTAATTTCTTGAGTGGTGGGAGCCTCTGGCACAGAACTAAATCTCCTGAAGTTTCTGCATGATATCACCATCTTCTGTCTTACTGAAGTGACTCTGAGTGGGCTGCGGAGTGGGTTTAATTACCAGGAAGAAGAAGTCATGGTGTTGAGCTTGGTGCTTGCGTACTTTAACCCTTTCATTAGAGAAAGGTGTCCGGTGGAAACAGACTTAAATTTGATCATGTTGATATGATGAATTGCCCATAAGAATCCTTAACCACTACATAGCAGTCCTAGCTTCCAGGTTGTTGGTCATATCCACATATTGGGAGGATTATGTACCCTAACTCCATGGAAGCAGAATTTTCTGAACTCAAGAAGTTTCTAGAACTCATCCCATGTAGCTCTTCATCAGACTGTTAATCTGTATCTTTTACTATCTATATTATGGTAGTCAAAAAGTATAAGTAAAATGTTTTCTTGAGTTCTGTGACACACCAGCAAATTAATCAAAGCAGAGGGGGGCATTGCAGAAAGGTGATTTGTGGGAGGTTGGTCAGAAGCACAGGTTCCAACTTAGTAGAGTACGGTCTCTGGACACTGGACTCAGACCACAGATTCTGTAAGTATCTCCTGGTGGATAGCATCAGAATGCAAGGAGTTAAAGGAGACCCTGCAAGTATCCACTAAGAACTGCTAGCTTGGTGGAAAACCAGTTCTCATACATCCAGCTTCAAGACGGCCTTGTGTTCTGTGTCTGACAAACACGAGTAAATAATCAATAGCTGAAGAGATGTAAATAGAGACGTTTTGAACACGTAGGATACCTCTTCTGAACACTGCAAGTTTAAGCCTCTTTTTGGTTATGTGTAGCCATATCTGGGGGTAGCACTCCTGGTCTGTGCCCTGTGACTTTGGGCATGCCTCCTCCAAGCCCTTCCTCTCTCGTCCTACAATGCAAACAATAGCCCAAGGAAAAGTAGAACACTTATCCAGGGCCCTGAATAACCTGGTGGAACCCAAACGGGGAATCTGAACCATTCTCCTAAAAACTGTTACAAGAAGCAAATTGCTTTTTCCCACTTACTGACTGTGTTTTTAAAATGTATATGTAGAAATAATAGGGGACTTTTGGGAAATGATAAAAAGCATATCTAACAAAAGGCTATAGTAAACGTCTACTTAACATCTTTGAAGTGGGGCTAGTGGAACGGCTCATTTGGGAAGGCGCTGGCCTTGCAAGCACAAGGACTTGAGCTGGGACTCCAGAACCCATGTGAAGATGTCACGTGCGATGGGGCACATCTACAGTTCCAATCATTGCTGGGACATAGAAACAAGAAAGAGGCTGGAGCTTGCTAGAGAGATAATCTATCCTAATGGGTGAGCCCCAGGCCAATGAGAGATCGTGTCTCAAAGGAGGTAGGTGACATTCCTGGGGATGACATCTGAGGTTGTCCTCTGACCTTCACATCCATGTGAGTGTGTGTGTGTGGGTGTACACACACCCACACACACACACACACACACACACACACACACACACACACAGTCTGATCCTAATCAGACTTTGTAAAAAATATTTTCAAAGTAACATGGAAAGGACAGCCCAACAGAAAAATAGGAGACAATTCTGAGTAATTAAGTCATAGGAAAATAAAAATATAAATAAATTTATTAGCAGATACAAAATATAGAAAAAGAGATGTAGTATAACTAACCTGCTACCAGAACTTTTACAATGTCAACTTTTTGTCCTGGTAACTTCAGATTAAAAAATAAATAAATAAACAAATGAAGGAGCATGGTCATTACTGAAAAACGGTGAAGTTCCCTTTGCTCCCTGTCTAGTGCTATGTGGTTTCCAGGTTTACACTGGGGAAATGACAGTCACTTTCCTATACGTACATCCCATACTGTGTTTTCATTTGTGCTTATATAGAAACAGTGTTTGCCGTTCTCAAAATAGGCTTAGTTAACTTTTTTTTGAAAGATAAAGATAGAAGATGAAGAACCTGGCCTTCAACCCAAAGTGACCTAACTTCAAATCCACACTTTTCAATCACGACTGATTACGTGTCATTTCCTAAACCACAAAGGTCTCTGGTGACTCTCAGACCCAGACTGTTATCTCAGTGCCCAAAGCTCTGGGGCTTTCTTGGCTGGCATGGAGGATGGAACGTGAGGCAGAGCAGAGCATTCATGAACCCAGGCCTCTGACAGCTCTCATGAAAATCCCTTCAAAAAAAAATCCAACTCTTAAGATCTGTAAAACCTATGTATAAATCTGCAACTAATCAGAGGCGGACATAAATTCAGATTGGAAAATCAAGAGTGTGGTTTCCATGGATGGTAGCAGAGGCAGAACAGCTGTCCTTGAGACTGCAGCCTTGCTGGGTGCTGACGGGGACACTGGACTTTCGGGACTTATAGATGTGTGGGATGAGCAATCCAGTTAGATTAAAGACCTAACATTTCCTACTAAAATTAATGGTTTCTGGCTCTTGAAGACCTCCCTCCACTCCCTCCTTTTACATCAAGACTAAATAGATATGTATTTTCCCATCCCCATCTTCCAAGTTTCTCTTTCTTCCTACCAGGTGGCAGCCAACACATCATCTTCATCCAGGGGTAATGACCAGAGCAGAGTGACTGACAGCATGTAGCCCCACCCATTTCTACCCTTTCTGAGCGGTGGGAGAGTGACCATTGGTGGAGGTGTGGGCAGCATCAGACTTATGATACAAACCAATAACAAGTGTAGAAAACACTACCTAGCAGACCTCACTGTGTGCCTGGCAGACAGAGGCTTGACTGAGTGAAAGAGAGAAGCAGGTAGCTGAAAAGGGCTTACAGAGAGGTGAAAGAAGTCAATATTAAGAAAAGAAAGAAAGAAAAACAGACAGAAGTCCTAGGAGCATAGTAAAGCTCTTCAGCTTTCATAACCCCAGCACAACTGTGTCAGCTCAGCTGGGTCAATTAGCTGCCTGCTCTACCTTCCTCTGTTGTTAATAATGGGCAATAGCCTCTCCCCTGAGCGAATGAAAATGAGGGATCTGTGGTTAGAGTAAGCTATCATTAAAAGCACATGAATTCCTAAAAGCCTCTGAAAATAAATTAGTCTTCACATTACCATCTGCAACCACTTCACCTTGGCCAGTGATCCCATTAGCCCCTGTGCACTCCACATAGGAGTGGGCTTGGGTGTTACTCGAGGAGAGATCTCCAGGGGCAATCAAGTGGTTGCAGAGGTCCAAAGGAAAGATTCCAAAGGTGGCATGGTTACTCTCACATCGCTCCAGAGCCTGGACCCCTGTGCTCTGAGCCAGTTCTCAAGAGTAAAGACACACTCTGCCGGATAATCAGCAAGGCTTCGGGATGACTGGAAGCAAGAAGGGAGCCAACACGGTTTGAGGCCAGTGGGAACTGCTTCAGTTCTCTCTAGATCTTCCATTTCCCAGTGAACCTCCATAGGTTGGATCTCTCAGGCACATCACATCGTTTTGGACTTCATTGTTTCCTCTGGGGTTTGTTGGATGGTGTCCCCCTCAAAGTTCATGTCCTTCCAAAGCCTTCAGAATGTGATCTTCTTTGGTAATAGAGTCATCACCAGAGTAGGGTGGGTCCTTAATCCAATGTGACTGAGAAGGATAAAGACACGGGACAGAGAATCAACCACAAGGACAGCACTGTGTTACAACGGAGGAAGAGAGTGATTCGAGGCTCTACCAGCCAAAGCATGCCAAGGATTGCTGGCCACACTGTGAGCTCAGAAGCAGACAAAACCAAGCCTCTTTATGAGCTCCTCAAGAGGAAACAACCCATTCACATCTTCATTGAGATTTCTGGCCTCCTACAGTGAACTTGTTCAAAGCCACTGAGTTACAGTATTTGGGGCATTTTCTTACCCCAGTCTTAGAGGAAACACACACACACACACACACACACACACACACACACACACACACACACACACCCCATTTGGATATGGAAACTAATATATTTGGCTTCTGTGTTGCCACATTCTTGGAACTGATTTTTTTGTGATCACTAGTCAGCCTGGGCCTTAGATGATGGACAGTCTTCAGACTTAGGCTAAGCATCTTTTACTCACATCGGCCTCCTCTAGGTGATCTCATTTATACTCACTGCTTTCTTTATACCTCATCCAGGTAACTTTCACACTTTCATTACTGTTGGGATCTGTGGTTATAGTAACCACACTTGAGATCTCTCCCCGGGTCAAGGTCTATCTGCTAGACCCACGGTGAGGTCTGCTGAGTGGTGTTCGCGACCATCTTTATTGTTTTTCTTTTCCATCGTAAGTCTGATGTCTTCCATACTTACACCAATGGTATGGTGACTCTTTACCACCTAGAATATTGCCAAGGATGCAGCTTCTTATTCGACTTTATCTCTTCACTTTCTCAAAGAACCTGAAAATGCATGCATACTACATCACTTATTATCTTTCTCCCAATCTCATGTATTTCTAGTGTACATACAAACTTCCCCCTGCCCCCTCCATCTCGTGTGTGTGTGTGTGTGTGTGTGTGTGAGTGTGTGTGTGTGTTCTGTTGCCATAACAAAATACCTGAGATTAGATACATTATTTTGAAGAATACAGGTTAATTTGACTCAGAATTTCAGAGATTGGAAGGCCAGAGGGCACAGCATTGGCTCTAAGGAGCACCCCACCCCACCCCACCCCTCCCCACCTCTGACAGCTTCACTGTTTTGCAGCAGATGACGTCCTGATGGGAGTCAATGAGTGAAGGAGAGATTTCACTGGAAAGCACGGAACCAGAGTGGAGGAATTAGGTATAATCTCCCCAAGGCTTCAACTCTTCAAGGTCACACCCAATATCAGCACTGTCACGCAGGAGACCAAAGTTCCAATACTTTGGGGATATACAAACTGTATCCATCTGAATCATAGCCATGTATGTCTGAGTTTTCTCAAAGACCAGGTAAAGAAAGCATTTTCTTTGAAGACAGAGATAAGAGATTCAGGTTTTATAAACTTCTTGTTTAATATTAGCAGGACCAGCCTTAATATTATACATCCCAGGGGCTCAGGAGAGAGAACTACTAATGGTGAGGACTATTTTCAGGAAATAGAATCTCAGCACACCGGGCTCTATAGTTCACTTGCTTTAATTCCTCTGGCATAACATCCTTTATACACAGCTTCAGTTCTGTTCTCGTGCCTAGCTCCTTTCTTGCCTGATTTCTCTCTACACTTATCTAAGTTCTATCTTAATTCTCTCATCTTAATTCTACCTCATCTAGGTCCTTTTCATCTTGTTCTTACCCAGCTAGTACTTCCCCATCTGGCTCTTCCTCATCTTCTATCTCGTTCCTCTAGTACTCTCTTCTAGTCCTTCAATCTAGTTCTTCCCCATCTCAGTTTGTTCCTCACAAGTTCTTACCCGTCTAGTTCTTCCATTCTCTTTTCTCTTCTCTGTCCCGTGCCCTGGAAGTCCTGGTATATAAAGCGAGGGTCTGAGACAAATTGTGTAAAGCTATTACTTAATGTCCACCTGACCTAGGCGGTGTCCCCTTGTGGAATTTAAGGCAGGAGACTTGCACATGGGTTGCTATCACTGTATCCTTGGAAGTTGGGTGACCACCTGGGCGGTGTCTCCTTGTGGAATTTACCTTAAGTCAGGAGACTTGCACTTGGGCTGTTATCATTGTTATCCTCGGAAGTTGGGCGACCACCTGGGCGGTGTCTCCTGTAGTCCTTGAAAGTGGCTAAGGGAGATATCTGATTCCAGAGAAAGCTTTTCCTGAGGCTGTTTTCCAAATACCTGGAATGTGTATGTCCACAGAGTGATTGGTCCACACTGTTAGCCCTTCTTAGGGAAAAGTCAATTGGGAAAACTATGAAGGCACACATGATTTTCATAACAGAATACAGCTGATATATAACAAGCCAAATAACACCAAAAGCTCCTTAGAATTTGGCTTCCTCTGGAGGAAATCCTTGATCTCTCCAGATAGTGACTTTGCCATAACCAGCTGAGTTCTTATGATATATTCCTGCAGCCTGCAGCATGAACCAGTGATTGTCACAACTTCTCAAGTCTACATTTGTGGTATGAAAGAAGTTCTATAAAAATAAAAAACCGGGGGCTGGAGAGATGGCTCAGCGGTTAAGAGCACTGGCTGCTCTTCCAAAGGTCCTGAGTTCAATTCCAAGCAACCACATGGTGGCTCACAACCATCTATAACGAGATCTGGTGCCCTCTTCTGGCCTGTAGGCATACATGTAGGCAGAACACTGTATACATAATAAATAAATCTTAAAAAAAAATAAAAATAAAAAAATAAAAAAAAATAAAAAAAAAATAAAAAAAACCAACAAACATGGATGTGTCCCACATGCTAAAGTTTGCTGACCCATGTTCCAAAGGAATGCCCCTCACTAGAGTCGTTACCTATTACACCAGCCAGAAACCTGCACTTAACCGTCCTTCTCCCACAACTCCCCTGTGATTTCCCTAGTCCTGCAAACTTTACTTTCCAAATAACCCTGACCCATCTAGTCCTCCACAATTCCTTAACCCTTCTGTGTCTGGATCAAAGGACAACTCTTCTGACTTGTTTCACGGTATCCACCCCGGTCCCTGCCCAAGTTCTCTACACCCACAGGAGAGGGGCCTTCTCAACTAGCAAAGAAGCCACGCCTCTTACTGTTCCTATCCCCTTACAAACCCAGCCATCTTGTCTTCCACATCGCTCTCACCTCATCTCCATTGTAGTTTTCTCTCTTGTGCAAGCCCCCATTTTGAATCTTTGAGAACCTTTTACTCACCTCTTAACATAACATATCTTTACACATTCACTTCCTACTTCCTAGCAATTTCTGATTCCTCTTTGCACTATTAAACATTGATTCATCTTTCAGACCCCAGTTCAGGCACTCTTTTTCAGAGAAAGCTTCCAAGACCTCTTAACTAGACCACACCCCTCAGATGCATTCTTCCCTTTGTGACTGCTCTTTACATTTGAGCCAGAAGTCATGATAATTTAGCTATTGGCTCTTCTAGACAGACTGGAAGTGTCCTGAGAGCAGGGCCGGTATTTCCTTTGTTCTTTGCTGACTCCCCACCACTGAGGAGAGCAAGAGCGCAATGATGGGCCGGGCCAATGAAGGATGTATAGGAACCTTGAGATGATGGGGATGCTGCCTCCTCTCATCCCTGCTGTGACTGTGGTCCTTCCACCCTTCTCTATTTTGTGTATTGGAATTCCACAAGGACTTTTTATTTTTAAGAACAGTTCAAGATAGTTGTTGTGTGAGCTATTAACTTCTTTACCTCAACAGGGTTTTCATGGATAAAGCCAAAGTGGAGTCATCAGACACCTGTGTAGAAATGACATTCCTGCATGCAGCAGCTAAACCTGCTATTTAGAAAAACTCTTGCATTTTGTTCAGATGGCGGTGATATAACATTTTAAATTGTGGGGTTTTTTTTAATCCCACATTTTTTTAAAGACACGGCAGCTTGGGCAGGAGATATGACTAAGTCAGCAAAGTGTTTGCTGTACAAATGTCAAGACCCACAAAGGAATGACAGACAACCACAGTGGTTCAGTCCTTGTAATCCCAAGGCTACAGAGACAGAGACAGACCCCTGGACCTCACTGGCCAGCCAAACCAGCCTATTTGAGAGCTTCGGGCCAATGAGAGATTCTCTTTCATCCATCCAGAAAAATGTGATAGATAGCCCTTGAAGAACCACAGAGGAAGTTGACATCAGGTCTCTACACGCGCGCACGCGCGTGCGCGCGCGTGCACACACACACACACACACTTACATGCACATGCATGTATGGATGTGAACCTTCATGCATACATTTGCACATGTAAGCACACACATACACACACAAATATGGAAGCTGTCATACTATTCATTTGTCATGATTTAAAAAGCATCATAGAGATTGTTTTATTCTGCCATTGAGGTCCATGTCTTACTAGACACTAAACAGCATTAGACAGTTGCAACTGCACAGCATTATTGAGAAAAGTACTCACAAAGTCACAGGAAATAATAGCTATCATCTGTCCATGATGAGCTAATTTGTCCACTGTGCTTGCCTCAAAATGCCTATTTTCACTGTAATGATGAAATTAAATGCCTATCCTCATTAGATCTTGGAATCACATCAAAATTATGTGTGTTGAGCCTGACAGAGTGGCAAATTCTATTTGAGTTCATTTCTTCTATGTTAAATGTTATACATATGGTGTTTTTAAGAAAGACTGTTTTTATATATTCCGAAGGTTGTATAGTGTCCAAGAAAGAGCTTTGAATAGGAACTGGGGAGTCAGCCTCCACCCCTGCCTCTGCCATTAACTAGGCTGTAGGCCCTGTGGTCACCCTTCTGTTGGCCCTGTGGTTATCTTCTGCATCTGTTCTTCACCCAGAATAATAAGAATAACAGTGCGCTCCTTGCAACCTGGAAGGACTGTTATGAAACTCCAGAAAGATAATGTGTGGGAAAGACCTGAAATAGCACTGGAAAAGTTACAGCGCTAGGCAAAGGCAAGGAGTAATTATTGCTATAATTGTTTAACATGATCTGTCTTAGCCTGTTTGTACTGCTATAACAAACTAGCTTTAATTGGGTGGCTTATAAACAACAGGGATGCATTTCTCACAGTTCTAGAAGCTGAGCAGTCCAAGGTCAAAGTGGTGTGTGTGTGTGTGTGTGTGTGTGTGTGTGTGTGTGTGTGTATACAGTCAAAATTATGGAAGAAATGGTCATAGGTCAGAAAGAGAGACAGAGAGACACTTGAGGAATTGGAAGGGCAAAGGGAAGGGTGAGAATGATGTAAATACAGCACTTATGTTTAAAATTTAAAAAAAGTTTTTAAATATAAGATAAAGTGTCAATTTCACAAAAGAAGCAGAAATAATTTTTTGTATCTTGTCTACAATGTCATACTTAGCTTCAGCTCTTAACCGGACAAACCTACCGTCTCTTGGGAAGAAGAAATATCAACTGAAGAACTGCCTCCATCATATTGACCTGTGGCCATGGCTATGGGACATTTTCTTGATTGCTAATACATGTAGGAGGGCCCAGCCCATAGTGGGTAACACCATTCCCAGGCAGGTGGGCCTGGGCTATGTCAAAAAGCTAGTTAAGCATGAGCCTGAAGCAAGTCAGTAGGCAGTGGGCCTTCATGGTCTCTGCTTCAGTTCCTGCGTCCAGGTTCCTGCCTTGAGTTTCTGCCTTGGCTTCTCTGGCTCAAATAAATGCTTTCTTCCCAAAGTTGCTTTTGGTCATGGCATTTACCACAGTGACAGAAAAGCAAAGTAGAACATATATGGAACATGGATGGATTATATATATGCATATATCTATGTATATATATGAGAGAGAGAGAACATTTTTAAAGTGTACAATTTATTGGTTTATGAAGACAGATTTTCTTTCATACAATTACTTGAAAATAAAATTGAAGACATGGCTTCCTGTCTTTTGTGTCTTCAGTAGGTGGGAGGAGATTGCTTACTGAAGATACAGTAGGAAGTTTTCTTTATAAGGCATTGTGTAACTCCTTCTCTACAATTTTCTGACATGATGGGTCACTTACAAAGTGCCACTTTTGTTAGAACAAAGGAGAGAAAAGGGTTGGTCTCGTATTTTAGGGAGATTTGGGTTTTTCCTCAAGAAAATTTTCTATGAACTATTAAAAAAAGAACCTGTCATTATATCTTCAGAGTTGATTTATAACCTGACATATGTGGAACAGGAAAAGAGGCTCACAAACTTGAATGTTGATTCTTTGAAATCCATGTATCAGGTAAGACAGTGGTTGGACATGTTCAAAATCAATTTTCTCCTTCATCTTGATAAAATTACATTTCAATGTCTTTTTGGTTTTCTGCGTTTAAAATTCTGAAAAATAGATAGAAGAGGGCAATATCTATAACAAAATACCCCCTGCCGCAGAACTTGAAATGATGTGATGTGAATGTTCAGGTCATAATCTGCCACAGCCTGTATCGTCTCTCGAAGCGGAGATGGAAGGATGCATTGACATTCTTGCAGATGAAGCATGGAAGAGTTTTAATATTGCAAAGCTTGTCTGAGATAATCTAGTCTGGGGTAAATAAATAGGTTTCCATCTCAGATGTCACTTATAATGTATTGATGGAGTTGTCTGGATGACCAGACTAGAAGAGATTAAGAAGGCACATCCATGCTCAACAGAGACGTGTGTTGTAATAGATTGCCAGAGTCTGAGCTGGCCATGGAAAGGGAATGTGATGATGAGCGAGGCAAGAATTTGCTGTCCCAGCTGTCTTCCAGCTCATAGATCTACAGAAGAGATGCAAGATGCAGATAGTTGAGACTGACTCAGGAGGCCGAAGAACCTAAGCTGCGCCACCTGTCTGTCCTTCAGTGCCCCATACCTATCAATGCCTGTTCCCTACCAGGTTCACCAAACTCAGAAAGTATACCTTCACACCCCATCATTATAAGTGCTGTGCCGTGTTTGAATCTATATTACATACACACCAGACCCATTGAGGCTCTGTAACAACAGACACTCTTCAATTATAATCTGTTTGAGATCCTGTCTCCTGTAACCCAGTTTTCTTCTTTCAAGTACTCATTTGGGAAAAGATGGCTCATGATGGATTTGGGGAAAGGAATTATTTTGAATAGAAAATTTGATTAAATTGTCTCAACTTGATTGCTGATTTTCACAGTAGAGTTTCTCACTTGTTTGTTTTAACTTGCAGTGCCAATCAAAAAAGATTTTATCTTTTTAGGTCACAAGCCCAATACTTGGTCCTTTATATCATTTATATTCCTTCCAATCTCCTTTTGCATATCCTGACAGTTAATACTGGTTATGCCTTTGTTTTTCAATGAAGACAAACTTCTTCAAAGATGAAAAAAGTTCAACTAAGAAAGGACATCATGTTGCGGGAATTTTGATCACACTGACACTCAAGACTGCTAAATAAAGTTTACCTTGAATCAGGGGACAGAGCTAGGGTTGAACTGACCGGAATTGGCCATAGAGAAGCTAGCAATTTGAATAGAGAAGAAAAACAGGAAGCAAAGCGCAGGAGACTAGAGTTTGGCGCATCCTTTTGGTTTTGGGAAGCCAGTGAAGAGACAGTCTCCAGCCAAAAAGCAAAGTCAGCTCTGGTTGCTTCTCGGCTTTTCTGATCTAGCAGGTTTTCACCCCCACATCAGACTTCTGAGTCTTTGTCGGTAAATAGAACAATAGAGACTTAGTTTAAACCTACACCAATGCCAATGCAGAGCCCTGCTGTGAGACCGGAAAGCCCTCCAGGCCACCTCCTGAGTGGCTGGTGGGGCGCTAGCTGACTTCGGGTCCATGGGGCTGCAGATGATAATTAAAACATCAGTAGATTCATGTGCAGCCACTAAGCCCACAGAAAAACATCAACATCAGTAACATTTCTACATGGGTGCTGAAATTCTTTAGGGTAATAACAGAATCCATATAGAAAAAGGAAAAGTGAAAGCCATGTCTCAAAATATGTGTCCAAATTTTGCAGCTTAAATGATCACAGGTCCTTGTTGTTTATCCTGTACTCTGAGTTGGCTGAGGTGCTAACAAAGACTAGCCTCCACTCAAGACAGCCATGACAGAAATAGTGTCTTCAGGGGAAAACCTCACTTCTGTTGAGAAAGGAAGAAATTCTGTTAGATAAAGAGACTTTATTGGGCCAGTTCGTCAGGTAAAGGCTCTTGCTGTGCTAGTCTGGTGACCTGAACTTGATCCCTGAAATCCGTGGAAAGGTGGAGGGAGAAAACAGATTTCACAAAGCTGCCCTCTGATCCTCACACATTCCCTATGGTGTGTGCCCATACACGTGTCACACACACACACACACACACACACACACACACACACACAAATGATAATAATAATAATAAAAAATTGAATTATTTCTTAAAAGAGAATTTTAATGGACTAAGGACCTCTGGGAGCACTGTACAAAAAATTCAGAGAAAGGAGAAAAAGGAACGGTTAATTGGGGCAGTGGATGAACAGGGGCATTCAGTTATTAGTGTGTGAAAAAAAAAATGTATTTTCAGAGGTTTGCAGAAATGACAGGTGTAAAGGGCAAAAATTTGACCCATGTGAGGTTTTAACCTGACTCAATCTCCTCATGTTTAGGAAACATAAACCTCCAGCAGTGAGCTTCAGACATCACTGAAGGTGGGGCATGCAGAGTTGCCTGATTCAGCAAACAAAATACAAAATACCCACTAAGATTTGAATCGCACGCAGTCCTGCAATAATATATGTCCAGTGTGATACTTGATACATGACTTTGTAGAAATTTTATTCATTATTTGTCTGGCACTCATATTTTACCGTGGGCCCTAGGTTTTATCTGACAACCTTAGGGTTGGGGAAGGAAACGGAAGAGTCTGAGGAGAAATGGTCACATCTACCATTCCTGGTAGCTCATTAGGGTAGAAATAGACCCAGGCCACCAAACTGCCAGGCCCCTCCCTCTTTCCATTTCCACCTTCATTTCTTTTCTTCCATCTTCTCCTCCTTTCCATGTCTTGGCTTGCAGGTTTTTGTAGTGTCAAACATTAGCTCTCCACATGTCCCTACCATTCTTTGACTTGGCCAACCAACTTCAAGTCCATTGTGACATTATCATTCCTACCCCAACAACCACATCCACACATCCTTGTGTACCGGGGGAAATAAAATTGTCGGTTTCTAGAAAGAGGGAAAAGGGATAACTTCCTCGGCCTCATCCTCCAATCTACAACACTATGTTACTGCTGAAGGACTATATCCCTAAGCTTTCAAACCAGGGATGAAACCGCCACTCATTAATAACAAACAAGCCGGGCATGGTGGTGCACGCTTCTGATCCCAGCTCTTGGGAGGTGAAGTCAGGAGGATCGAGAGTTATCGATGGTCATCCTCAGTGATGTAATGAGTTCAATGCCGAACTGGGGTACATGAGACTCTGACTCAGACAAATAAATAAACAAATTTGGAGCTGAGGAGTTAGGCCAGTCAGTTAAGTGTCTGCTGTGCACAGGTGAGGAACTAACTTTGATCCCCAGCATTCACATAAAAAGCTGAGTTGGATTCAGATGCTCAGATCTATAATCCCGCAGCTGCAAAGATGAGAACAGGAGGATCCCGAGGGCTGGCTGGTCAAACTGGTGAACACTAGGCTTAATGAGAGACTTCGTCTGAAAAGAAAAACATAGTAATAAGGTGGAGAGTGATAGAGGAAGACACCAGACAACCTGTGGTGCTCTAACATACATGCACACAAACTGTTCAAACACACACACACACACACACACACACACACACGCACGCACGCACGTGTGCACACACACACAGACACACACACACAGACACACACACACAGACACCAACCTGTGGTGCTCTAACATACATGCACACAAACTGTTCAAATACACACACACACACACACACACACGCACGTGCACACACACACACAGACACACACACACAGACACCAACCTGTGGTGCTCTAACATACATGCACACAAACTGTTCAAACACACACACACACACACACACACACACACGCACGTGCACACACACACACACACACACGCACGCACGCACACACGTGTGCACACACACACAGACACACACACACGCACGCACGTGCACACACACACACACGCACGCACACACAGACACACACACACGCACGCACGCACGTGCACACACACACACAGACACACACACACACAGACACGGACGCAGACACACGCCACCACTACCACACGACAATGAATTAAATAAACCAACACAAACAACATATTTAAATGTGTTTAGATTTTGTATACTTGGTTGATTATAGAAATCCTCAGGGTTTGTCAGGAAAGCTGCCTCTTTTTATGAGTAGGGAATAAATACCAAAATTAAGTATTTAAAGTTGGCTTACAATACACCTCAGTGCAGAGCCAATAAATTAATAAAACTTGATACACTTTCAGATCCCTTGAGGGGAAATATGCAGCTAGCGAGGAGACAAATTCACCGCAGCATCACACAACAGTGCAAGCTAGTTTTTCCATCCCCTGTGTGGAAAGGCCCAGATGATTTTTCACTGCCAACCCCACATCCATACCTCTTAAAATATATATATGGTTCTTCAAACATATTTCTTCAGAGATTTTCATGTCATTCTTTTTTTTTTTCAATTGCTTTTGAGAAACACCAACTTACAAACAAGGAGTGCAGATGGCTTTTATCTTATTTAGTTGAGTATTTTCTGTGTGTTCTGTAATCAGTGGGGTACACTTATCCTGATGTTGGGCAGGGAATTGCATACCCAACTCTTATTACCGTTCATAAATTATTGTTCCCATATGCACCATCCTGAAAATAGACCCCAGTGGGCTTTCTCTGGCTGTGGATTCCTGAGGTTGGTAGCGTTAGGAGTCTCACTAGAAATCTGGAAAAGGCCAATTAAAAGGCAAATTTTCCCTTCTCATTCCAGTAACCCTGACCAAAGCAACCAAACATAAGGAGAGGAAGGTGAGTTATTGTCTATGTTTTGCATAAATGTTATAAATTTTAAAATATATTTTACTACTGAATGTAACCTAATACCACCCCCCAGAGAGTTCTGTTTACAAATCATTTAAAGACACACTCAGCTAGCCCTCATAATTATAATAACCTCTGGTATTTTTTCATTGAGGGAGTCCTGGTGGTTGAGGTTGGTACTAGCACAAAATTAAGTCGAGGCATGGAAATCTTCCTAATTTTTTAAGAGTACAGATTAGACACTTGATATGGGTAACAGTAGTCAGATCAATGTTGAGACTCCCCCATTAAAAACAACAACAGCAAAAAACACCAAAACCAAACAAACAAAAGTGAAATATGTTGCTATACAGCTACTCATGATGGGGGCAGGGGAGGCTTCATCACAGGGAGGCTCAGGTAAGCGCCCAGGAAGGTGTGTGTAATCAATACTGCTTACTGGATTTCTGGGCATAGCAGGTTGAACAGGGTGCCAGCCTTACACTCCAGGGGCTTCCAATTCAGCAAGACAGTTTTAAAGATGATATTGCCTGGAGGGTGATGGACCTTTAGTAATGTAGTCACAGATATTCCATCCTTGTTTTCTTCTCATTTTTTAAACTTAAAGCACTGATTTTAATTATTAGAGGAAGCATTTCCATTTATTGCTTTTGCTCTATTTATAATCCCTGTTCCTTTCCCCCCCCCCCCCAAAAGCTTTCTTTCTGAAGGGTCTCTATGAAAAAAGCTACCACAAAATAACTTATCCGCATAACAATATACAATGACTAGCTAAATAAAAATAAATACTCTAGCTCAAAAAGAAAAAAGGGATAAAAAGACAGAAAAATTGTCACTCCCATGGAGGAAAACAAACCAAAATTTCAACATTAGCAGTGAACCTTCCTTCTGTTAACCTAAAATATGCCATAGACTGGTGAGCAGTTTGTTCATTTGTGTGGGTCTATTTTATCTTTGTTAGAGAGGTTGGTGGAGCTTTTGATGTTGCAAAAACACAATATAGAATGAATCAAACATCATTTTCACTGTCCTATGTGCAGTGAGGGACTTGAGGCTTTTTACAGTCCAGCCCACCAGTGACCAAGCAGTTCCCATCATTATTAACATCATCTCCTACCAATTTCTCTCCCAGCCTGATATCTCATTCTGATTAATGGACTAGTAGCAGGGACTACTTTAAAAAAAGAAATCTGTTTTGCTTAGAGTATCTATTTAGTTTCTAGAAAACAAATAGTCACGCATATTAAGGAATACGGTGTTTTAGAAACAAAGAGAACAGCCAAGATTACTGGAAAGTTAACTGTTCCCTGGGGAGAAACCCTAGTGTTTAAACTGTTTCATCAGCAACAACTCGGAAATTGTTTTAATGGTGTTTTGAACATCTTATTCTTGTAAATATAATACCCATGCTCACAGCACACAGTGGATGAAATCTAGGCTATGCAATGGACACATTGGTGTTTATGAGGTGTGGTTATTTCCATAATGTCTCTTAAAGCCAGTAGCAGGAAGGCATAGAAAGACCCTAAAACTGCCTTTGTACTGTTGACAACAGTGAATACTCTTCAGATTCAAGAGACATTCACCTTCTAGTCCTAAGTTACTGGGCAAAGCCCACATCATAAAGCCTATGATAGCATAAAGCCTTTAATAGCAGCTGATGAAAAATCTCCCAGGAAGCAAAGCTGAAGCCCTCTATTTCTATAAGAACAAATGTATGCCTATGGGGTTGGCTTTTTCTTCCCAGATGAAAACACATCATTCCTTTCTGCTTTGATAATCTAGGCCTCCATTTTAAAATGGAAGCCCCTAAATATTGGGAAGGAGACACTTCTCCTACATTCTAAAATCTACTTCCGCCTTTCCCTGTGGGGCTGGCAGGGAGCCACTAGGAGGAATTACATGACTTTTTGATTTTTACATAGTACTGATGGTGTGGGTATTTAAGAGTCATCACAGATTTTTGCTTTTAATATCAACCTGTCCTAACAGCCACTGAGTAAATTATGATCATTTTAGTGTGGGAGAAAAGCCCTTTCATAAATTTAAAAAGAAAATAAATTGCATCCACTTAATGCAGGCTGCCACCAGTAGACTATCTTGAAGAAACTTCCAGATTGTCGTAGCATGAAACTCTCACACCGATGCTCAGGTCTTCCTCTGAGGCACCACCATCGTGCAATTTGACAGTCTCCCTTCCGTGGTCTAAACTACCCACTGCTGTTCTTCCACGGGATGTTTTGGTTTGCCTGGGTGAAGCCTGTTTGAACCGGCCTGTGTTTGGAGGCAGAAGTTCTTTGGTAAAACGTCATTATTTATGTACAAGAAAGGAAATTAACTAGAATGCGGTCTGAAAAGGATTTTTTTTTTTTTAAATCAATGAAAACAGAAATCATCGGGTAAAGGGGAAAAAGAAGAAAAAGGTTCAAACCCAGAAGTGATTGTTTGTGGAGAGCCTGCTGCTCCTTTTGTGCCTAACTGAACCATGCCTGGAGCCCTCTTGAATCTCGACAAGAATACAGTTTCAGATCATCTGCATTCAGGGCCAGAGTCATGGCCCTGGAACCGATAATTGCCTCTGACAGGATTTAATTACCTTCTCTAGGACCTTTTCTCTGTTTGATTGGAGACCACCCCCTGCCTCCGATCAAATCAGACAGTAATAACACGCTGAAGCGCAGCAGCCAATCACGAGTCAAGTCTGAACAGTGACCTTGCTGAGCCGAAGCTGATTGGTGGTGTCAGCCTTGTCAACGGTGTCAGTGAACCATCAGACAAGAAAGAGCGAGGGGGGAGCGCAGGAGAGCCTGGGAGATAAGAGACCCGCATTAACGCTAATGGAGGCTGTCAGCATTCAAGGCTCCAAGCCGCCTTGCTTGCGGCCTGGCACAAAAAAACAAAAATATTGGAGAACTCACACAAGTCTAAAATATTCAGAAGGGGAACGAACGCGTTCCTTTCTCCAGTGTGGGGGAAATCTATTCAAGGTATAATTCACATACAATTCGGATAAAATGACAGATACAGGCACAGTGTGTGACAGAATAATTTTTGAGAAAAGAAAAAGAGGTTCCACCGAACAGCTAGATGCACTTGGGGGCTGGTAGGGACCCGGGGTGTCGGGGAACTACAGGAGTTTTTCATTTTTAACTCGAGGACTGAAAGATGTGGGTGTTTAAGATGCATTACAAAATTCTTTCTTTAATACCAACCCGACTTAGTCGCTGTATTATTTATGACAGTTTTAGTGTGAGATATAAGCCTACACAGGATCTTGAGGATGAATACATTCATTAAACGGCCAGTCTTTATGTACATATCATTTTAAGATTGTTTATAGTAATGCATAATTCTAATGATTTGTATATATGTATATATTTTCACCAAAACAAACAAAAACAAAAAAAACAAAAAAAAAACTTGGCTAACCTCTATTCCTTTTGTAAATCTGGTTAATCCCAGAAAAACACCACCAAAACATCAGTGAACTCAAACAGACAGAAAATGTTACTGAGCAGCTGAGCCTTGGAGGAAGACATTGTATTATCAGGTCTGCACTAATTTAGAGTTTAATTTATTCATTACATTTTTCTATAAATAAAGTCATCTTCCCTGTTACATTTGTTTTGTTTCTGACTCATTTACCTCTGTACAAATACAGCAAGAACTATGAAAACAAATTTACAGAAGCATGTTTGATTTTTCTTAGAGACTCAAATTCAGCTAGATTTGGTAGAAATGAAGTATTTACTATTTGCATGCACAGTATTTTTTATATAAATCTTTTAAGAAAGTTTGGTCCCATCTAATTCTCTCAAAAAGAAGGGGCTCTGTTATGACTCTGTGCTTGAACCAAATGGAGTGTTACTTTTAAAAATAATGTCAACCCCTTCGAGTTTAAGGCCAGCTCCGGTGACATCCACACTGATTCAATTCTTTGTGCCCTTTCCTGCTTCATGGTGGAATTCCATGGAAACAGCTACTGTGGAAATTAATTCAGTGGGTTTTTAAAAATTCCTCTTTTATTCTTTATCCACCTGCCCACCAAGAAAGATATATCTAAATAAAGAATTTCCTTTGCATCTGTGATTCTCCTCTGCTGCAGTCATGAATGTAAAAGACAGTTTAATTAATGTATAAATAAATCATGTTTTTATACTGGATGCAAATGTGCAATGGATTTGTTAAGATGAGATGAATATTTTGACTTTTGAGAGCCTTTTTGAAACGATTGAGAGGGATACAATGCCACCTTGAAAATGTTCTTTCTTTTCTGGGTCTTATGATTGAAACAGGTCATCTAGGGGGAAAATACCCTGCCCAGGAAATCAGAAACTTTAGAGTCTGTTTTCAGTTTGACCATTGGCAAACTGTCCATGTTGGGCCAAAATACTTTGCATGAGTGATGGTCTTCTAGGCTTTTTATAAAATGCAATTAGAATGAGGTTACCCAAAGAATTGAAAGTATGTACAGTGCAGGTGGCATCACCATGGAAACATACTAACAGTTGTGATTCTCAGGAACTGTCAGTTGTGAGCTTCTCAGCCTCTGCTCCATCAGTCCCATCATATCACACACTCACACACCACTGGTCAGACCCAAGCACACTTGACCAGTATATAAAAGTAGATAACACTTGTCACTATCACTGTCAACACTAGAACCAAGCCTGCCAAATCCCTTGGCTCTTTCTAATCCCTATGTGTTGCCGCTTGCAGTTAATAAGTTGTATTCAGACAGGAGCTGAACTGTTACCGCAACAGTATGACAAAGTTTTCGTTTGTAGACTTTGGATACACCCTGTAATCTTAACCATGTGACACGGGACAAATACTTTCTAAAGACAGGGCCAAATTCAACCTATCTCACATGTGACAATCATAATAGACTTCTATGATGTATGTTACCATAATAAATTTCAAGTAATAGTTACTTTGGGCCAGTATCTCCAACTCCCAAATATATGGAACTCTGAAAATAAGGACAAATTTGGAACTACTTTAGAAATGTTAAAGAGAGCAAAGCACACAAACGTGTGTGCATCTCAATGCCAGAAGGATGTAATGTCTCAAAGCAGCCAATCAAGAACACTTCCTTTCAATGGAGGATTTTACAGTGTCCAAAGACAATCTGCCCCTCTTGTGAAGAGACACCTTCAGCTGCCATATCTTTAGCCAGCTCAGAACACAGTGACCTCAACATAAGGGCAAGAAGCAATGTCAGTACTCCGTGGCTTCTTTCATTCCTTTAATGACAGCACTGCTCTTGTGCTTCCTAGGTGAATCACTAACACTCATCTGACTCCGTTCATTTAGTCCCCATCTGCTTATTCTGTACACCTGAAGGTGCTTTCCTGTAGAGCGTGGAGCCTGTGTTTATCCTCACGGTTTATATTTTTTAAATGGACATTTCACAAAAGCTTTATGTGTGTGTGTATGTGTATGTGTGTGTGTGTGTGTGTGTGTGTGTGTGTGTGTGTGTGTGTGTGTTGTGTTGTGTTGTGTTTGCATACAGGCAATGTACTCACTGATCATTGAAAATCCCTGATGGTGCATACTATTTTTCCAAATGTTAGACAAAAGACAAACCAATTTTTTTATTAAGATCCTCATAAAAAAGGCAACAAAGTCTCCTGTAACCCTCAGTTATGCTCCCACCTTTTTATTTAGGGAAATGAGAAAACAAAATGCTCTTTGGTTCTGTGAAAATTGAACATACTACCAAACCCTGAGAAATCCAAGAGAAGCCCTGTACCCAGTCTCTGGTGCGGTTCATCATAATCCTTGCACAATCCAAGTTGCACAACAGAGTGACTCTAATTGCAAATCCAATCACTCTTTGACTGAGGCTCAGAAATCAATTCCCAGTAAAATGTGACACTCAGTCACTCAAAACAATAGAATAGTCAATATCTCACCATCAGCAGCCTGGTTAGAACCTATTTCAATACAATAAAAACTCAGTTCTTTAACTGTGCCCGGCAAATCTTTCCTATTCTTTGTAGCCCTGCCTAGCATTCCCAGTAATCAAAACCATGACGGAAAGTTAAATAAAATCATGAGGATGCCAAGACTTATAGGGAGAATTTCATTCAAACACTTCTGAGCTCAGACTTTTGATCTTTCCCTTAATTTGTATTGATTGTCCAGTCCTCTTGTATCCTTGTGGCTTGGCAATTTAAATTTAGACATAGCTCACTGAAGTGAGAGAGAGAGAGTAATATGGACCGGAGGCAGGGGAGGGAGATGGGAAAGCCCGGTATTCAATCAGGCAGTCTAGAATCTGAGCAGAGATGATAGAATCCTGGTTTGCTGTACTTATAATGGAAGTTGCAAAGCTGTTTTCCAATAGAAACTCCACTGACATCATTTTTCTCTAGCTATAAAAGAAAAAGGTAGAACTCAGAAGGGAAATTGAAAATCAAAACTCAAAGCTGGGAAAATAGTTCAGTGGGTAAGATTGCTTGATATGTGAGCGTGAGGACCTGAGTTCGAATCCCCAGTACCCAGAGAGAAAGGCAGCATGACTGGGAGGGCCTGTAACCCCAGCCCATCTACCCCCAGGAGGTGGGGCAGAGACATATGGATCCCAAGAACTTGCTGGGGTCTAGCCAAACACAAAAAAACAAAAATCAAAACAATCAAAAATTGTGAACTTTTGGTTCCCTGTAAGAGACTTTGTCTGTGAGAGAACCTGTCTCAAACCAATACTGTGGTGAGAACTCCTGCTCTGGCCTCATTGTCAACACACACGGCCATGTGCACCTGCACATTGATTTGCTTGCAACATATAGATACAAAGAAAGCAAACCTGTGTGAGAAACTGGTAGATGGATAGTCTTGAAGCATTGAATGTTTCTAAGGTTGAAATTTCCAGTACTGATTTTTACTTCTTACTTATTGCCCAATCAAGGTATCTAACTGATGAAAATTTCCATTTTCTTTCTCAGCCTGGAATCTAAGGTATTAAGACATGGCTCATACATTCACCTTGAACTTTCCCCATTACTTACAAAATACCCAAGGTTTATGTCCTTCAGTCACAGAATCGTTATTATTGTAACAACACTGGAGTTTGCCTGTGTGTTTGATAAGGGGTGTGTCTAAAAAGAATACATCTGATTAAGGGCACTGTTTATTTACTTTCAGATCCACACTTTAAAAGACCTGCACACAAAAGGCTCAGAAATGCTTCCAAAATGAAAAACTCCAGTCAAGTGATTACTTAGCTGGCAAAATGGATATTTCAAGTTGCATAGACAGCTAATTGTGGCCTGCCTCGGGAATGACAGGTCTATAATTTTTAGTTTTGTGTGCATTGAAAGCCAGTCACCTTGACACTCAGTAGTCCATTATCCACTGGCCACCAACCATATGATGATGATCCAGGAATGACAGGCACTTTCCATTATGGGTGATGAAACATGCCGTGTTTTATTTGGATAAAGCTGCCCTAAGAAAAAAAGAGAGCCAGGTGCCTACCCCTCCCCATGAGCAACAAGCATCCTGGAACACCTTTAGTTACAAAGGAGGGACTTCTTTGTCCCACATAATAGCAACCATCAGTTACTCTGGGTGTTGGTTGCCAACATCCGTTAACATGTCAGGATCCAGGCCTTTTAAATATAAATTTTGCCTCAATGTCAGGAACTCTCTCCTATTAAATTATATTACATTGGAACTTGAAACCTGGTTAAAGCCTGTGTTTCAGGGGAAATTTAACACCTTCTTTGCTTATCATGCATGTGTACGTGTGGTGTACAAATGTGTGCATGTTAGTGTATATGTGTGTTTACGTATGCGGGGAGCACATTTACATGCCTTTGCATGTGAAGGGCACAGGTCAACATGAGGTATCATCCTCTGAAAATATCCAACTATTCGCTCACTGAATATGGAGCCTACTGATTTCACTAGTCTGGTGGTTGGCTAGTGGGCGCCAGAAATACACGTCTCTGCCTCCACAACATTGGGATTACAAGCCTGTGTCACCATGTCCTATCAAGCTTTTAAGATGGATTTTGGGGATCTGACAAGCACTTTACCAAAGAATCATCAACTTCCACCTTTAAAATAAAAAAAAAATGAAAGTTATCATTTTAATTGCTCCAAGTATTCATGAAACAGTGGGGTATGAATAAGTAAGAGCCAGGAGATGGAATCATAACTTCAGTTGCTTCAATCATTGCTTTGAATACTCAGATCATATTATAGAACCTCAAATCATGAGCCTAAGAAGTATGAGGCAGAAATGTCACTCTCTTCTGTCCCTCCATGCTTTTGCTTCTATACAAGTATTAAAGTTACAGTCAGAAATTTTTCTGACCAAGAATGCACACTAACAACTTTGTTATTTGTCCAGAAGAACGATGAGGGTGCATTCAGGTGCAAACAGTGCTACCCAACTGTAGTGGGAATGGAATAGATGGCCGTCCATCTTACCCAGAAGGAAACTGGAAGGCATGCTCTTCAGGACTCTGTAATTCAGCTCGAGTGCTACTGAGAACTGAGTCTTTGCTGTCTACAGTGTGATGGGCACTTACTGTCAGTCCCTATCATCACAGTTGACATAGCAGCCCCAGCAGAAACGTTTCTCCAAAATATCCCCTAAAGAAGGAAGGGGGAGAATACAAAGAGGCCTCTCTGGTTATTAGGAAGTAAAAACTCACCCAGAGTTCTCGTGGTGAGCTAAGTGATGGCCACCATATCTTAGTTGTAGTTTCCACAACCCATGAATGTCACCTTATATGGCAAAAAGACTTTGCTGGTGTGCTTCTACTAAGGTTCTTGTGGTGGACAGAGTCTTCTGGAAATACCCACAAGGCCCTAAATAGAATGGCAAGTGTCCTGATAAGAGAGAAACAGTGGGAGCATGTGAGAGAAGTGAAGGAGACGATGTGAAACCAGGAAGCTAGCCGGACAGAAGGAAGAACTCATAGGCTAGGAATGCATGGCACTCCCAACACCCTAGCGTAGGTGGTTACCACCAAGAGCCTTGTGGATTTTTAATTTAAAAAACCAAGGAGGAAAGCTCAGGCTGGAAAGGGCAAGGACTCTGATTCCCCCATCTTAGCTGCCTAAAGGAACTGTGGTCCAGGCTCTCCACTCTAGCCCCCTGAGACTGATTTCAAGCCTCCACTCTCCAGAATCGTGAGAGAAGAAAACTGTCTCTCTGTGGGGTTAAATTGCCATAACTTTTACAATGGAGGCACAAGAGCTAATCTACAACCTCCCCAGGAACCCTCTTTTACTTCAGATTGGCCAGCTATATCAGTCACATATCCACATGCAAGAGAAGCTGGCACACAGGATATGTGTGCCACATAAGACATGACTATGTTAGACCTACTCGGATTTACCTGTCCTCCCGCTACCAGGCTGAGTAGGTTGCTGGCCTAAGGGGCGTTGACAATAAGTGAAGTCAGCTCTATGGAAGTTCTAAAAAGTCTGCAAACCCTCAAGTTCTTTCCCTTTTGAACCATTTTGAAACTATATCCAGTTACAATTCTGCTCAGTGACTAGTTGTATTTCTCAAAACTCTGTTCTTTGTGGTCTAACATTGGCCATCTTTTCAACCTGTCTTCATAAATCTCCAAGAACCCAGGCTTACCAATCTTTGAAAAGCTTTCTTCCTCAGTCATCTCCCTACATGTGGTTCTTTTTCCACGAAAATCACCTCCATTCCTACTCACTCCGCACATTCCTATGACTTCATTTTAAACAGCAGTTTCTCAACAATGTTTTCCATGGTGTTTTCAGCCCAGTGTGGCAATCCTGGGAATATTCATTTAGTATATTTCATGTGACACTCAACAGACTGTAAATTACCTGCTTGGTT
The DNA here is from genome assembly GCF_949786415.1 of Peromyscus eremicus. NCBI lineage: Eukaryota > Metazoa > Chordata > Mammalia > Rodentia > Cricetidae > Peromyscus > Peromyscus eremicus. Next base: position 81,551,357 of record NC_081419.1, read on the forward strand.
GTGTTTTATCACTCAGCTGAGGTGAAGCCTGGTTGCAATGACCAGAAAACCTGCTCAGAGAGAGGCCAGGCTGGGAAATGAGCTCAACCCTGATGATGTGTGGGAAGCCAAACACCAGGAAGGGAACACCATCTCCCACCTGACCTGCTGTGTGAACGCTGATGCCTCTCCTGTGGGAAGCCCAACTCTTGACTTCAGTCACCTCCTTTGCCATCATTTTTATCACAGTCCCTAACAGGACAGCTAATATATTACACGAAAACTGTTGGAAAGGAGCCATGTTGAGAGAACGTCCTAAGAGGAATGAAAGAGGTGTTGAAGATAACTCCCTCTGCCATAAGTCAAAGCTCCATGTGTCCTGACGACTATTCTTTGCAGCAGGGCCAGACACAAAGTACTTGACATAGAAATGATTATAGTTATTAAACAACAGCAGCAAATTAGACACCAAAGCTGTACAAATATGTGACAGACATTTTGTCCATAGGATGTCCAGACTGATCAAATCACAACCAGTATTTCTGAAAATTGACCCATAGTATCTACCTGTCCCAGAATCATTTTCAGTATTTGTTTAAATAATATTCTTTTTCTTCTTTTTCTTTAGGCAGTTTCTATATGTGGCCCTGACTGGCCTGGAATTTGTAGTATAGACCAGGCATGCCTGGAACTCAGAGATTCACCTGCCTCTGCTTCCCAAGTGCTGAGACTAAAAGGTGTGTCTTACCATGCCTATCTTAATTATTCTTGAGTCCAACCCTTTACCTACTGATAGGATTATCTTAGGGAAAAGCATTCCAGTGCTTTTAGCCAACAAAAGTTCAGTAATTGGTGCCATTACTGAAATAAAAAATAAATTATTCTTTTTTTAAACCACTTAAGAATCATTTTGTTCTTATTTGCTTGAGTCTAGTCCCTTCATAGCTTCACACAGACACTGATTCTTTCTTCTGTGTACATTCAACACAAGGTTTTCCACACATCTATCAATTAGATACCTCATCAGCCCAGCAATTCCTCACCTATTCTTCCATACAACTGTGGAACTAACACACTGTTCACAGCACAGGATAGTGAGCATTTGGGAGATGTATATTTCATCTAATTTCTTACAAACAATGAACAATCCTGTTGGTTTTGATGGTATTCTCAAGTCCACATTTTGACATAAATTATTTATTCTACTAATTTAATGGCAAACAGTCACCAAGGTGAACTTAAGGCAATAACTTCACAAGTATATTGGGTACAGGTTAATTATTTAGGTGCCTCAAACAGCCTTGCAATAATGAACTCTCCTGGGTAGAGCCCATAAACTACATTCCTCAGCTTTAAAAAGTGTGTGTGTGTGTGTGTGTGTGTGTGTGTGTGTGTGTGTGTTTGTGTAATGCTTTCAAGTTTCTTATGCTGAGGTTTATGGAACTTTCTGAATTGTACTTAAATTTTAGGGAAAAGCAGAGAAATGCTTGTGTGAAAGAAACCTAAAAGGGGTTTATTAAAGGGTTTAAACCAAAATGAAGACCAGGGAGAGCTAGTATGTTTATAACATCCTTATGCGAGAGTTCTGAAAATTAGTAGTTGATATCTTAAGTCATAACTTTGTGAAACTTAAAACACTAAATAAACAAGATTTTAGGATATGACTTGTTTTGTTAAGGGCCCTTAAATTCCCCCATTTGTAATCTATGGGTTTAATATCTATAGTAGATTGCATTTAATTCAAACTACTCATTCATTTAATTACATTAGATAATAGGGCTAAAAATATCTACCCACTCTGATGGAACAGTGACTTCCAACCACCGTGAACTGGCACTCCCTGGTATACTGTGTGCTTTCCACATGTGTGTGCCAAAGTTTAGTCACTTTGAAAACTATTTACTACAAAGTAGGATGCATACCATAAAACCAAACAAGGAAAAGGGCAGCTCACACACTGTAGCGTCCTGTAGGGTAAGAACTGGAAGAGCTGTGGTGCTCAGTTAGAGCTGTTGAGAAAGTTGTACATTTTCTGCAAAGCTTTCAACACTGGTTTTCTGCATGTGCAGATCAAGACTTTACATTTCTATCTGAAGCAAAAGGAAGCTGAAGGCTTCCCAGGCGATAGTGTGATGTTGTTGGATATCAACTGCTCTCCTACGCTCCACCCTAAATCCCTGAAGTTGGGAGCTGGGGAGGCGACTTAGTGGGTAAAGTGCTTGTCACTCAAGTATAAGAATCGGAGTTCATATCTGCAAAAGCCATGGAGAGGCAGGTGTGGTAGCTGCATCTGTAATCCCAGGGCTCTGAAGGCAAGATGGGAGTCTGAGACAGAAGTACATCAAGAAGTTCACTGGCCAGCTGTCCTGGAGTACGCGGTGGCAAAGAGCAGAGACTGGGACTCAACGAAAGTGGAAAGGAACTGACAGCAGTTCTGCTCTGACCCTCACAAGGATACTGTGTCAGCCACACTCATACTCATGAACATGCACACACATACATCACACACACACACACACACACACACACACACACACACACACCATAAATTAGCTAATTAATCAGCAAAGTCCCCAGAGTTGAGATCCATTGCAATTTGGGGAGTCGAGACTATGGCTACAGTGTTTGGGAGAGAGAGTTTAATATTTTTAAGTTCCACAGTTCTGTGACATAAGCTACCTCTACTTTCCAGAACTTTCACATAAAGATTTTATAACTACACTGTGGTGATATATTGTGTACCCTAATAAAATTTGCCTGAAGGTCAGAGAACAGAACAAGCTACTAGATTCAACAGTGCCAGACAGTGGTGGCACACACCTTTAATCCTGGGACTCGGGAGGCAGAGATCCGTCTGGGTGTCACACACACCTTTAATGGCTGGGTGGAGAAAGCTATATGAGACATGAAGAGACAAGAACTAGAAGGCCTTTCAGCAGAAGTGTCCCTTTCAGCAAGAGGCTCTTTCAGGCTGAAGAGTTGGTGAGGTAAGATGTAGCTAGAGTTTTCCTGCCTGGCCCACAGTCAGGACAAATCTCTCTCACCCGCCAGTCCCACAGCCGCTCAGACCCAACCAAGTAAACACAGAGACTTATATTGGTTACAAACTGTATGGCCGTGGCAGGCTTCTTGCCAACTGTTCTTATATCTTAAATTAATCCATTTCTATTAATCTATACCTTGCCACACGGCTCGTGGCTTACCAGCATCTTCACATGCTGTTTGTCATCGCGGCAGCTGGCAGTGTCTCTAACTCAGCCTTCCACTTCCCAGCTTTATTCTCTTCCTTGTCCCACCTATACTTCCTCCTGCCTGACTACTGGCCAATCAGTGTTTTATTTACTAACCAATCAGAGCAACACATTTGCCATACAGAACATCCCACAGCAGTAAGAGGTGGTGGTTGTGGCTTGCTCTGCTTCTCTGATCTTTCAGCATTTACACCAATATCTGGTACCAGGGTTTTTATTGAAAGACCATTTAGAAATTCGTGTTACAACACACTTCCTTCATCATGGTCTTTCCTTTAAGTTTTTTGTTTGTTTGTTTGTTTTGTTTGTTTGTTTTGTTTTTGTTTTTGTTTGTTTTGTGAAACAGGGTTTCTCTGTGTAGCCTTGGCACCTTTCCTGGAACTTACTCTGTAGCCCAGGCTGGTCTCGAACTCACAGAGATTCTCCTGCCTCTGCCTCCCGAGTGCTGGGATTAAAGGCATGCACCACCACTGCCCAGCTTCCTTTAAGTTTTTAATTTAGCACAGATGTTTCTCTTCTTTCCCCTGGAGTTTCAGTATTTCTTAGGAAGTTGTTTCAAAGGGATGTGTACAAGGTGTATGCAGACAAGAAGGAAGGGGTCTTATTCTGTTTGGTTTTACAAGTAGAACATCCCAGGGTTTGGTGTTTCATAAAAGAACTGAAAATCATGAAGAAAATGATATAATCTCTGAAGATGATTAATTTATTTTTAGGAGAGTTGAAAATAATGAGAGTTACTCAGTTCCCCTGAGAAGGAGAGGGATTTTCAATATGTTGAAGAAGACTTTAATAATTCCATGGAGAGATAGCTCAGCAGTTATGAGCTCTTGCAGGGATGTGAGTTCAGTTTCCAGCACCCTGGAATGCAGCTCATTACTGTCTGTAACTCCAGTTCCAGAGGATTTGATGCCCTCTTACGGCTTCCACTGACACTCATACACACATGGTATATACATAGACAGACACACACAGATACATAATAATTTTTCCTAACTTTAAATTCAATTGTTTTCTTTCCCTTCCCCACAAATTGTTTTAAAATTATTTTTAATGCATACTGTCAAAGATCCAATGCCCCACCAGTTGGGAGTCCACATCATTCCCACCTCTGCTTTCTTATGAAAATAATTAAGATCACATTTCACTGTCTTCTGGATATTTCACATCTTGTCTATTGAGAATTAGCCAAACAATATATGAGAAGCAAACTTTTCAATAACCCATGTCAGCACAAACCCTGTCACATCAACCTGGTTCTCTTGTCCAGCAGTCTTCAGGGAGTCTTTCTGGCTCTCTCACTCCAGTGACATCACTACTTTCTTTATTGTCCTTTTGTTCCACTTAATATTTAGAAGGAACCTCACTCCTCTGAAGCCCTTTTTGGAGAGCTCAGCAGACAGCTGAGCCTTTCACTCATAGTCAGAAAAGAAGGTTCTTCTACAAGTCTGAATCCTCCTGGTTGTGAAGAGCACCAGTTGTGCAGCTTACCCGGAAAGGTGCAGGTTTCCCATAGTTACATCTCATGTGAGTCTGCTATTCACGGGCAAGCTTGCATTTGTCAGGGTGATGCGAGGGTTAAGTAAAGGGAACCCTCATCTCAGAGCACTGGGTTTCTTGAAGCTCTGACCATGACTTACTATAGAATTAACTGCTGAAGATGCCATATTTAATCTTCCTTCCCCAAAAACAGCACTAATGCTTCACCTCTTGGTACTTTAAATGAGTGGCAGGATCACATGCGATTTTAGCATTTATGCAAATTTAAACCTGGAATAAATACCATGCTTGATGAACAAGTACCATTTCCAGAAAATGAAGCCGGCCCAGCTCCTCTATCAGTTTAGAAATCTTGTTTCAGCTTGGTTGATCAGACAAATGCCTCTGAATGTTATGCTCTTTGCCTCGTGCAGGCTATTCAGAGCCTGTAAAGAAGCAGTGCTAATGTTTTCACTGAAGTACTCTATTTAACAATGTGGTAAGAGAGGAAAGGTCATCTGAACTATAAATGTGTACATTTCCTTGGAATGAAGTGAAATAATTTTTATTTTTAGACTAAAAAATGGTTTTAGCCTGACTTTTTCCTGAGAAATTATTTTTAAAAGTTAATTGCTGTTATGAGTATAAACCATCCATGTAAAAACAATGATCTTGAACTTCTAAAAGTAAATGACTGATGTATAGTTTTTGGTTCAGCTTGTAAAGAGATTAGAAGGCTTCACACCATCCTAAAAAGTTAAAGACTTATAATGAAAAATCAAGTCATTTTGGACCTTATCAATTCAGACAACTAAGGTCACAGGACAAACCTCCAACTCATGTCAGTATGTGACAGAGAATATTGTCAATTACAGAAGCAGAAAGCTCCACGGTACCAAGGCTAGTGAAGAAAACCTGAGCCATATGTGGTGAGTCAAATGTTGGAGGCTTACTGTGGACAAGCCTGAAAAATTAAAGCTCCCATAGGAAGGTAGAGGAGAATCCTTGCACTTCTGTGGGCATATTAGGCAGCATTTTGTGACTGTAACAAATTACCCAAGACAAAATATTTAGGGAAGAAGGATTTTATGTGATTCATGGTTCCAGGGGTGTTACTCCATGGTTACTCAGCCCTGTGGCTGCTGGGACAATGTGTGTTTGGGCAGAACACCATGACAAAGAGCACTTCAGCACAAACATGAGGCAGAGAGACAGACAGAGGGAAAGGGCTGAGGCCAAGTCACACCCAGTCATCTGTATTCTCCACCCGAGCCTCATCTCCTAACAGTCAAGTCAGCTATGAATTCATCGACGAATGAGTGATGGAAATACACAATTACAGGCTTCTCCAGCCATATTTTCCCATGTACAGTGCAAGGGTTAATTAGAAACATTTGGGAAATTCATCTTAGGTAGTTGATATGCCAAGCCTGCCCCCGTGCATGGTTTATACATGTGTAAGTGTAATATGCAAGGACGCTAGCATAGCAGCACAATGAGCCAAAGGCAACAATGATACGAGACGAGAAGCGGGAACCAGGACCGTTTTGTCGTTAGAAAGAGCCTGCATTGTCTGTGGTCAGTAGTCATTCCATCAGGAACTTGGATCAATTTTTTTTTTGTAATTAGTTTTTGTAAATGAATATTGCAAAATGTAGGCCATTAAAAAGACTAGACTCACTAAACATAGTTAATAAAAACATAACCAATGGTCTGGAGACAAAAGGATATGAAACCACACTGCGTAACTCATATACAGTTCACCCAAATGTGTGCTGTGCTGTTTGGACCTTGTACCTCGGTCAACCTCCTTCTTTTACAAGGTAGTCTGCCTCCAGTATCTCATCAGAGCAACTAACCCAGGATAAAAGACATATAAAGGATTCAATTAAAACCACAGAAGGTAGGAAATTATAGAACACAAACTAGGAACCACAAACAAGGACAAGATGCAAGAGACTGTCAGTAATCACCTGAAATATCAGCAATCCAAGGCTATCAACAAAATGTGACTGGAAAGGTGCATCATAAAGTGAGATCCACCTATATGTTGTCTATAAGAAATCTAATTTCGGCCAGGTGGTGGTGGCGCATGCCTTTAATCCCAGCACTCGGGATGCATAGGCAGGTGGATCTCTGAGTTCGAGGCCAGCCTGGTCTACAAAGTGAGCTCCAGGACAGTTAGGGCAACACAGTGAAACCTTGTCTCAAAAAAAAAAAAGAGTCTAATTTCAATAAATAAAAAACACATAGCTTTAAAGTAAGTGGCTGAAGGACAGTATACCCTGGTAACATCAATGAAAAGAAAGCTGGAATCTTACATTAATTTCATACAGAGTAGACTTCAGAGACTAGAGGGAAAGGTGAATGGGTAGGTGCAAAATTTGGGAGGCCTTGAAATTTCCTTGTATGATACTACAGTGACCCAGACATGCTGTATGTTTATCAAAACCCATAAAGAACACTGCACGAAGAATGAATCTTGCTGTGAGCTGTGGACTTTGGGTGAGAGTGGGGTGTCAGTGTGCATTCACTGAGCACAACATGTGTGCCACTGTGGTGTGGGTTGTTGCTAGAGGCCAGCTATATGTGATATATGTGTGTCTGAAAGTAGATATAGGATCTCTCTGCCTCTCACTCAATTTAACCTTGAACTTAATACTGAAAAAAAAATCACATTAATTTGAAAAAACATTTAAAGATGGAGCTTCCACTCCCTGCCTAGCATTCCCCATTACACTAGGCACTCACACATCTGCCAGTTCATATTTTTGGTTTTTTTATTCCCCCCCCCCCATCAGATAAAATACTTGTTATATGCACTTGGGAGAGGCTGGCTTCCTCCATCATGAGTGAGCTGTGATTTCCAGGTGTTCCTCCAGTTAGAACTTGATTAATGCTGCATGCATTATTCATATTGACAAAAGAAGGGTTAGACTTTTTATTTCAGATTTTTTTTTTCTTCAAGACTCTTTGTAATAGTTCAGGGGTATGTGATTCATGTATCCCCTTTCTATTTTCAGGGCACCTGATATTCCTCCTACGGTGTTCATGAGCCTCAGCTGCTTCAAGTACAACATCACATGCCAAGACCTGTTTGGCGCCATAAATTTTAATTTTTTGATTATCTGTTTAAGCATAATCTGTATTTCATTAGTATTATTATTTTTCCCCAGAGAAAGAGACAGGCATCTCACATCTGTTTCTCATAGTCTGATCAAAATAATGAAGATAAACCGTAGGCACAAAAGACAGTATAGTCTTTCAAAATATTTTCTGCTACACTCTTGTCAGTTCAAGCGCTCTTCTGTTAAAATTAGCATTCTGTCTTTTATCCTCTCAATCACAGTGTGAGTGGTGGAAAAATACAGCAAACGAGCACTACTTCCTACCATCCACACATGGCAGACTGTTTATCCTCTGTCAGGAAGCAGGTTAGGGAAAAGGTCTGGTGATTCTGGTACAGCTCAGCAGAATTCTTTCAGCTGAGAGTTGAAGACTTTTAACTCACCCCTACCGTAAAGCAGAAACATTATTACACTGGAACTTTAGAAGAGAAGCTGAATAGAAATCCTAACACTTAGCCTTCTGGGCTTGAACACATGAGAAATTTGAATTCAGACTAGTGTTTTTTTGGTTTTGTTTTATTTTGATTTGATTTTTAAAAATGAACTGAAACACATTTAATTCCCCTTGAGAAATGTGATATGTGTTGTGTCGATGTGTACCTTAAATTATAGCTTGTAGGATTAAGAATGAAAAGAAAGGAAGTTGGTTTCTTTTTGATCTCCTCAGGAACTGTAGTTTGTCCACAAAACACCAGCCTAGGGAACCGTCTAAGAGTTCTATTACAGAAGAAAAGATGAGCAAGAGAAGGCTTAATGGCCGAACAGTAGACATTGTCTGGATCTTTGCTTGGGGGACTCAGCAAATCAAGAGAACATGATAAAGTGCCTTGTAGAGAATAAGAGCAGTTGGTGGCATTTGAGTTTATTTGATTCAGTTTGTCTTGCTTTGTTAAGAGGATCTTGAAGGATCTTGAAATGGTGTGTCAGCTAAGACAGTAGTCAACATAGAATTCAAACAGTTTCATCCATTCAACAAAATGCTCATTTGAAGAAATGGCAATTAAGCTGAGATCTACAAGATTAGCCCAGGTAAGGGGAGAATAAAAGCACCCCACGAGAATGAAATAGTGCAAAGGCTCTACAACAGTAAAGAGTTTTGAGGAAAAGACAAGTTGGTGCAATTGTAAATACATATATTCTTATTCTGAAAAATTAGTGCATTGCTAAAAATATTTTCTACTAAAATCTCAACCATTCAAATTTTTTTCATTGAATTTTAAATTTTGGTGCTGGAATTTAGATGTTTTTATTAATGTATTAATAAATTAATTAACCTATTAATCTCTATCTTTGTGTAATAGATGGATTCAAACAGAGGTTCTCAGAGGGAATGAGTTCCTTTTTTTTGTCTCATAAAGAACTTTTGGAAATATCTTCTCCCAGGAGACATTGTTACATGTCATAATAAGAGAAAAGAGAAGAAATGAGCAGAGGTAAGACACTCTAACATTCTACAGTGCACAGGACAATTTCTCTCCTCATTCCCAATACGGAATCCTTCCTAAAGTATCTCTAATGCCTGAGAACCCAGAATTCAAGGGGGCAACCAAGCATGCCGGGAAATTGAGCCTCCTGTGATGGTTTAGTTAGGGATGGACTTTAGGTAATTGCCAATGAATTCAAAGGAAGTAGATGGAATCACTGTGGAAAGTGAGGAGAAATTGACAGAACGGGATTCTTTTGGGAAATCTTAGAAAAATCTTAGAAAAATTAGACTATTCAAATCACTACAAAGGAGAAATAATTTTAAAAATTTTTTATAATGGTCAAAGGGCTAACAAACATGTGAGAATTATAGCCAACTGATGCATGAGAAGGGATGGAAACTCAGAGACACAAGCCAAACACTTTAGGTTATTTTTGCTCTATATTTGTCCATCCAGAAGAGACTGAGATTGAATTTTGCCTTTAACGTCAATGAGATATTTTGACACTAAAATCAGAACTCCGAGTTTGGCAGCAGTGGCAGTCTGCAAAGCCTTCTCTATTTTGGCCTCAACCCAGCAGGGCTACATCACAAAGCACAGGTGACACAGGACCCCTCTGACCTTGCACAGACGGATCTAGCTTCCAGTAATTTGGGTGACCCAGAAAAACTGCAGACCTCGAAAGTAGATTGCAATGATCTTTAATTGTTAATACATGTAAGCCTACCTAAAGAAAAGAAATACCCTCTAAAAATTTTCTAAAAATATTTTAACACCACCTAAGATTAAATCTAATTAAATACATGGAAAAACAAGATGAATGTAGCTAGCTGCATAGATAATGAGATATAAAAGCTGATAGAAATAGACCAACCAGTACTCTACATCATGGATTCTTGAATCACAGACTGTAAATCTACATCTGGAAGTTGAAAATCAACCCTAATTATTTCAAGAAGAACACAAAGACTCTTGCTGTTTTTACAGACTGGGCCTTTACATGTAGCTCAGGCTGACCTCAAACTCATGATTTTCGTATCTCAGCCTCCTAAGTTCTGAGTTTATGTGCATAAGCCAATATGCCAAACCCCAGAGACTCTTGGGGTATGAAAAAACAGATATAAAGCCTAAATACAAATTCAAGAGCAAACACCAATATCAAAGCTGAGAGTTCAGTGAGTGGCCAACAGAGCTGAAAGGATAATTAATGAGTGAGAAGAAATTCCTTAGAAAGAAACAAGAAAAGACAAAAGAATAGAATATTCTGAAAAAATTGTAAGTGTCATGGAGTAGACAGAAAGAGTCACTATATATTTAATTTTAGTCTCAGAGATTAATAGAGTAGAGATAATACAGAGAAGCACATTTGAAGATGGAAAATGATTATTCATTTTCAAATCTGCCGAAAGAAATCAACCCACAGATACTGAGCCCTCAACTAATCCTAGAATGATGCATAAAAACACTTCACAGCTAGACACATAACCAAAGACAGAAAAGAAAATCTAAATGTCAGAAGAATGTCAGCCATTCACCAGGAGGAAGAAAACCAGGGAAGAAGAAACTGGAGCCAGAAGTTCAAGTCTGCAGGGATTATGCTGCTGGACTAGGATATGCAGGGACCTCTTAGCAAATAAGGGCCAGGACCAAATAACCAAAGGCATTTTTTTTTTAACTGAAAGAAAACTATATGTTAGATTAAATGTCTCTCCTAAGTGGCATCATAATATTGAATGTCTTCAGATTCGAATTCATGAACACGGCATATCTCTCCATTCATTGTAGGTTGTAGCCCAGCCTTGCCTTCAGTTTGAATTTGGCTCCTAACTGTTTCCACCTCCCAAGTGCTTGGATTGTGAGTTTATAATAACATGTGTTTTATTCAGTGCTGGAGGTGGGACCCAAGGCTATGCATGCTAAGCAATAGCTCTACCAGCTATAACAAGTCCCCAGCCACTTACAGCCTCCTTAATGTCCTTATTTTCACTGATGGGTTTTGAAAAATGTTTTACATGTTTTCATTACATCATTTCTAGCTTATACTTTCCCATGTATGCTATGCCTCTTATTGATAGATTGTATGCTTTTGAAGTCACTGAGAATCTGAGTCTGAAGGCAGAGTTGGCTCCCACATTTCAAACCCAAGGATGTCTGTTGCGAAGTGTCCTCCGGTACACATTGTCTGGGATGCTCTGTTCCACCCCCAAGTGAAGTTCTTGAGATGATTCTCAAATCATTGGTCCTCATTTCAGAAGAAGCAGGGAGAAAGACTCAGTTCCACACCATTGTCCTCAGCAACTGTACAAGTTCTGTTAATCTTTTAAATACCTCAGTGTAGGTGAAGATGAATCCTTGGTTTTGACACAAGAATGAAATCCAGGATGAGCCACAGGAATGAAATCCAGGATGAGCCAGTATGAATCAGTTTGGAGCTTATTAAACCTAAAAAGGTACACAGGGAAAGGTGCAGGCTTCTCAAAGGGGAGTCACAAATGTCTTAGCAATACATGTATAATGTGCATGCATGTGCATGTGTATGTGTGTGTGCATGTGTGACTTACTTGATATTGCAGGTGTACATACATGTGTTTAGGTGTGCTTGCATATGTGTACACATATGGAAGCCAGAGATCAACATCTGGTGTTTTCTTCAATTGTTCTCCACCTTAATTTTGGAAGCAGAATCTCTCACCAAACCCAAAGCTCATTGATTTTATCTAGGCCGACTGGCCAATGATCATCAGGGATCTGCCATTTCTGTCTCTCGAGCTTCATGGTTACAGGTACCCACAGCCACACCTGGCTTCTTAGCAAAGTCCTGGGGATCCAAGCTCAGACACATACTGTTCATGCAGAGGACTCAAGTTTGGTTCCCTGCGTCAGTGTCAGGAGACTCAAAACCTCCTGTAACTCCAGTTCTGGGGATCACTGATGCCTTCTTCTGGCCTTCACAGGCATCTGCACACGCGCGTGCGCGTGCACACACACATACACACACAAGAGAGAGAGAGAGAGAGAGAGAGAGAGAGAGAGAGAGAGAGAGAGAGAGAGAGACTAACAATACACATAATTAAAAACAAAATAAACTAAAAAAATAAAAGGATGTTGTGATGACTGTTGTAAAGGTCAGTGGGGAGTTGTAAAGTCTTGTCATGCAAGCCCAAGGGTCTGAGCTGACCCTCAGCACCCCTGTAAAAAGGTGGAGTACAGTAGTGCTTATGACTCCAGTGCAGGGGAGGATGAGAAACGTGCATCTTTGGAGCCGTTGACCAGCCAGCCTAGCCCAGTCTGCAAGCTTCAGGCCAACTGAGAAGGACTCCATTTCAACAAATGAAGGTGCTAGGCATGGTGGTGTGCACCTTTAATTCCAGTGTGAGGAGGCAGAGGCAGGCAGACCTCTCTGAGTCTGAGGTCAGCCCAGTCTATATAGCAAGTTTCATGCCAGCCAGAGTTATATATTGAGACCTCATCTCAAAAACAAATCAAGATGGACAGCACCTGAGGAACGATGCTTGGGCATGGCCTCTGGCCTCCACATGCATGCACACATACATGCATGTGCGCCTGCACATGCATTTACCCACACATTGGTGCCCCCCTCTGTGTGTTCCAACACAGGCATGTACGCCAACAATTGTAGTAGAATAGAGTGGAGAAACAGTGGTGAAGGCAGCAGGGGCTGGCTAGGGAAGATTTCTTAGAACTAACTTTGGATGGGTGGATGAGAAGCAGGCAACCATGAAGCAAAACAGGAAGTTTATTCTAAGTGGAAGGAAGAGCAAATGTTAAGTGTCCCCAAGCTGCAAACTTGGTGTAACTGAGGGATAGGAATCGGGCCAGTGTGGCTCATGCTGGAAGAACAGAGGGAGATGGGGCTGGGAAGATGACTCAGTGAGCAAAACACTTGCCATGCAAGCATCAGGATGGAAGTGCAACTCTCAGAAGCCTGTAAAAGCCAAACACAGTAGCAAGTATATATAATGCTAGTGTACAGAATACATATACTGCTAGTGTATGTGAGTATATGTAATGCTAGTGTATATAAATACATATAATGCTAGTGTATGTAGGTATATATAATGCTAGTATATAAGTACATATAATGCTAGTGTATGTAAGTACATATAATGCTAGTGTATGTAAGTATATATACTGCTAGTGTTATAATGTATATATGCTAAGTATATATAATGTTAGTATATAAATACATATAATGCTAGTGTATGTAGGTATATATAATGCTAGTATATAAATACATATAATGCTAGTGTATGTAGGTATATATAATGCTAGTATATAAATACATATAATGCTAGTGTATGTAAGTACATATAATGCTAGTGTATATAAGTACATATAATGCTAGTGTATATAAATACATATAATGCTAGTGTATGTAAGTAGATGTAATACTAGTGTATGTAAATCATTATAATGCTAGTGCATGTAGGTATATGTAATGCTAGTATATAAGGACATATAATGCTGGTGTATGTAAGTATATATAATGCTAGTGTATATAAATACATATAATGCTAGTGTATGTAGGTATATATAATGCTAGTATATAAAAACATATAATGCTAGTGTATGTAAGTATATACAATGCTAGTATATGTAAGTATATATAATGCTAATATATAAGTACATATAATGCTAATATATAAGTACATATAATTCTGGTGTATACAAGTACATATATTGTTAGTGTATGTAAGTATACATATATAATCCTAGGCTCCTACAAGGAGATGGGAGGCAGAGTCAGGAGGATCCCAGAAGCTTGCAGGCCAGCTGGCCTGACATACACAGAACAACAAAGTAGAATGTGAGGACCAACAACCAAGGTTGTGATCTGATTTCCTACTCCACAAAGACATAAGAACAGAAAAAGGTCAATAGAGAGCAAGTAGGACCAGACGACATGGGAGATCATGGTGAGGAATTTGGGCATTTACTTGCTCTTTTTAAGGAACCATTGCTTTCCATGGGGCCCTGAGAAATTCTGGTCAAAGCCTTGAGATTGTCCCAGTAGTCACAGGTAGCCCTGAGGAGAAGGTTCAGCTGATGGTGGACCAGGCTAGAATTAATCATGCTGTGAGTGAAGATTTGTATTGACTTAGTGTTGTTTTTATTTTGACTTTTTTGAGAAATGGTCTCATGTAGACGAAGGCTGGCCTTGAACTCATGATGTAGTCAAAGATTTCCACTTTCACAAAGATGAAGGTATGTATTATGATTCTTCTACCTCTGTCTCCAAGGGCTGGAATTACAGGCATGAAACCCCAGCTAAGTCAGACTGATTGACTCTTAGTGGACTGGGTCCTCAATCTGAAGGCACAACTTAAAACAAGGCTAGCACTGCTGTAGAGTAGACAGAAGCTGCATGGGCTGACATCATCAGCACCACCTCCATCACACCCCTCTCTCAGCAATGACCACTGACCACCCACTTTTGCAGCATCTGGAGCCTTATCACCCTCTGTCACAGGGGCAGCTGTACCAAAACCCTCATTTTGTAGATTTAAAACAGTCAGATGTTAGCAGTTTCTCAGGATTCCCATTCAATGCACACATTTCTTGTCGTTTTGACCTCTCAATGTCAGGTGGTGTGCTGGCTAGTTTTATGTCAACTTGACACAAACTGGAGTCATCTGAGAGGAGGAAACCTCAACTGAGAAAATGCCTTCATAAGATGGGACTATAGACAGGTCTGTAGGTCATTTTCCTTTTTGTTTGTTTGTTTGCTTTGTTTTTTGTTTTTTCGAGACAGGATTTCTCTACACAACCCTGTCTGTCCTAGAACTAGCTCTGTAGACAAGGCTGGCCTCGAACTCAGAGATCTGCCTGCCTCTGCCTCCCGACACTGGGATTAAATGCATGTACCATTAACCACCTGGTGCATTTTCTTAATTAATAATTGAGGGAGGGCCCAGCCCATTTTGGATAGTGCTACCTCTGGGCTGGTCGTCCTGGGTGCTATAAGAAAACAGATAGAGCAACCCATAGAGAGCAAGCCAGGAAGCAGCACCCCTCCATGACCTCTACTCCTGCTTCCAGGTCTCTGCCCTGTTTGAGTTCCTGTCCTGAATTCCTTTGATGATGAACAGTGAGGTGTAAGCACAAGCTGAATGAACCCTTTCCTCCCCAGGTTGTTTTTGGCTGTGCGTTTCATCACAGCAATAGCAACCCTGACTTAAACCAGGTAAGTGGTGTGGTGTTCAACAGCTAGTGCAGCCATACAAGGTAACTAACCAGCTAAACATTAGTTTGCGATACCTGAAATCAGCTAGACATAGGACGAATGATAATTTCTGGCCATGAGAATGACAAGTTCGACCTAGGACTAACCTGGAGCTTTGTTCAGGATGAGTTGGAGAGGAGAGGGACACACTAAAGGGGAAAACTAGAGGAAGACAAGCAGCAGAAGGGGGGTCCAGAGCAGGCCCAAGAAGTGCTCAATTCCTCTAAAGGGTGTGTTGTGAAAAGATAAACTCGCTGCGATGAGGGAAGGTCATATAATCCCTTCCCTTCCTGACCTGGAGCCGTTGGAACTTTGTGTACCCAGGGAATAGATCACTGTCTCACATGTGCCCTGGGCAGAAATGACAGTAGAGTCATCCTGCTTTCTATTTCTTTGAAGAAGGAACCTTCGAACTCTAAGATTAGGGAATGGTCTGCATTAAGAGTGAGTCCCTGCAGACAGACCATCCCCATGATAGAATCTTCCCGTGAATCTTGGCTGTGAAGGTTAACCTAGGAGACAGGAAAGACTCACAGGTTACAGAAAGAGTATTCACAGTCCTTGAAAAATCCTTAATGCGTGCCTTTGCTTACCGATGACTACCAGGACCGATAAAAATGGGGGCACTGGGAGAGAAAGGGGAGAGAGTACAAAATACATATAATTCAACAATTAATGACAAGTCAAGGTGAGGGGGTATATTGATGACCGTTATGTAGTGAAATAGTTCAAAACTAAAACCAGAGAAGTACTTTCCTAGCTCGCCTGCCTGTTGTCTAGGAGACCTGGGAGATGGTTACCTTTGTTTGTGGTGATCATTTTAGTGAGTTGCATTATTTTCATTCAGGAGCAGATCTTTCAGAAAGGTCAGTGGTAAAGCATATTCCATACGTCTAATCAGCAGATCATGATTTCAGCTTTTGGGATGAGTAGGGCCATCGGGGAGTTTGCTCTAATTTCCCTGGTTTTATATTGGTGATGGGTACCTTTTGTGCCCATTGCACTTCCAAAGAGGAGACGTTACCCAGGCTTCCCTTCACAATGCATTGTTTCAATAAAGAAAGTGCTTGAACAATCGTGAGACCCCTTTGCATTACCACTTCATGATATATTTGTTTGGATCTATGAAATTTTAAAGGTGTCTCTTGTGCCAAACAAATCTTATTTAATGCTTACAAATGTCAGAGGACACTTTACATTCAATTTGTTTTTCAGTTCCAAACACAATCAGGGAGTAAAACTCCTCAAATCAAAGCTTCTGCAAACTGGGGGAAAAAATTCAGTTCCTGTTTGATGTCCAAATATAACATTCTTTGCTTCATGGTTTATTAACACCTTATCATATTAGGTTTAACCATGTGAAATTAACGTTTTCTAGATTAGAAACAGATATTGACAGATCTATATTCACATCCAATCCACACATTTCTTATGAGGTTGACTTCAGATAAAAATGATTCATATTGCTTGTTATGTATTATTTTCTCCCCCAGTTCAAGTTTACAGAAGCAGGCCAGGCATAGTGGTACACGCCTTGAGACCCAGCACTTAGGAAGCCAAAGCTGATAAATCTCTGAGTTTGAAGCCAGCCTGTTCTCTTCTAAGTCTCAAGTTCCACACTAGCTTGACAGAATAGTGAGCTCCCGTCTCAGAAAACCAACCAACCAAACAAACAAGCAAAAACAACAAAAAGATTAAAGAGACAGAATGAGGAACATGTGCCTACAGTAGTCCTAACATAAATGTAAATTCCCATACAAACTTAAAATGATTTATTCTACTTTATAGCATGTAGCTAGAGTTTTCCTGCTTGGCCCATGGTCAGGACAAATCTCTCTCACCTGCCAGTCCCGCAGCCGCTCAGACCCAACCAAGTAAACACAGAGACTTATATTGCTTACAAACTGTATGGCCATGGCAGGCTTCTTGCTAGCTGTTCTTATATCTTAAATTAAGCCATTTCTATTAATCTATAAGTTGCCACATGGTTTGTGGCTTACCAGTATCTTAACATCTTCTCATGGTGGCGGCTGGCAGTGTCTCTCTGCCTCAGCCTTCCACATCCCAGAATTCTTCTCCTCCTTGTCCCGCCTATACTTTCTGCCTGGCTACTGGCCAATCAGTATTTTATTTATTAACCAATCAGAGCAACACATTTAACATACAGAACATCCCACAGCGATAGCATTCAAGAGTCTGACTCAACTTGGTGCCCTGTCACTCCTAGGTTGGCAGCATTGAAAGACCAGAAACTATTAATCAACATTATCCGAAGAATTTTCTGTAGTGGGGGTTTACCTCAGTGTCTTGTGGAAATTCCTGGAGTATCAGAGTACCTTTCCCATGGACCCGATAATTGTCATTGTCAAAATGTGTCAGTTCGGTTCAATGGAAACCTTGCTGGAAAGGTTGAAAGTCCCCCATTGGACCAACTACCTTTCCCATCCTTCTTTCCTGAATTACAATTTCCCATAACCCCCGACAGAAGAGAAGCCACCAATTATATTCTTACTCTTCTTAGCAAGCAAATATTCTTTTTTCATTAAGAAAAAATTTTAATTCATTTTAATATACCAATCAAAGTTCCCCTCTCTCCTCCTCTCGCCTCTCCCCCCCCCCCCAGCCTTCCCCTCAACTCCCTTCCCATTCCCTCCTACAAGAAGGCAAGGCCTCCCATGGGGAGGTACATTTAGTAGAGGCAGGTCCAAGCCCCTCCCCCTGCCTCAAGGCTGTGCGAGGTGTCCCACCATAGGTAGTGGGCCCCCCAAAGCCTACAAGCAGGTATCCTTAATTCAGTTTGTGTCATATTTAAGGGCCAAATCTTGATGGTGTCACATGATGGGGTGGAGTATAGATTATCCTAACTGCTCTGGGAAATCCTATTTTTAAAAAGAAATCTGTAAATAATCCTCACGATTTGGCCCACTTCTGACACTGAAATATCCGTCACTTTTCCCCCACAAATGACTGTTTCCTTTGCGTATTTCTCACTAATGTCCTTAAATATTGTGGTCCTGAGAGCTGGGGTCTTTCTAGAAGCAGCAGGTTACACAGGTTTTCTTTCATCCACCTCTGTTAAAGCAGCTGGAGTGTCAGCACAGCAGCACAGCATAGTGGCTCCATCTCTCACCGCTGTGATGCCAGGCAGAGAAGGGAAGAAGCCAAGAAGCCGAGCCTTGGGTTTGTTTACGTACAACGTTGACAGAAGTCATTTATTCCAGGTACTTCAAACATGCTCTATTTTGGTCAATAAAGATTTTCTTTTCTTTTTTCTGGACAGAAACCCCACATGCTTCCTGTTGTTACCTAAGAATCTCAGTTACAAAAAACGGCAGAGGAAAAAAAAAGGCCAGGAGCAGTAGGTCACTTAGAGGAGAAGAAGAGGCACAGAGTAAAGGGAGGATTGTGAAGGAGAGAACAAGCTAAACTTCTAGAGAAATCTTTATGCACGGTGAGTACAGGTGAGTACTACCAGCCAGCTCTGTCCTGATGTGGCAGCCTGAAACCTGGATGCCGAGGTCACACTTCCTGAGTACAGTTCCTGGATGCAGTTGGGCTCTTGCTTGCCTCTGGGCCCCAAGACACTTGTCATTGAAACTGCTTTTAAACCGGCATTGTGTGGGGTCACTGGGACATCACAGGTGAAGCACACTAGAGCTGGTTTGGATTAATTCCTGACCAATGTCAACTACAAAAGCGGTGGTTGTACTTCGGTAATTTCTAGCCATCACAGCAAGACTTCCAGAGATAAAGAAAAAAAGTCTCTCCTTGGTGGCATCTTCAGGAAAGAGCTCTGAGGAGTTAGGAGTTCAGATGAAGCCAAACTAATAATCTAAGTGACTCACATAACGACTCAGCAGTGACTGCAGCCTCGAGGATTGCATCCATAGAAGTGTCTCGCCACGGAGGCAGGCATGGCCGAGTTCTGGTTTTAGCTTTGTGAAGTTCGACGATGGATTTAATCTTCTCACGCCCTGGTTTTCTGACCTTTAAGGTGGGAGTAACAACACTCCCCTTGCAAGATTGTCATAGAATAAACAATAAGAACTACAAGACTGCTGGGCACAGTATAGGCGTTCAGTAGAAAGCACTTCTTTCTCTTAAGAGGGGCCAGGTGATCTAATACAGAGTATGAGAGCACTTAACATACAACAGAATACTTCCAACCAACTCTCACACTTCCTTTGAAATCAAAATTAGAAAGGAGACTTTATATATAAAGTAACATTTGAAAATTTATTCAAGTTCTTTTGGTCACCCTTATGTTTTTCTAACTAGTGTAGACATTTAAACTTTCATAATTCCAAGAATATTGGCATTAAGTTCATATTAAGATTTCTTTAAAGTCCTCCCCTGGGCTGGGGATATAGCTCCATGGTAGAACACTTGCCTGGCATGCACAAGACCCTGGGTTCAATCTGGAGTATATTGCAGGGAGTTGGGTATCTACCCCCAACTACAGGCCCCCAATGCTCCTTACTGTTGAGCCCTCACTATGCACTCACGATTGAGTCTCCTGCCAAGCCTCACCCAGGAACACCAGTACTCTGAAGATCTCAAACACCATCAGCTTACAAAAGAAAAGCAGCAATTGAGTTGTAGGTAGACAGGATTAAGTTTCCCATGAAAAATATATTGGAGATCTTTCTGTAGCTAATTACTAATGAATATTTTTTTCTGGGCCAAGTACTGTTTCACATGCATCATATTATGTATTTCCTCAAAGTATGACGCGTGCTGCTGTTCAGTAAGCAGCCATTAACCACATGTCATTTTTTTACATTGTAATTTGTGAACATAATTTACATCAGATTTAAAATTCATTCCCTCAGTTTCACAAGTTCAAACTTCAAGTGTTCAGTAGTGACTACTGTAATGATTACCTCTAAGTGCTGGACACAGAACATTATTATCACAGAGAGTTGATTTAGGCAGAGAGAGTCCTTAGCATTTTAAGATTTATTTTATTGAAGTGTGTGTGTGTGTGTGTGTGTATGTGTATGTGTTTGTGTGTGTGTGTGTGTATGTGTTTGTGTGTGCATGTGTGTGTGTTTGTGCATGAGGGTGTGTGCATTGTGTGTGCGTGTATGTGTGTGTGTGTGTGTGTGTGCACATGTTCGATTGAGCACAGATGTCCATGGAGGGCAGAGGTGTCAGTCTTCCTGGAGCTAGAGTTGCAAGCAGTCAGGAGTCACCAAAGAAGGGTGCTGGGAAACAAACTCAAGTCCACTTCAAGGGCAATGTTCACTTGTAACCACTGAGCAATCTCCCCAGCCCCATTTCCTGGAGTTTAAATAATTATCTACTGCTGTGGATTATGTCCGTTGTTAATAATAAAGCTGCTTGGCCAATAGCAGGGCAGAAAAAGATTGGGCAAGACAGCCTGACACAGGGAGAATGCTGGGAGAGAAGGGCGGAGTCAGGACAGTCAACGAAGATACAAGCCAGCCACTGAGCAAGCAGGATGTGTAGATAATGAGGTAACAAGCCATGAGCCATGTGGCAGAATGTAGATTAATAAAAATGGGTTAACTTAAATGTCAGAGCTAGTTAGTAATAAGCCTGAGCTAATGACCAAGTCTTTATAAGTAATATTAAGCATCTGAGTGGTTATTTGGGAATCGGCAGGAGGGACAGAAAATGTCCATTTACAATCTACCATTACTACCATTGAGCTGGACTCAAACATTGGGAGTATTTCTGTCAACTTCTCCTCTTACCAGAGCCAGAACTTGGGTGACTCAATGTCCACAGAGATGTTCTTTCAAGTGTCCAGTTTTCTTAAGACTGTAGTGAGCTTGGTGAGTTACGTGCATCACGATGACTTTGTTGATCAGCTTCCCATGACTGTAATCGAATCGCTAAGATAATTTAAAAGAGGAATTCTTTATTTTGTCTCATAGGTTGAGAGGTTTCAGCCTGTGAATGATCTGTTATCCCTGGTGGTCAAGAACCTGGGGTGAGGCAACACATCAGGATGAGGAAGTCCAGCATATCGAGCTGCTCACCTCATAGTGGTAGGAAGAAATGAGAGACACTATCGTTCCACAGTCCCCTAGATGCTGAGAATCATCTAGAGCACCCAATTAAGTCCCACCTCATAAAGTTTCTAACATTTAGTGGTACTGAGCTGAGGACTGCACATTTAACATGCCAGCCTTTGCAGGACACTCCAATCCTGAACTCTAGCACTGATAAAATACTCATTACATGCAGCAACAATGTTCTAAACTTCAGGCATTCTCATATCACTTCTTGTTTTTTTCACATCTATGTACATACTGTGTGAGTACTTGTTTTTTAAAACTTACTCTCATTGAAACTTAAATTTATTGCTTAGAAATGTATTAATAGAGTGGATATACCCTGTGGCAGAATGTAGTTAGTAAAAATGGTTTAATTTGAATGTCAGGGCTAGTTAGTAATAAGCCTGAGCTATTGGCCAAGCCTTTATAAGTAATATTAAGCATCTGAGTGGTTATTTGGGAATTGGCAGGAGGGACAGGAAATGTCCATTTACAATCTACCATTTGTAGAAGTAAGTACAGTGAAAAAATAATATTTTCATTTTCAAGAAATATCTCCTATAAAGGAGAAAGAAAAGAGAGGGAAGGAGAGAGACAGAAGGAGACAGAAAGAGAGAGAAAATAAGAATGTCATCATTGGTAGCAGGGTGCCAACCACAGACTATTACCAAGCATGTGTGTTACTTGCTCTACTCCCAATCGTTAGTGGGAAAGTGAAGAGGAAATTCCTTTTTCACAAGGTGAGCTGATGCTATTCATTCATGTAACATCAGATCCAAACTACCATGTACTTACACTACAACATACAGACAACAAGCACTTCAGAAAGGAGGTGATTTTCGAAGGACAGGCTTCAGGGAAAGGGGCACACGTCTGTGTTCAAAGTTGGGGGGGGAAAGGAGAGCAACTGCAGTGCCATGTGCCTTTAACCCTAGCACTCGGGAGGCAGAGCCAGCGAGCTTGTCTACATAGAAAGTTCCAAGCCAGCCAGGAGTACAGAGTGAGACCCTGTCTAAAATAATAAGAAAATACAATTACGGTTTTTTTTTTTTTTTTTTTGGTTTTTCGAGACAGGGTTTCTCTGTATAGCTTTGTGCCTTTCCTGGGACTCACTTGGTAGTCCAGGCTGGCCTCGAACTCACAGAGATCCGCCTGGCTCTGCCTCCCGAGTGCTGGGATTAAAGGCGTGCGCCACCACCGCCCGGCCACAATTACGTTTTAAAGGAAAAAGACTATCTAGGACAAAGGAGCAGCAGGTGCAATAAAGAGGGAAAGTGGATGAGAACCGGAGAATAAGAATGTCATCATGCTTCAGACTGGAAGAGAACTTCCGGGAACCTTGGGGGAATACAGCTGCATTGGTACCACCGTTGAGAAGGTGGATCCCACTTTCACACAGGAGAGTAGGGCAAAGCTGCCCTTTGCATGTCATTTAGGACACAAAGAGCAATGAAGAGCCAGAGAGCATCACAGGACCACAATGCTCCAGACTTCATCAGACATGAGGTCAAACCAAGACTATGGTGTCCCTCTACAATCCACATCCCTTTCACTAGGCATAAAACGTCCAGGCTTTGAGTTAATCTCCTTCCCCGATGTATTCAGAGTTCCTGGATGGATGTATATGGCACTGCCTACTCCAGTAGCACCCCGAGTCCGAATGCCTACCTCAGGGCTGTTTACAGGAGCCATGCACAGCCCCTCTAGACAAAGGCGGGTGGTGTGAAAATCCAGGAACCAGGAACAGGGTGTTCAGACTGTCACAGCTGGTGTCACATGAAGTGCAGAAGGGAACATATTTTTTGTTGTGGCATGTTCAGATTGGGACATAGTCTTAAAATCAAGTTGGCTGTGGAGGCTCTGGAGAATACTGATGATCATGGTGTTGTGCCTATAATCCCAATATCAGGAAGGCAGAGAGATAACAGGATCCATGGAGCTCACTAGCCTGACTGAATCTAACTGAATCAGAGAGCTCTAAGTTCAGTGAGAGACCTCTCTCCCACAAAAAAATAGAATGGAGAGCAATAAGGGAAGAGACCAAACACTGATCTCTCTCTCTCTCTCTCTCTCTCTCTCTCTCTCTCTCTCTCTCTCTCTCTCTCGTGTGTGTGTGTGCGCACACACCTGCCCACACTTGTGCACACACACATACACACACACACAGAGTATTAAGTAGGAGGCTATACCCTTACTGCAATGACTTGTTTAGCATGCCCCTCTGTTTTAGCTATATTATCCACTCACTATACCTTTCTACTCTCTGATACTGAGACTTCATGAGGCCCTAGTTTGCTACAACTTCTAATTGCTTCCTCACTCCTAAAGACACCTTCCACATTTAGCTTTGCCTCAAGCGTACCAGATCATTTTCCAGCTCAGGACCTGCAGACCTGCTAAAACTTCTTCCTTCAATAGCATCCTCCCTCCTCTTCCCGGCTCACTTGTGTTCAACTTCAGGTCATTGAGAAGCTTTTCCTCATTGTGATGGAGATGAGCCATTGATCCACCCATTTTTCCTAAGTCTAACTTGATCAATTCAGAGATACAAGTCGGAAGTCCTTTGTACAGTCATTTTTAATCTTAGTCACTTTGTGGTTTTCCTTTCCTTCTCTCATGGTCACAATGTCTGTGCTTAATTTTGACATGCTATGTGAGCATTATTAATCTCATTATGTTCAAGAAATAGTGAGAAGAATGAAAATTCCCAATAGGTAGCAGATTATGATTGGGGAAAAAAGTGAATGCTAACATTTATTGCTCTGGGCACATCTGTCACTTGTATGAAATTGCTTTAGAATCTGAAGTAATAGACTTATGACTAATTCTGTAAACTGAATTTATTTATTCCCCAAAGAGTTTTTCTGGCTTGTCATCATATTTTGATTTCTCTCTACTTCAAGATCCATGCAACTAAGGAATCACTTCTGTTTTGCTCAACATGGTGTCACAGACTGCTTCAAAGTAACTGCAGAGATGCCTAATGCTCACTACTGGACAAACTTACAGTCAAAGGGCTGGATCCTCCTCTCAGACAGCTGCTGCAGGCCGCAGGAATATATCAGAAGAACTCAGCTGGTTATGGCAAAGTCACTACCTGGAGGAATCAGGGAATTCCTCCAGAAGAAGCCAAATCCCAAGGAGTTTTTGGTGTTACTTGGCTTGTTATATATCAGCTGTATTCTGTTATAAAAATCATGTGTGCCTTCATAGTTTTCACAATTGATTTTTCCCTAAGAAGGGCTAACAATGTGGACTGATCACTCTCTAGACATACACATTCCAGGCATTTGGAGAACAGCCTCAGGAAAGGCTTTCTCTGGAATCAGATATCTCCCCTAGCCATTTTCAAGGACTAAAGGGGACACTACCCAGGTGGTCACCCAACTTCCAAGGACTAACAGTGATAACCACCCACAGGCGAGTCTCCTGATTTAAGGTAAATTCCACAAGGAGACACCGCCCAGGTGGTCGCCCAATTTCCGAGGACTAACAGTGATAACAGCCCACATACAAGTCTCCTGACTTAAGGTAAATTCCACAAGGAGACACCGCCTAGGAGAGGTGCACGTTAAGTAATAGCTTTACACAGTTTAGCTCGGACCCTCCCTTTTATATACCAGGACTTCCAGGGCACAGGAGAGAAGAGAGAAGAGAATGGAAGAACTAGATGGGTAAGAACTTGAGAGGAACAAACTGAAATGGGGAAGAACTAGATTGAAGGGCTAGAAGAGAGGACTAGAGGAACGAGATGGAAGATGAGGAAGAGCCAGATGGGGAAGAACAAGATGAGGAAGAGCCAGATGAGAGAGAAGGAGATGGGAGAGGAGCTGATAGGGGAAAGAACTAGATAGATGAGAACCTAGAAGGGACAGAACTAGATGAAGGAATTAAGATAGAACCTAGAGGGGATAGTAGATTAATATAGAGAAATCAGGCAAGAAAGGAGCTAGACATGAGAGCAGAATAGAAGCTGTGTAGAGAGAGAACTATCACAGAATAATAAAGTGTATGAACTAAGGAGTTTCATGTACATAGATTCATTTCTTTTTATCAAAGATTAATTATCAGCTGGTTGTAGATTCTCCCCGGACCCTGGGAGGGGACTATCGAGGGGCTGGACCCCCATAGTCCCCGATAGACAGCAGCCTCAGGTCCAGCTCTCCTCACTTCTAAGCAACTGGCCAAAGATAGCAAAGCTCTCATTAACCCCCCAGGCTTGCTAATACACCATAACAACCCACAGAAGTCAGGGCCATGGTGCATTTTACTGATAGTTTGAATATTAAATGCCCCTCACAGACTTATGGGTTAAATGCTTGGTCCACAGATGGTGGCATTATTTAGGGAGGTAGATCCTAGCTGGAGAGGTAGACCACAGAAGAACATGGCTTTGGAGGTTGTATCCCTGGACCCTGGCCCTTTCCCACTCTGCTTTCTGTCTACAATGAGGTGAAAAATTCCTCTGCCTTGTGCTCTTAGGGCAATAATGTTCAGTCCAATCACACAGGGCCACCATCCATGGCATGAGCCCTCTGAAACTGTGAGCCAAATTAAATCCTTTCACTTTTAAATGTCAGGTATTTTAATTATAGCTGCACAAAGGTACCCAAATACTAATGACTGAAGTTTCATGGTAGCAAAGAGATAGAAATCAGAAACAGTTAAGGGTGCAATATCTGGTCAAAGTGTAATATCTGAGAGGGTTAAAATCCTGTAATGTCCTTGCCTTTATGAAAGTATGTTGTACCTCAGCCCCAACCCCCTGCATCAATTTGGGGTGACAGAGGAAAGCTTACCTTCAGTGTTCATAGTTGACACTGGGGCTTCATCATGTAGACGTGATTGGTTGGACTCTTGCCCAGGTGACTAAGTATCCAACCCAAATCCCCTCCTCCCCAGAGGTCAGGCTTGTATCATGTGGTTCAAAATTCCAAAGCCTCATGACATGGCTTGCTTTTCTGCCTAGGCCAGCTACCATTTTGGTCATCGCATTAGCATAAACTGATCCCATCATGAATCACCTTGTGAGCAACACTATAAAGTGTATGGATAAAAAAAAAAAAGTCCCTGGCACTAAATAAATTTCAAGAGTTTAGCAGTACCTTCCAGGAGCTAGGGAAAAGGCTAGACCATTTAATTATCATTCAATGACACACAGTGGATGAAATTTAGTGGTTGTGATGTAAATGACCCAATGGAGAGTTTAACTGGATTAATGACGGGAGCCATAAGCCTAAGTGACCCTTGACACACATGCTGCCATATTTGGGCTTCTCTCCTCTTTTCTTAGATCTAGGCTTTGCTTAAGTCTCCATAGCACCAGAACCTCTTCCCACAGATACCAGAACCTCTTCTCAGATATCAGGTGAATGAGCTGTAGTTAAGCAATTAGGCAGCTAGACAAGGGTAGATAGATAACCTTCAGAGCAACATTTCCTGCTGGCCGAACAGCCCATAATTAAGCCCCTTCCTGCTTGCAACCCCCATAATTAAGTCCCTTCCTGCTCTCAACCCCCTTTGCCTACCTATATATGCCTTGAGAGTACAATAAAATTTTGGAGCTTGATCAGACGTCCTGTCTTCCTCTCATTCTTTGTGTCTCTTGTCCCTCTCATTGGCTGGCCCTCCCTTTAGGTCCCCGCTGAAGACCCTGCTGGCCAGGGCAGATTAAAATAGAAATTTCTATGACAGTGTCAAACAAAATGGTACAAGAAAACATGTGATTGAGTCTGGGTGACTGTTTAGAATGGTTTTGGATATTGGTTTATTGAAGAACATGGTCATTGGAGTTGAAGTTTATAGACTACTGTCTTAAGATGCTTCTTGTTGACCAGAAGGTAAAAGATTGAGAGTGGGCTCAGAGTGGGATTCAGAGATACAAATGGAGGGAAGGAAAGAAACAGAGGCTGAAGAGACTAAAGAGAAAAGGAGCTGATGGATCAAGATCAAGGCGATCAAACACAACTCTCAAAGAGGAGACAGAATGACCTGAGAAACACTCATGAGTCAACTCTGTGCAAATACTATTTCTTGAAAGTTTGTTGCGTTAGGCAACTGCCTCTTTTTTGAATTTCTTTTTCTTCAGTTTTATTTTGTGTGCACTAGGGTCTTACCTGCATTGTGTACAAGTACCACAGGCTTTCCTGGTGTTCTTGGAGGTCAGAACAGAGTGCCCAATCCTCTGGGACAATATCTGAAATGACTCTAAAGAGTTACCCAGTCTCAATCTGGACCTGAAATTCCGATGGCTGTGAGCTGCCATCACGGTGCTTGGAATGGAACCCAGATCCTCTATAAATTCCAAGAGTTTAGCAGTTACCTTCCAGGAACTAGGGGAAAGGCTAGCCTATTTAATTATCATTCAATGACACACAGTGGGTGAAATTTAATGGTTATGAAGTAAATGACCCACTGGAGAGCCACAAGTGCTTTTGAGAACTGAGCCTGAGCCAAGTCTCTTGTTCTTTTTTTTTTTTTTTTAATAATTTTTAATTTATTTCTTTTTATATTGTGTACATTGATGTTTTGCCATGGGTGTTGGGTCCCCTGGAACTGAAATTATAGGTGGTTGTGAGTTGCCATGTGGGTGCTGGGAATTGAACCTGGGTCCTCTGGAAGAGCGGTCAGTGCTCTTAGCCTCTGAGCCATCTTTCCAGCCCCTGAAACTGGTTCTTTCTTCAAGAGGACATTTAGCTGTATCTGCCACGTTTGATTATGAAGATGGGAGTTACATTCTTCAGAAGAGTAAACAGGAACTGGAGAGATGGCTTTGCGGTTAAGAGCCCTGACTAGTCCTCCAGAGACTGCTTTTCCACACAACTCGGGTTCAATTGCCAGCACCCACACAGCAGCTCACAACTGTCTGTAACTCCACTTCCGGGACACCTGACAGCACACCAGTGCACTTAAAATAAAAGTAATACATCTTTAGCTGGGCAGTGGTGGTGTACACTCTTAATTCCAGCACTAAGGAGGCAGAGGCAGGCGGATCTCTGTAAGTTTGAGGCCAGCCTGGTCTACAGAGTGAGTTCTAGGAAAGCCAAAGCTACACAGATAAACCCTGTCTTGAAAAACAAAAACAAACAAACAAAAAACAGTAAATAGAGAGTGACCTAGCAATTCCACTTCTGTTATAGCTATACACCCAAAAGAATAGAAAACAGAACTACAGACAATAGCTATACACCCAAGTTCACAGCAATGTCATCCACAATAACTAATGGGATCAGCTCAAATGTCCAATGACAGATCAATAGATGTAAACTAAATAGTGTGCAAACATTCAGTGGAATATCATTTATTTATTCCCCAAAGAGTTTTTGAAACTATGAAAGTTATGAAGCTATGAAAACTAAGTATTAATATAACTGGAAGACATCATGCCAAATGAAATAAGCCAAGTATGGGGGGATGAAGACCACATGCTTTCCAGGTATCCACATAAATACTACCACATGAGGTAGTCAGAAGAGGCAAATTCATAGAAATAGAAAAATGAAGTAGTGGTTGTCAGGGGGCGGCAGTAGGAAGAAACGGGAAGGTGCTCTTTAATGGGTATAGAGCAGTGAGTCACGACCTGTGAGTCACGACCTTTTGGGGGTCAAATGACTTTTTCACAGGAGTCACCTAAGACCATCAGAAAACACAGATATTTGCCTTATGACTCATAACAATAGCAAAACTATTATGTTATGGAGTACCAATGAAAATAATTTTATGGTTGGGAGCCACCACAACACGAGGAACTGTATGAAAGGATGGTAGCATTGGGAAGGCTGAGATCCAATGGTACAGAGTTTCATGACCTTGTTAGAGAGACTGACAATGGGAAATGTTGCATAATGCGAATGCACTTGAGGCCACTGAGTTATGCTCTTAAAATTGCTGAGAAAAATTTTAAACTATGTATTTGATTTTTTTTCCTTTGGGAATTTCATACACATCTGTGCTATGATCATATACACTTCCCATTTTCCCTCTCCAACTCTTTATGGATTTCTTGTAAATCTCCCTTCCAATTTCATGTTTTTGCTTCTTTCTTTTTTTTTAATTCCACTGAGTCCACTTGGAGCTGCCCTTACAAGCCCGAGTGTAGGGGCGTCCACTGGAACACAATTGTTCCAGCTTGCTTCTCTGTTGCTGTGATAAAAACATGGGCAAAAAACAACTGAGGAAGAAAAGGTCTATCTGACTTCTAGGTTCCATCAGTGAAGGAAGCCAAAATAGTAACTCCAGGTGGAAGCCTGAAGCAGAAACCATGGATGATTTCAGCTTGCTGTTTCGCTCTCTTTGTGGCTCATAGTCAGTATTCTTCCACTACCTAGGGATGGGACTGGGAACCGTGAGCTGGACTCTCTTACATTGAGTAGCAATCAAGAAAATGGTCCACAGACATTTCTACTAGCCTGTCTGATGAAAGAAATCCCTCAAGTGAAGTGCCTGTTTCCCAGGTGTATTAAACTGACAACCAAGATTAGCTATCACAAAGTCCGTTTATCCGTCAGCAACCATACCACCTAGGGGAACTGACTCTCCCTCCCCAGCATCCCTGGACTGTCAGTAGCTCCTCAGTTAGGAGTGCAGGCTCTTGTGCCCCTCCTCTCTCTGGGTTTGAACGTTGACTGACTTGATTTTGCTTGGATCAGATCTTGTGCAGGCAACTAAATTGTTGTGGGTTCACAAGTGGAAATGTCCAGTCACAGCCACGCACACGGTTTTACTTCAGCTCTTCTCTATCTCTGGCTCTTATTATCATTCTGTCTCCTCTTCTGCAAAGTTCCATGAGCCTTGTGGGGGATGATATGTGATATAGATGTCCCTTATATGGCTGAGCACTCTGCCAAACGCTTGTTCTCCACACTTTAACCAGTTGGCTCTGTAGTGAACACTGTCCACAGCACAAAGACTCTTCTCTGATGAGGTCTGGGTCATATCATGTACTTACTTATTACAGCATAATAAAAAGGCTAAGACTTCCACCAGAACCTAGCAGGCAGAGGCCAGGGAGGATGCTGCATACCCTAAAAGGCTAGGCTGTCCTTCCAGCAAGGATTTTCAGTTGTGATGAGGGTGAGAAATCTTGCTTTCACAAAACAGTGAAAAAAAAAAATAACATAAGAGACTGAACACTATATTGGTCCTTGAACTGTTACACTCGTCTTCCATACTCAAGACGCTTTCTAGATTTAACCAAATCATGCTCAGAAGAAGCAGGAAAAACAGAAAGAAAGAAAGAAAGAAAGAAAGAAAGAAAGAAAGAAAGAAAGAAAGAAAGAAAGAAAGAAAGAAAGAAAGAAGGAAAAAGAAAAGAAAAGGAGGAAAATGCTGATGTCCCAGAACAAAATTTTGCAATTTTCAATTTACACACACACACACACACACACACACACACACACACACACACACACTGCTATGCATATGTGCAGAGATTGTTTTGGATTTGATTTACCTTTCATGGTAAACAAAGCCCCGAGATATGTTAGAGACAGTCTTGGCATGAATTTTTCATGTTTATTGTGTTCTTAATTCTGTTACATACATATTTGAGGAACTGATAATTAACTTTCTAAGCAAGGATATAATGTTTCAATATGTTCTCAGTCTAAATATGCATAATATGATTTAATATAGTACAAATCCTAGAAAATCATGAAGTTTTTAGTGGCTATCTTTTCTATGAAAAAGATAGTATCTTAGATATGCAAATTCTTGTACTTAAGTCCCATCATGATAAAAAGCTGAGACAACATCGTGTTTCTGGAAGATCCAGAGAAAGATTCAGCAGAAAGGCATGCTGCCCCCACCGTCTCCGTCACCACCATCACCAGCAGCAGCAGCATGCCCTCTTTTTCTAAGGCCTTTATTTCTCTTGTTTAATAGTGTGGAGAAGTCTCAATGATAAAGAACCATTCCTTCACAGCTTACATGACTGTTAAAAGTAGGACAATATTTACTGTTAAATAACCACAGCAAATAAAAACTTGAATGAACACTGGCAATAAAGAAAAACTATCCCTGGCATTTGCTGTCCATGGGATCACTGGATCAAGGGCCATTTGACTCAGTCAGAAAAACTTCTGATCCATATCAAAAGCCTGTGACTTTACTATTTCCAAGAAATAAAGCATATTCTTTGATAGAAAATGAGTCTAGTAATTGTGTGTGTGCAAACACATATATATGTATATGCACATATATATTTACTACCACAGCATTTGATATAGATTAAATACAAGTAATAAGGACTTCTTTTTAAGAAACAATGGCCCAGAAGAAGGGGGTTAGGGAAGGAGCCTAATGTCTCTTAAGATTCAATAAATCTCGAAGACTGTTTCAATAACTTACTAGCATCATGAGCAGGCAAGTCATACATTGTACTTGCAATTTGTTTTTAAAAAATACAATAACTATGGAAATTATAGAAACAAATGTCTCTGAGGGGACTCTTAACACCTTTCCCCAGTTACAGTCTTTGTAGCTATTGAACAGGCTTGATAGAGCTGAGGAATCCAGGAACTAGAAATGTCTTCCTATTGGAGATTCCCCGGAGCTGTTGCTGCTGCTGCTGCTGCTGCTGCTGCTGCTGCTGGTGGAGGTGGAGGTGGAGGTGGAGGTGGAGGTGGTGGAGGTGGTGGTGGTGGAGGTGGTGGTGGTGGTGGTGGTGGTGGTGGTGGTGGTGGTGGTGGAGGTGGAGGTGGTGGTGGTGGTGGTGGAGGTGGAGGTGGAGGTGGTGGAGGTGGAGGTGGAGGTGGAGGTGGTGGAGGTGGAGGTGGAGGTGGAGGTGGAGGTGGAGGTGGTGGAGGTGAAGATGGAGGTGGAGGTGGTGGAGGTGGAGGTGCTGCTGGTGGTGGTGGTGGTGGTGGTGGTGGTGGTGGTGGTGGCAACAGCATTGAAGGCAGCGAAATGACTTTCTACCAAATCTTTCTCGGCACATCTCAGAAGCACCACAGAGGCTCAGCATGGAGAGTGTGTTTCTCCTCTAGTTGCTTTTTAGCCTGGTGGGGCCTAAGTACAGGAGCTTCCATGTCCAGCACCAAGTCAAGACTCGACTAGGAAGGAGCTAGAAGAATTTGACCCCTACAATATTTACATAGTTTATCCATCACAGTGATTAAAGAGTGACTTAAGATTACTTAAATGGCAGGTCAAGAATAAAAAGCTCCTTGCTCTCAGCGTGGTAAGCATGGCAGTCCTTTCTCCTTCCATGACCTAGCCTCTGATATGGCTTCTGATGCTTGTGGGTAGGAGGGAGGGAGTACGGTGTGCGGCTTGGGCTGAAGGCTTGAGAATACTAAGCCTATATTCTTTCACTGAGCTACAAACCTAGTCCTGCACTATTAACTGATATACTGTAGAAGTGACTAAGGTTCAGTAACAAAGAACACAAACCAAGCCCCCTCAGTATAAAACAGCCAGTAAGTATCACACTGTAAGAACATGGGAGATAAGCTATACAAGGGTACACTCATTTAGAGAACTGTAATAGTCCACTTTAAGCCTTCGTCGTTGATACTGTATTGTTACTTTCTGTGAACTCCCTGTTGCTGACCTTAGTCAGGGTCAGATTCTATTATTCGAAAAACTAAGGGATCCCAATATAACAAAAACATACTTTATTAATTCCTTAACAATTAAATGCCACTTCAGCGGTGCATATTTAATTAATATTACCATCAAGAGGTTGGTACTTATTCATTCATTCATTTCTAGGCACACCTGCCCAGCTTGGAAGAAGGTTAACCTTCCATGGCAAACAACTATAACAGCTTTATCAAGCTTCACTCCACTGTTGCAAAATAGACCTGAGTATAAGAAAAGAGCTGAGGCAGAGAGAGGCTACTTGGTCAGTCACAGATGGAATGGAGAGTGCAGTGCTACTGGAAACATACCCCGAAGTTTTCATTCCCTGGGCCAGACTGGAGCTATTAAATCACATAGAAATACCAGGAAAGATAAGCTACATGAACCAGTGATTGCTAAGCTAAACACTCGGGTGAGTTCAAAGGGCCCTTAGGGCCTGCTGTTTATTTGGAAAAACTGGGGGTGGGGGTGGGGGTGGGGAGAGAATGACAGAAATAGAATCCTAGCTACACATGAGTTGATGCTTGGATCTTAACCAGTCACGTCTGAAGAATTTACATATTAAGGGTGCATAAGTTCATATATGTGTGTGTGCAGGCACACATGTTTTCTATCATCCTTCCGTCTTTAGAAAAGCTTCATCATATATATGTACACATTATCTTTTTAAAAGGCTTCAGTCTATACATGTACACATTTTAAGTAAAATTTATTTCCTAAACCATATTGTCAGCAAATCATTGCAATACCTCACATCAAAGGAATTTTGACACAAAAACTACATGAAAGCAGTAACATAAATTGAAAAAAATAGCAAATGTTACAGTGCATTGAGTGTAACATTGCTTTATCAAAAATGAAAACATTGAATAATGGAGTGAGAATGTAGGTCTGTCATTCTAGGAGTACTCATTCCTTTTTATGGAACTTATTAGTTGATTTCTCTAGGAGGCTAGAAGGTTCCAGAAGATATTTTTAATGTAATTGAGTGATTATCTCCCACAATCTTTCACTAATGAAGCCCTGAGAAATTAAAAAGATAGGAAGGAAGGAAGGAAGGAAGGAAGGAAGGAAGGAAGGAAGGAAGGAAGGAAGGAAGGAAGGAAATTAGGAAATTTTTGCCAGTGATTCCAGCCACTAATATTTTATAGGATTGAATTTTGACCTTGTAGTGTTTAAATACAAAATTTCACGTATTTTTAATCTCTCTGTAGGTCTTGTTTCTTATCCCCTTTTCAACTTGGTTCTCTCACAGAAGCCATTCTCCTTGATGACAGACATGCCCCTGGCTGTTCTTCACGGCCACCGGCTGTGTTGTGAGAACTCTTTGGCCTTGCTTTTCTTCATGTCTGTCAAAGGGCACTGAGTGTAGAGGGCTGAGAACACAGCCTGGGTCATGGTGCCACAGAGTCTCTCCCCAGCATCTCAATAAAACCAAGAGAGATCCAGTTTCCACAAAGCGTTTCAGTAACAGGAGATGCGCTTCATCTATACGATGTTATATTAAATAACACCTTTAAAAGACCCAGCTAAATAGAGAAATCCTACAAAGAATTAGACCCCACCCTGGTTTTTATTATCCGTTGTAAATAAAAGCACCATGAAAACCCAAGCACAAAAACCACACATATTCTTTTCAGTATCTCAAATGTTCTAAAACCTTTGACTTGAAACCCTCTGGTGGCCAAACCCCTTGTGGCCTAAGCATTTTAAGCCATTGTGCAGAAAATTCTGTGTGTCAAGATTCTCGCAGGAATTAGTCTCCCACTCCCCGCCCCAGCAAAGAGATACTTAACAAGGAAGATCATCAAATCACTTTTCCATGGACTAATTTAGGAGTTGTCTGTTCACCTCTTGCTCTTTTTGTATGGTTTGTTTGCTTTTATTTACACATTTCTGCAGGATTCAAATATATTCACTTTTTGCCACAGCAATTTTTTTTTAATATTATGCTACGCTATGATCGCCCTCTGAAGATGATGCATGTTCACCTCTCTGTACAGTGTTGCTGAACTGAGCAGCGCACATAACTCCATCTATCATCTGTGTCTCCTCTGCTGTAGGTATCACACTGGCATGAAAATCAGAGCCCCAGCTCCAGTTTTTCCAGCTGTCCCTGCTGCCCTGTGATCTTTTGGTACACATTTTCTAGCCTGTTTAAAAAGGCAAGCTTCTACCCCCCTTCTTTGATTGTGTTCAGGCATTTTGCCAGTCCAAGACATGGATTACTACGAACAGAACCACAGACTTTTCTGAGCGAGAGTCATTTATGTGCAGTTAGCAGCATAAACCAGGCAAGAAAAAAGCAGCCAGTCCCCGCCTTTGTCCAGCGTCTGGGTAGGTTTTGATTTTACTTAGAGTAAGAACAAAGCAACCACTGACTTTCCCCCCAAACTCAGACCTTACAGAGTGACTTTTAATGACTTCATGAACCACTAGTCTTCAGACAACTGGAGCATTTTTTCTTTACTTTTTTAGTTTCTTTCCATCTATGACATTTTATGATTATACGTTATGGCACAGTTCTATTTTTGTTCTTCATGTCTTTTCTGAGTTCTTGAAGTTGAGAGGGCATTTTTCCTCCAATCATTTGGCTATCATCAAACATGTTTTACGGTTTGGGGATAATGTACAGAGAAGCTTTAAGCTCTGTGCCAATCCCAAACATGGCATTCCCTGTTGAATGAGCCAATTCCATCTCCTGAGTCTGAATAATTTAGAGGAGACGTGATGTCACTGTGTACTTAGAGATAAATGGAAAGGAGTCTGGGTGGAGAATTTTGGAGTGGTCTTTGTAATAATAGTAATTAAAAGGAACATTACCTCATATATTTAAACTTTTTCTGCAAACCATGTGCTTTTCTCATTTTTTACTCAGTTTTACTCACAGAGGGTTCGTATTTCTGTTTCATTATTTTTGAAGCGCTGTTTAATGACACCAGTTTAACACTTTCTCACAGTTCATTGCTTCAGTTTTCATCGAATTATAGTTCTTGTTACACTAGACACTTTCATCACCAATTTCCACATGCCTCAAAGCCATGCAAGGACCGGTTTGCCAACAGTGGATTCAGATACCGATCACAAGAGTGGCAGAACATAGTATTCTCTTTAGCTTTTTCTTTTCCTTTTTTAGAAGTAGGTCTTAATTGTACAGTTTCATCATGGCATTTCCATGCATTCATATAATGTACTTTGATCACATTCATCCCCTCTGTTACCTTTCCTCTGCTTTAATCCCTTAATCTTTTCCAAAACCAAAAGTTTAGAGATCACAGACTTGGTGCCCGAGCATCAGATATTTGTTCAACTAGATTAGTCTGTGTCTTTGGCGAAGGTTTAAGTTTACTGCAGACTGGAATTCTGATACACAAATGTTAGGATAAGTTAATCCCTGGCCCTATATGCTTTTATATGCTTCATGCCATGCCTGTGGAAAACCAGCAGTTATGCGATTTACCAAACAAAATCTCTAGCTTCTAAAGGATCCTCAACTCCCACCTCTCCTGAGTTCTACAGCGTTCCCATGCTGTTGCCTTCACCAATGAAGTTCCTGTTTTCGCACAGTGACACAGATGAGTGCTGATTGCAGCTTGAAGTTTGCAAGTGAGTGTGATATCAATAATTAGTGATACAGACTCATCAGTTAACAAAATGTACTTCTCTTTGTTTCTGAGTCTGAATAGCACACACAATGATGAACCAATGATAACTAGATAAATATTAAGTCTTTGTTTTTTTTAAAATATAGCTCATATATCAAGAACAAATATACAAATATACAAACAAATTGGTATGATGTGTGCTAATCTGTCAAATAAATGCAAATGTTTGGTCTTACAATATCAGTTCCAGAAACCTGATTATCAGAGGGCTACTGAACTCTGGAGAGGGAATGTCATGAGGAAGTCTCTTTGGTTATCGTGTGTGTAGTATCCCAAATGGAATATGACTCTAGGGTATGCTGATCTTAGACATGCAGTGTACTTATAGTGAAAGCTTAAGTCTGTAGCGACACAGAAAGATGCTTAATGACCTAGGAAAATATATACAGCGGGAAGAGAAGCCACGAAGTGATGGGATTAACTCACTGTTTTACTTAATATACTTCTGCATTGAGTTATATATAATACCTTCATATTGATTTTGTGTGAAAGATTTTCAAGTGGGTCATACAACTATAACTTCTGGGTGTATTAGGCATTATCTGAACTTTTAAAAAGTATTAATTCATTTAATCCTCATAATAACTCTATGAAGCACCGTCTTTCTACAAAATCAGAAAACAAGGCACTTTAAAGGACTTCTGCAACTTGCCCAAGCCACTGAGGTGATGCTAGGCCTAGATGAGTTCAAACCCTGCTCTGTCCTCTGAATCCCAGCTCTCCTCTAAGGTTGAAAAACATGCTTGGCTGGAAACCTACTTAACAAAATGTTCATAGTAGGTGTTTCTGAGTGATGGGATTAATTTTAATTTAGCCTTCTATTTTCTGATCTGTATTTTCTAGTCCTTTCACAGGATAAATGAGTACTTTCAAAAGGAAAAATAGTTTTTTTTTTCCTCTTAAGTCCCTTCTGTACTAAGTGCAGAACGTGGATTTTAATATAGTGCTGTGCTGTGACCTAAAACAAAGTAAAACAAAAACTACTTTCTAGTAAATATTCCTTTAATTTGATGCAGCTGGTAAAGCCACATGCCCTAGGTCTTGGCTTTTCAGCCATTGTCTTAAGCAGAAATCTTACTTTGTTTATAGTTCACGGTGGGGGATCTAGAGAACAAAAGAGAAACAAATGGAAGTTTCAAAACACACAAACACCAAGAAAGGAGTAAAGTTGGGAAATATAGTTGTCACTGCATTAGTCCTAAACGTCTATATTAATTTCTGTTCATTTCTTCTTAGCAGTCGGGGCTGCTAAGGAGGAACACAGTGACAGAGCTTGAAGCAAGAAACCCAGTGATGGATTATTATTCTTACAATAGATCTTTCTTCAAGACTAATAGGGTCCACATGGAACAAGAAAATCATATTGTTATTTGTAGCCACCCTGTCTATATTTCAGCCCCTCTGAAAGCATATCTGTCTCCTTGAACACTTCTTTACTGAGATTTATTTTTATTTGTGTGTATGTGTGTGTGTGTGTGTGTGTGTGTGTGTGTGTGTGTGTATACCATACATGTGCAGGTACTTGCAGTGTCTAGTCCCAAAGGGGGTACAGGATCCTCAGAAGTTGAAGTTATAAGTAGTGTGAGACACCTGATGTGGTTACTGAGAACTGCACTTGGGTCCTCTGGAAGAGCAGTATGTATTCCTAGCCTATGAACCATCTCTGGAGCTCTTTGAAGATTTCAATTAAAGAAAAATTCTATTGTTATTAACCCCTTAGAATTTGCTATGTAGTACTAAATGTAAGCGAATTAGTTTTGATGAAATCAACATGGAACTGATGCACCTATGACAGTTTTAGAAGCAAAGCAGAACTGCATTCACCTCCCCAGTTATATTTCCTGGGGAAAGAGAACAAGCTCACAAGCCAGTCAAAACCGAATGTACAGCACTGAGTGGTTTAGGCTTTGTTCACCAACAGCACTTTATTCCACCCCTGCCTTTAGTGCTGGGGTTATTCCTGAAATACAGCATTCCAAAAGGCACATGGAAGGTGGATGGAAGATGGCTAGAAGATACAGCAAGGCTGGCATGGGAATGGAATGAGGGGATTAAGGTTGGTGTCACTGGGTAGAGATCTGAGGCTGCAGCTTAATTATCAAGATTCTGGTGAATATTATTATATCATTATTATTATTATTAAAATGTATTCAAATTTCCTGGATGCATTCTTGCTTTCTCATGTTTTATCTTCTCCACAATAATCCTTATGAAAGCTGGCATCACCTTCAAAACAATGGCTGCAGAATCCCCCTGTTGGCCTCAGGATGCCCACTCTAGCTTCCTAAAATCCATTCTCCACACTGGGGAAGAGCGACCTTTATAGAACACTAATGTCACCATGTTACCGCTTTTTCTATTTAAGATCTTTAAACAGTTTCCGGTTGCCCTCAGGATAAAGTCAAACATCTTGAACAAGGCCTCTGCTATGACCTTCAGATGTCTTTAGCTTGGCCCTGCAGTTCTGACCAATTCTGTCAATTCCAAATCCTTCTCCCACTGCACAAAACATCACCCTCAGTATCTGGCCACCCTGGCTTATCTTTTCTGTAATTTTTTTTTTCTTCCATGGGGAGACTTCACTCAACCCCATGAGACTGTAGAGAGTTGGTCCTTGGTATCTATGGATTCTGCACACTCAGGCTCAATCAACTGTAGATGTAAATATTCAAAAAGCAATTGCATCTACGCTAAAGGTGCACACAGCTTTTCTTTTTGTCACTGTTCCCTAACATTAACAACTATTTACATAGCATTTGCATTGTGTTAGATATTATAAGTAACCTAGAGATGAATTAAATATGCTGTAGGATGTGCATGTTATATAGATAGTACTATGCCATTTTATATAAAGGACTTGGGAATATTCAGACTATGGTATTCAAGAGGAAGAGAGGTCTTGGGAGGGGAGCAACTATTTGTGGATATTGAGGGACTACTGTATTTTGTAATGTGAGGAAAATATCCCTGCTTTGGGCATGAGCAGATCATCAGCAAGGTTTAAAAACTGTGTCTGGGACTGGAGAGATGGTTCAGTGGTTATAAGTACTGGCTGTTCTTGCAAAGGACCTGAGTGTGTTTCCCAGTACCCACATGGCAGTTCACAACTGTCTGCAACTCCAGGGGATCTGATTCCCTCTTGCGTCTTCCTTGGTTATTCCATACGCGAGGTGCACAGACACACATGTAGACAAAACACCCATATGCATTCATTTCATAAGTAAATAAAAGAATTAAAACTC
The DNA here is from genome assembly GCF_949786415.1 of Peromyscus eremicus. Lineage (NCBI taxonomy): Eukaryota > Metazoa > Chordata > Mammalia > Rodentia > Cricetidae > Peromyscus > Peromyscus eremicus. Next base: position 81,591,378 of record NC_081419.1, read on the forward strand.
TTAGAAAAAGAACTGTGCTGAGCCGAATACAAGGCTTCAGAAGTATTAGTACAATGCCTTACTGGAGAAAGATGCTTGCCATCGAATCCAACCACCTGAATTCAGTCCTCTGACCCACATGATCGAGGAGAGAACTGAATCCAGCCACTTGTCCTCCGACCACACATGTATTGTGTGTGGCATTACACACCCACCCACATATATACACACAGACTAAATAAACAAATGTAAGAAACAATAAAAATATATAACAGTTGAGTAGTTGAATCATTATGTTAATAATATAGTGGGCAAAAGTTTAGATTCTGCTGTTCTAAATTCAGTTTTAAAAGTTGTATCCATCCATTTACTTTTTTTTTCCAAGGAGGAAAATTATACTACCTTGTCAAATTGAATTATCTATTTTGAAAGAAAACCTCATAAGTATTATTTTCCAGATTCCATGGTTTTTCCACAAAATAATTATTGTGGAAATATTTGTCTAGCTCATTATAAGTAATAAATAATAAATAAATATGCATAAATAAAATAATGTAAATATATACTATATTATTATATAAACATAAATAATGTAAATATAAATATATCTGCCATATATGGTAGTAAATACAATAGTTTGTCTGATACAGGCATCATTTACTAAAAATGGCAAGAATTCATGTTTTGTAAATTTTTAAGATTTTTATATCTTCCTTGCTTGTTATTATCTCTGCTGCCAGAAAAGCTAATCAAATTTACCTTTTCTAGCATACTCATTATGAAACTTATTTCATGAAGTAAAATTTCATCTGTTCTAGTATGTCTCCAGTCTTTCTCAATCATGTATATTTTTGTTAACTAAAAAGAAGTTTTAAGTAAAACGAACCTCCAAATTATTCTTGTGTTTATTTTGAATGTGTCACAAAAAGACATATCCAAGGATCAGATTAATCATATGGTTTTCTTTTGAGAATATATCTTGACAAACTATCTTTGTAAATATTTAGGCACAGTTTTGCTCAGGTTTTTTTTTACTTTGGTATCCAACTGTATTTCAAGAGAAAAGCCTTTAAATGGGCCGGACGTAGCACAGTCTTCAGTTTCTCACTGAGAAAATGATTTTTGTAAAACAGTCTTATATTTCTAGAGACAGTAGCAAACCCCTTTAAACTGAACTATTTTAGCTACACCGAGTGTTTAGACTCTCCCATCGCCGGCCTTATGACGTCACTTCCTTTCTTGCAGATCTGGCGTGGATTTTTCTTCCTCGTGTGTTTGACTTACTCAGTGATGCATTCTCTCCTCTGCGTGTTCATTTATTGACTCACGTAGTCATTGAATAACTATTTCCAAGTGTCCTTGTGCACTGTACATAAGCGTGGAGGGTAGAAAGAAATATAAGGCGTAGTTCGTCACCTTTGGGCAGGCGTTACAATAAAAATACCTGAAACAATTTTAAAAAGTGAGAACCGTGGGCATGAAAAAAGTGGGACTTTTAAAAAGTACTTTATTGGTTGAGGGATGATTTTTATTGTATCTCAGTGGTAGTGCTACAAAGCTTTCTGATTTGTAGGGCTACTCATCCTAGACTTTGAGGGAAAATAGTTATTAAAAATGTAGACAGCTTACAGACAAAAAGAGAGAGGACATAGCTGTAGCTTTTTCATGACATTTATATAATTCCATTGAAATTATCCAAAGAAATGTGGTAGTTTTAATGATTTTATTTCTTTAAAAGATACACAGGACAGCCTAGGTTTCATTGGCTCCTGTTCCGGGAGTCTTTCTTACAGGAGGCTGAGCACTAATTCCAACAAAGTATTGAACTTTTAAGGGAAGCATCATTTGCCTCTAAGCCTCCACCCTGAGTTTTTCTCATTTTCTTTGCTAAATGCATTCTGAAAAGATATTTTTCAGGGTTTTATAGTAAGCATCAGGAAATGGATGTGGTGGGCACCCAATCCTTTTAAAGTAAGCGTTCAGGGTATGTACCTGTATTTGTGGATAATATCTCAAAATGTAAGCTCAAACCCACATAATGAGAATTACTTGAAAAGTGACTTCCTCTTGTTCCTGATTTATTTAAATTCACTTACATTTCTCCAGCTTTTTTTTGTTGTAGCAGCTCAAAGGAAATACAAATTCTCAACCCACATAGAAGTTGGTCATTGCTGGAGAACTGATCTATAAACAGGACCCAGTAAAGTTGATTTCTTCTTATATTGAAAATTTCAGTTATTCCCCTCAGTTTCCCTTAAGCAGTAAAATGGTGGTACAAACTCCCATCAGCTTTCTAAAGAACCACACACTTGATTTTTTAATCACATTAACTATCCTGTAAAATATGCCAGCAAAGCACAGCAGACTGTTATTTAGATTCCAAACCGTGTTCAAACTAGTTCAATTGACTGCAGTGTGGGGGGTGGTGGTGCACAGTGATAGCAGTCCAAATAGTCTTAAAACTCAAACTATTTATGTGAGAGGAGTGTACTGCTAACTCTTCTGGAAACAAAAACCAATATCTTAAAACAACAGCAACAACCAAACAAACAAAACACCAAACCATGGTTCTAGTCAGTGTGCATGGTTGAGCTGAAAAACACAAGAAAACAAAATATAAAAGTGGCCCTTCACCTCATCTTTGGCATCCTTTAGTGTCAATGTCACTTGCTGTGATTTGTGCTGGGCAAGGGAAGGCACTGTCCTTTCCTCTCAGCACATCAGACAAGCACGGACACTCTGGGCATGCTGTATAATAAAAGGACATCAGTAAGCCCATTTCCCCTTCATTTCTGCCTCAGCATAAGAGATGGGTTACTTAAAATTCAAGTGTCAGGAAAGTCCATTGTAAAAGAGAAATATTTTCAAGCGAATTCCGTTTGATCTTTTTTTTTTTTAAATAGGGGCTCCTTCCAACCTCTCTCCCCCTTCTTCTCCAGACCCTGGAAACCAATTAGTCTCAGCGCAGAGGCCACAGACCAGGTTGAAACGGCTCCTTTTTAATTTTAGGGGATATAATTTCAGCCAGGACATCTAGTCAGTGGCCACAGAGTGTACTAAGTTCACGTTTCTCTCTCGTGCACTCACACTGGCGTTGCCTTCGGAGAATGCAGATTTTTGGAGCCTGACTCTTAGAAAGGAATTAGATCTGGTCGCCTTCCAAATCCTTTAGCTCTGACAGTGGCATAACATCACAAGGCCAACTCATCTTTCATACAACCGCGCCAAACAAGTTTTCTAAAAAGCCCTCTGTCCTAGCTTTTCAGAGGCTTCTCCCATTCTTACCCGACCCTCTTTTGCATACAATTCCTAGTGTTCCACCTCCACCCCCACCCCCACCCCTCCCGGTTTCCAAAGTAGCAGAGAAAATTGGAGTAACTTTGATTTTAAACTGGTTTTTGAAGTGCATGTCTTTGGGAGAGGGAAAATGTGATTCAAAGGGGGATGGAGGGGGGGGGGGCAAAAAAATGGAAACAATTAAAGCCTTTGCCTCACTTCACCTTCTTATCCCGAACCTGTCTTAATTCTTGAAGGTCAAAAACCCTTGTCTTTGGATTGGCCTTTTCTTTCTCAGGAACAACATTGTAGAACCAAAGGGAGGTGTGTGTGTGTGTGTGTGTGTGTGTGTGTGTGTGTGTGTGTGTGTGTGTGTGTCGCTTTGAGAAGCATGAGGAGAGGGGAGCCTTGATACCCCGCAGGAAAGCCTCAGATCAGCAGAGGGGAGGGACGGGACCCTGGGGTCGTCCCCCTTGGTGTGATCCTTGTGCCCCAGCCGCTCCTCCTGCCCCTGCAGCGAGTTCTGCGCCTTGGAGCTGTGCCAGGACCTCTGACAGAGCCTGGCAGGTTCACGAGTGGGGGGCGGGGGCTTGGTGTTCTCTTTGCAGAAGACGCCCATCTGGGGGGCTCCCCTATTTTCCTGGCGCTCCGTGGCCCGCCCCCATCTCCCCGACCCCTATCATTTGAACGCTGATCACACATGGTGATGAACTTGCAGCTCAGCTTCCTGCCGCCTGCTTGACCCAGGAGCACCAGCAGTCTGCGGGCCTCGCCCTCCGCTCTCCCTCCTCTCCTGGAAACCCCGCGGCCTCAGGGCGCGGGTGGGGGGTTCGAGTGGGCCGGAACTACTGCAGGGGCGTGCAGGGCGCGGGGTCCCGGCGGGGAGCTCCCAGAGAGCGGCGCTTGGGCGGCCCAGCTTCCTGGAGCTGTGCTCCTTTGACCCCAGTGGCAGTCCCTGTCACTGCACCGCTCGCGCTCCCTTCGCTCGCCGCGCCCTCGCTGCCTCTCCTCGCCCCCTCGCTCCCTCTCTCCCCAGATCGAGGCTGCTCGGGTCCTCTCCATCTCCCCCCCGCAGCGACCCCGCGCCCCGCTCGCACCGCGACCCCGCTCCACCCCTCCCAGGCCCTGGATCGGCGGCGGGGACCTCCGGGGTCGAAGGTTCTGGCCCGCCCGCGCCCCTCACCCCTGCCGCCCCCAGCGCTGCTCCGAGCCGGCTCGGGTGGCTCGGCGATGGCTCGCCCGCACACGGGGCGCTGAAGGCATCCCGGGGACCCGGAGCACAGCCCGGGAAAGGTAATCCGCCCGGGGAAGGGAGGCGGAGGGCGGGGGAGGGGGGAGGAGGCGGCCGGCGGCCGGTGCCGGGCTCGAGAGGAAGGGAAAAAAAAATGCACACACAAAGCGGAGCCCGGGTGAGAGGTGCCTCGTCAGAGGCGCGTGCGAGGGCGCGGGGGCTGCGGAGCGCGGCGGCCCCGCCGACCCAGAGGTTGGCCGAGTGAGCCCTCGAGGACCCGGGGAGAGCAGATTGGCAACCCCCCCAGCGAGAACGAATTTCTTTCCGTAGCTGTCCTCCCTCCCACTCCCCATTTCGCTCCCTGTTCTCCCTTCCCCCTAGCCCTCCGCCACCGACCTCTCGGGGTCCTCCACCTCCCTGCCCCCTCCTCCGCCCCGATTTCTCAGGAAAGGGGGGGGGGGGTTGTCGGCGAAAGCCCGCGGCCGAAGCCCCGCGGCGGGGATGGGGGTGGGGCCCGGGAGTCCGAGATCTGTTTACTCGAAAGTCCCGGGGTCGTGGCTGCCGCTGCCCCGGCCTAGGCCAGCGTGCATTGTGTCGGCCCGAGCCCCGTGCGCCCGCGGCGGCCCCGGGCCAGGTGTAGTGGCCGGACGGCTCGGCGCAGCTTTGTGCTCGGGGCGCCCGCGCGCGCAGCGCTCCCGCGCGGAGCTCTCAGCCGGCCCCCGCGCCCCGACCTCACTCTCCGGTCTCGGCGATCGCAGCCTGCAGATCGAGGCGGCTGGGAGGCGGGGTACGGTAGCGTGGAAAAGTAACCGTGGCCGCCCAATTTCTTTTCTACCTAAGCAGGAGTTGGGTTTTTCTTTCTTTCTTTTTAAATTTTTTTTTCTATTTACATTTACATGTGGCAAGGTTGTCTTTAAAAAAAATCTTTCGAATTCCGGGCTTTTGAGGCCTAGGAGGTGAAGAGAGCATTTTTTTCTTCTTCTTAAACCTAGAGGTTCTAGAGGGCGTTGAAATCCCCCAGCAAGAAAACAGCATGGAAAGATGATCAGTGGGGTTGATTTATAGCTCACCCCCCCAACACACCCGGAATTAAGAGCGAATGCGAGTCATGAAAAATGTGTAATTGATTTGTGATGGTACAGACACTAACAGGTCAGGGTGGGGAAAACAAACATAACTTTAACTGGAAGGGAAAGACTTCCAAAGAGGGGGCAAGGCGGTGACTTCCACACCCCTGCAGCCTGATAGGGACAGCCGGGTCCCTTCCCTTTCCAGCCGTTGCGGGGAAGGCGCCTAGCAGCTCCGGGACACAGAGCGAGGAGGCGGCTGTTCACGGTGCGGACCCGGGCTCTTGTCTGTGTGCTCGGAGATGCCAGCGCGCTCCGGAGGCTTGCGTCCCAGACCAGAGGCTATGTTCCCCCACCGAGGATGGCGCGGCGTCAGAGCCGGTGTCCTACAGCGATCCTCAGTCGGTCCCCGGCTGGGAGAGAGGAAGATGGGGGGGAGATGCTTAGCCGACCCCGGGGCAGCGAGTCTAGGGTCCTTAGTGCCGACGCCGCCGGCGGTGACCGTGGAAGCCGGGTACTCAGCGCCTGAGGAATGGAGAGAGTTATGGTCAGGACCAGGCAGCGAGAGCTGACAGGGCAGGGCGCGTGTGCGTGCGTGCATGCGTGTGTGTGTGTGTGTGTGTGTGTGTGTGTGTGTGTGTGTGTGTGTGCAGTAGCTGTAGCCCCCACCCCATCTGCCCACCCTACATTTAAAACAAACAAACCAATCCAAAGTAGAGAATTCTGCGCCCCCCTCGCCCCACCATATATAGACTCCACGCTTTGTCAGAGGCTCAGGAGAAAAGTCGTGCCCTCCCTCTCCGAAAGAATGTGCCAGCTGGGTGTCAGCAGTGCTGGAGACAAGTTCAGGTGTAAGTGTGATTGGAAGGGAGGGAACTTAGTGGACAGAGGCACGTGGAACTTTGTCAGTATCTCCAGAAAAATAAACTAGCGGTGCATCCGCTGGGAAGGCGTGTGGGCATCGCTCCCGCGTGTGGGGATGAGTAACTGGAAATGGGCATAAAAGAGGGGCGTGAGTTAAGAAGGTTCTGGATCCCTGAAGCAGAGGGAGGAGAGAATGAAATTTGGCGGGTTGGACTTGGGGGCGAGCTCCAAAATCCCTCCACCCAGTTGGTGGGGCGGCTATCTTTCTGATTAAAGTGAGCATCCTTATTTAAACAAGGAAAGCGAAATCCAGGGCTCATTTCTCCTGAGCTTGGCTTGGGTGGCGCGTGAGTAGAGAGGTCAGGAATTGTTGCTTTGAAAGTTTAGGTAAATCGGACTTCGGATGTCTAGGAGGTGGAGACAGTTATTTAAGCCTTCAGTATTTAATCCCTTCCTTGCCAGCAGACTTTAAGAGGTTTTTCCAAGTGGGTTCCTGGAAAAGAAAATTTCCAGTCTTGCAGCTTAAGGGACAGAAGGGACTGCTGTCTAGGAAATGCTCAATGGCTCACGTGAGCTGTTTTTTTTTTTTTTTTAAACTGAAACTCTAACACCAGCGTGAATGCTTGGCAGTGACAGTCCTGTTTAGATTTTTCTTTAGGCATTTTGGCATCTTGTGCTGGGTGCCTTTGTTTGTGGATAAAATGCATTGAAGTATAAAATTAAAAGAAGAAAGCTGCTCCCTTTAACTGTTGTGAGAAGAGGATGTGGTCGGGAGGGTTTTACAGCTTGAAGATTTGAAGCAAGGTGATGATGCAGCTTCTTCGAAGGTTAAGATGGGGTCCTGGGGTCCTTGCATGGTGGTGGCTTTCCCCAAAATCTCATGTGAAGCGAAGTGGTTTTGTTCATGGTTTTGTCACCAAGAGCCCCCGCCCCCCCAAAAAAATCCCACACACACCAGTCTTAGGATATATTCATTTTGAGGTGTGGGTGGAATTGGACATAGCATTAAAAAAAAAAAAAAAAAAAAGCCTTTTCTTGACTTGTCTGTAAAGGTGCTGGGAAAGTTTTGAAGCTCTCTGCCTGAGTCTGACATTTCCTTCAAAGGACTCCAGATTAAAGAAGATAGACCCGGCAGGTGCACTGTTTCGATAAAACATTTGAAAGCGAACAAGGCAAAGATGAATTCAAATGAGATGCCAGCCACCCATTTAGCCCTTCAGAATCGCAGGGGTCTGGGCTTGCTGATGGAGAGATACTGTTTGCCTTGCTGGGGACAGAGGTGCAAAGAGACATAGGTGTTTCCCCACGGAAAATGAAAATCGGTAGGGTGACTTCAGGATGGAGTGGACTTTAGAAGTGGGAATCTGTCGTGTAAGTTCTGCCTCGTCTTGGCTTCAGCGTGAGAGGATGCCCTTCTAACCACTTCAAGTTACTGTAAATACTCAGGATGTCTTTTATTTCTGGCCTACACTCTCTTAGTTTAGTCAGTATGTTTTCTCCCCAAACATTTAGATTCTTTCTGTCCAGAGAGGTGCAGATACTTACTCTGAGGTCAAAGTGGTCTAGACATGAATTTGGTTTCCGTTGCCTCCGAAATGTTCAGTACCTCACACAATAGACATTGATGGAAGGAAAATAAGAATTGCTAAGTAATTTTTATACTACTCTCTAATTTATGCAAAGACCGAGTTCTTGTATTCTGAAAATGTGTATTTTCCCCCTCTGCGCTTTGATGGCTAACATTCTTTTTAATGACAGTCATTTCTGTAACAGGAAGATGTTTTCATTTGTATTTACTTTTGAGCACCATGCAATTATGCAGCCCCACGCTTCGGTTGTGTCTCGGTACTTTGTGTCTCAAAAGAGAATTACAGCACTTAGAACAGGACTGCAATTTGAAGCAGGTGTTGTGTTTTACTGTTATGCAAAATAACAGTAAAATATAATTGTGTAGGAAATTAAGGAAACAGCTGCAAACTTAGTATGAAAACTGCTACATTATGATTCGTAAGCAGTTCTTTACAGATATCTTACATCAGAGGAGCAGGGCAAGATTTAATTTAGTTGATCCTACTAGCCAGATCACTTATCAACTGGTGCTTAAGGGAGTCATACCTCCCATGAAGTCAGGAAGAAGAAAGAGAACCCAAGGCGACATTTTGTTAAAAATGCCAGAACACCAGGTCCTCTTTTCTTGGCTGTGGGAATGTTCTGGGAACACAGGCCAGGTGGGTGTGACCTAGCTTGATTTACTGATGTGAAAAAAGCAATCATTTGAGTAGAACACTGTGGAATTTCTTAGCCCAGCTAGCATATGGAGGACTACAGGAGCCCTGGGTTGCAAAATATAAAATAAATGGCCTATGGCAGGCCATCTGCCTTTTGTTCCATATTTTAAGGTGTTTCATGCCAAATTTCAATCTAATCTTATTATTCTAAATATTTTTATTTGAGATAGCAGCTAAGATTTCTGGAGCTTAATAGTGCACATGGCAAATGAATTCTGATGCAGAGTGTTTAGAGAGGAGTGCAGGTTAGCCGGGGTTAGCCGAGGAGTATGTGGTGCCGCCTCCTTCCTCCGATTGATCACTGATGGCGACAGGTTCCACGCAAGGGATCGCTTCCCTCCATCTTTGAGCCGTCTGCCACTATAACCGATATCTTCATTTTTGTACCCCGTGCAGCCGCTAATACACTGACTTATGAAAAGAATCAGAACTGCTGAAAATTTCTTAAGGAAATTAGACCAGCTAGTAAGAATTACATAGCACCAAGAATGAGGCCACAGATGTAATGGTTGCCCTCCCTACCTGCTCCCTTAGGGAGGGAAGAGGGAGGCCGCGGTTACAAAGTGACTGACCAATCCTGTGCTCCTCTGGCTTTTCCCTGAGTGACTAGCGTAGTGAATGAAAGTGCACCATGGTTAGCCAGAGAGAAGATGGTATGTGTATCAAGCATCGAGTATTTAAGAAAGTGTCTGCCAGACAAACTTGCGTGTAACATGTGCATCACGTGCATTCTGTGGTTACGCCATGTCTGTCAGTGAGCACAGAACCTTGAGTTTGCGTCTGTCATTGTGTCCTGTGGCTCGTCGAAGCATCAAGATTTCAAGTGATTGTATAATGCGATACCAACTTTGTAAGAACCAAACATTTCAATTAGCAGGGAAGGCTTGGTGGAGTCTTCCAGCACAAACCATTTATAGCTAGACACCATGGCAACTGTGGATTTGGCCCTTCTGCAATTCACGTTAAGTGCCATAATTATAATTAGAGAGGAATTCTTAGTTTGAACTCCATTGAGACGATTCACTATCATCTAGTGATGCCGTAAAGGGTGTAGAGTCCACTCTGAGGGACATGCAGCAAAGAGTGGGCAACAGTTAGACCCACGAGGAAATAGTTGATTCAGATTTAAGCCACTTTGTATTAGATCCTAAACTTAATGTGTTTTAGAACTGCTTTACTCATTCTTATTTTTAAAAATATATATACACACATACACACATATGTATGTTTTGTTTTGCTTTCTTCTAGAACGTACAGCAGTATTGATGAGTAGATCCTTGGACTCAGAGGTCGGCTGAAGCGCACCATGCCTGCTTCCCGCTTTTGCTCCAGAGAGTTGTGAATTGCTCATGCCTATAGGGAGGAAGGATGGCACATGGGATTCCTTCTCAAGGCAAAGTTACCATAACGGTGGATGAGTATAGCTCAAACCCCACCCAGGCATTCACACACTACAACATCAACCAGAGCAGATTCCAGCCGCCACATGTACATATGTAAGTATTTCTCATGAATGTTGAAAAGAAAAAAAAAATAATAACAATCAAGAAAAGAAAAGCGAAGTGAAAGAAAACTATTCCCTCAGCATTTTGCTAGGGGGAGTGGAAGGCAATGATTTCCAAAACAGATGGGTATCTGTGGTTTCAAATGTAGCCCAGGAGAAACCCTTTGCATCTGCGTAACTATTCAGATTTTTACAGCACATTCAGCCACGAAAGTACATTAGGTCTTCAGAGCTTCTGGAAGATTTTGCTAAGTTGCTCACATTTTGTAGATAGAACTGAAGGGGGAAAGGTATTTTCCTAATGCCACACGGTGAAATTGGCAGTGTCTTCTCACCTTCAGTTCAGTTTTCTTTACCGTGTATCGTTAACTTCCGTGGTGAAATAGTTCTTTAAAATTTCTCCAATATTTCCTTACACTTCACCCCACCAAAGGCTTTACATTCAGCTGGGAAATAGGCCTAATTGGCACTAATTGTCCAGCTACTGCTAGATCCATTGTCTCTCTCCTGTTGCTAGTGAAACGTGGGCTGCATTCTGCAAGACTTGAACAATATGGGGTACAAAGGGTTAAGGGAGAGCAGAACAGTTGGTCTCGGGAATTTTGCTTTTCTTTCACTCCTTGATACGATGGAGTACATGTCAAGCTGTACGCTATTTAAGGAGAAAATATAGGAGAAACCCAGAGGAAGGACATCACAGCACCTGGTCACACACCATCGTTTGTCTGGTCCTCCGCCACAGACATGCCAGGCTTTCAGTGGAAGGGGCAGAAGGTCACCGTCTCTCTTGTTTATTCAAGGCCCGGTGCCCATTCTGTATGAGACCCCTTCCGATGTCTAACACTGGTCTTTCAAGGCAGGACTGAATGTCTTTGAATGCTATTGTGTAGTTGAGAGGGGAAGGAGGTTAGGGTTTTGTTGGCGGTTTTTACTCCTGGCAGAATTGAACCCAGGGCATGCCCAAGTCACAAACTTTCTTCCAGGAATTGTTTTATGTTTAAAAAAATTAGTAGCCCCCACCACCTACACCTACACCTACACACACACACACACACACACACACACACACACACACACACACACATCTCCAGTTCAGAAACAGTAACTAAACAAAATGGTGTTCTCCTTGATTGCCTGGATATTAGTGTAAATAGTGGGATGATGTTTTGTAACTATGTTCTAGAAAGCCACTTAATGTACCTGGGATGAGGTTTATGCAAAGTAGGAAAACAAAACAGCAGCCTTGGAAAACAAACAAACAAACAAAAAACCAACAAGAAAAGAAAGACCAAAAATTTCTTTGCAAATGGTTAGTGCTAAGCCGTTCCTAAGAACTTTCTGCTGGCCTTCCCTGAGAATCTGCTTAGGATTATGAGGGAGTGCTGAGAGAGTTCAAGCCGGAGGTTTGTAGGTGAATCTGTCTTCTCTTTGCTAATATGATAGGTTTTCTGAACAATAAATATGTATTTGTTTTAAATATTCTTTTTATTGTTTCCGTTTATTCCCTCTCATTCAAATATGTTATAAAACTTGTGCGTGGCATAGTTTAGGATCCTTTTCGCTTTCTTTGGCAGGCTCATATTTGTATTAAAGAGTCTCAGAGAACTCTGGATCCTGTTTCCAGTGAGGCAGATTGAATGCGGCTCTGCCCAGATTCCTTGGGAAGTGACTGGAAAGCTCAGCCATTGCTTGGCTATGTAGACATCCTTTTATTTGCTCTTGCCCACAGGAGTCCACTGGTAAACTCTGAACGCTGAGATAGTTTTTAAGTCATGTAAGCTTAGAACTGATCTTAGATCTAGCTGTGAAAACTCTGAAGGGTCGAATTATACTGTGTGTGTGTGTGTGTGTTTGTGTGTGTGTGTGTGTGTGTGTGTATGTGTGTTTCTCTTGGGGGAAAGAAGGAAAGGAAAAAAAAAAAAACCTCTCAACAAGGCCAACAACAAAAAGGTTTGTAATGTCAACCTAGACAGCTGTGCGGCCTGTTACTGGACTCCAACCTGGGAATGCGGGGGGCTCCCAGGTGGCTCCACTGTGGGCTTTCCCTTTCATTACCATTCAGCTTGGCCTCCTGCCACCTGAGAGCCCTTGGGCCCTTCTGTCTCAGTGCCTTTGAGTTAGCTGTTTCTCCCAGCTGTGACATTTTTCTGCTCTGATTATCGTATGCTCTGAGCTAGTTTAGTTTCCTGCACCCACAGGAAGCCTCTTGTCCCCTGTCCTGGGACTCCTCTCCTAAGCTAGAACGATGGTTGTGTGTCTGCTCTACTTGACACCCCAGGTCTTTCATTTCCTTCTTCCATTTCATAGGGCCTCTATCATTTCCTTCCTTCCTTCCTCCCTCCCTCCCTCCTTCCCTCCCTCTTTATGTATGTATGTATGTATGTATGTATCTATCTATCTATCTGTCATCTACTTATTACCATTTACTACCTTTTGCTATCTGTGCCTAACATCTATCATTCATTATTATTTTCCCACCATCTACCTACCCACCTATTATCTATTATATTTTATCTACTTTTTATTATGTAATTATTTATCATTATTTTATTATTAGTCTATATCTATTTGTACATCTATATATTTTTAAAAATTTGTTATTGTATTATTTTAATCTACCAATATCTATCACTTATTTTACCTATTTATCATCTGCTAATATTTTCTATCTGTAGCTGTTGTTATTTTTTCTGTCTGTATTAACTATTGCTATTTTTCTGTCAATCGTCTATCGCCATCTGTGTTTTGTCTACCTACTTACCTGTCTCTCTGTCTGATCTACTGATTGGTTTAATACATTTGATTATGTGTTGATAGGAGAAACCGGGGTCATTCTGGGAGTGTGAAGGTATGCTTTGTCAGGAATGTGGCTCACCATTGCCTCAGCCTTACCTAGTCATCTAAGGGCCTGCTGTTGCTTTGCAGGTTGATGGCCTCGCATTGTGGCAGCACCTGGTAGGTTGTAGGAGCTTGAGTATCTTCCTTGACTGCAATATGATCTATTTTGGTTACGTTAAAAACATTACCCTTTGTCTAAATAGAAATTTTAAATGACCATAAAGTATTGGTGAGACACTGAGCCTAAGATTTCCCTTGATTTTTGGAAAAATTACAACATGTCATGGTAGAGTTTTGCTGCATTCCTATAGGTAGTTTGTGTTTCCTACTTGAAGCATTACACGTTTACTTTGCTCTGGATTCCTCAAGCATTCACTTTCTTTTTTCACTCCTATCTATGATCTGTGGAGACCAGTGATAGATACTAGGGCCCTTTGTCTTCTTTTGTATGACCTAGTGGTAGCAATGGGTATTGTCTCACCTTAATTAAGTAATTTTTTCTTTCCTGCTTAATGTGGTTAGTCTCAGCTCAACTTTGTGACTAGCTCTTCTCCAGGTATCCCTTCTGATCAATTTCCCTTCCCCAGACATCAGTTTATTTATAGGTAAATAGTTGCACCAAATGACTGGTATTGTCTTTAAGTGTAACTTATTAAAACTGCAATTAAAACAAACTTTTTTTACAAGGTGCCACTGTGAGGGACAAAAATAGGTAAGAGTTGGCTGTTGTCATTATGAAGCTCACCTACTTTAGAGCTGGGTTCTCACCCAGTGTAACGAGGTTTAGATTTAGTCCTTATCTATAAACTCCAACAAGATTGCTACCAGACTTTCTAAGAAGCATCTCTTTGAACTTGCTTCTGACATAGGATTTTCTTTTCTTTCCTTCTTTAAAAAGTAATCCTATCTGACATTAGAAAAGAAAATCAAAGCACAGCTGGAGTTAGTAGACCAAAATTTAGCCTAGAATATGAGTCCTTTCTTGCTCAGACTCTTGATTGTACTGATAGATGAGAAGATTGAAAACCAACAATTAACAGGTCTTCATCTGTCCACAAGTCCTTCATCTTTCTTGAGCAAAATGTTGAAAAAGTTATTTAGTACTTTTAATGATGATTAGAGAAGGCATTAAAAGAACCGTTTTAGGTCTGAAAATGTCATAAAGACTTTGTGTGTTTTTAATGATGGGAGGCCTAATCAAATACTCTGGTAAGACATACAGCTCCGTTAGGCTTAGCACTGGAAATCCTACTTTATGAGGAGCTCCCTGTTCCTTGCAAAACAGGATGGTTGGTCGCACTACTGAGGTTAATTTTACTTTTTTAAGGGTTGGCAGTGGGGAATTTCAAATCCAAATCTGTCTCCTGTCCTGGCACTTTTCCTTGGCCACAGCTTCAGTTACTAAGGCCCTAGGATTTTCTTTGTCCTTTGCCCTTTATTGGAAAGCGTTATCAAATAGAGGTGGCCATCACCAGTGGAATCCTATTTTCTTTCTTCATCTGTAAGATGAGGTTGGTAAAAGATTGTTAAAATAAAGGGATGCAGAAAAATTCTAAGTAGTACCTACTGTATACTCAATGCCAGTTGTTATCATGAGTGCTTGTTTCATTGATTCCATATTTCTTATTCCAAACCACATTCATCCAGTCACTGCTCAGTTTTGTGTGGTCTTCTTCAAGCAATCATTGGAGGGCATCATGGAGGTTTTTCCTGGTGGGATTTGGGGTAGAATTTCCTGTCAAGATTGTAAACATCCAGGAAAGTCTCTACACCTCCAGTTACACCAAGAGAGTAGTGGTTCCAAGTGGGTAGAAATCCTGTACCATGTAGCTGTTCAGTGAAGGTCACCAAGGTTTTTCTCCACTTGGGCTGGACCTGACTCAGTCTGTACCCTTATCAATGTCTTAAGTTCCACTACTGGTATCTGTAATTTAAACAGACATGTGTTCAATAGGATTGTCACAGACTACTTTGGCAGGAGTAGGAAGATATGACAGCTGAGAATGTGTGGTTGTCCTTGTTACTGGCTTGTTGGAAAAATTTGGGTTCTCAGTATTGCCATCTACGAAGTGGGCTTAATGTTATAATGCTTGTTAACCCTAAATGAACCCCTTTCATTGTCCATGCCTGTGGTTACCAGCACCCTTGAGAGCATACAGGACCAGAGGGCAGTACTTGGGACACAGATATAGCCACAACTGTGACTTTGTACTAAGGATGGCCACAGAGTTAAGATATTTCTGAACTGCTTGGCCTTATAAAACGTGGCAGGCACTGCTTGCTCTTGTAGCACCGTGATCTTGTGCGGCGCTCATCCGTGTTGCTTGGCCACTGATAATCAACAAGTGACAATCATTTCGTGGCATATTCGTACAGTGTTTATAGATATTTCACTTGATTTGAAGTTTCATTCCTTCCCTGTTTGAGAATGTGGTAGGAAACACATTAATTTCAGGATTATATTAGGAATCCATAGTTCAGAAGAAAAGGAGAGTGGGTGTGGATGTGAAACACCCCTCACGTGCATCTGTGTGAGAACTCGGCTGCAGCTCCTGGCGCACTTTTAGGGGTTGTGGACCCTGTGGGGTGTGGCACCTCGCTGAAGCAAGTCCATCACTGGAGGGCGGGCCTTGGGATCCATAGCTCAGCCCAGCGTGTGCTGACTGTGCTTCCTGACCCCCAGTGGGTGGAGATGTGATCAGGCTACCGCTGTCCTGCCTTTCCCCATCAGAGTTGATTGAATCCCATCAAACCATCAGCCAGAGCAAATCTTTCCTCTTCTAAGCTGCTTCTTGTCGAGTCCTTGGTTGTGAGAACAATAAAAGTAACTAATACAATTATTATATAAAGTGATATTTGCTTATGTATATGTATATAAAAGTGTGGGAAGGACAAACACCAGTTTTACTGATGATCACTTAGTTAACCACTTGGTGTCATTTATTGGGTAGTGACCTTTATGTTTTATATACTTCTATATAGTTGGAATTAATTTTATAAAACTGTGGTACTTTCATGCTAGTTTTTCAAAAGAATAATAATTTATCTCTGTATCTTGTGTGAAAGGCTTACTTAGATGTACACCTTCTCCTTTCATTGGGTCTTGCTTAGCTTTCTAGGGTGACACTCTCTTTTAGTGTATGACGCAGTCTAGGAGGAAGCCAATGGATAGTCAACTTGTTCCTGTGTAGGAAGATGTCAACCATACTGTCTCCTTCCTATACCTATCAACAAAAGACTTTTTAAATATTTTGTTTTGTTTTTTGGCTGTTTGTGTGTGTGTGTTTGTATATATGTGTGTATATGTATGCTTGTATGTATGTGGGGGGGAAGGTGCATGTGAGTGTGAGGTCGGAGGCCAACCTCCAAGAGCTGGTGTTCTCTTTCCACTTTGTTGAGACAGGGTCTCTCTTGTTCTCTTCTACACTGGCCCCATGAGCTTCCAGGAAATTTCCCTGCCTGCTGAACTCACATATCCCCCTTATGGAGGGCTCCAGAGGTTGAGCCACTGTTGCTGAGCTTGTGTGACGATGCAGACATTTCCCCAAGTGAGGAAAAAATTTTACGAAGTGTCTTAAGCCTGTTTTGAGGAGGCAGCAGTAAGTACAGTATCAACAGCTTGTTGTCATGCACACAGGCAGTGTTTCAGGGGACTTGAATTCTGGTCCTCTCGGGGTCACTAATTAGCTCTGGGATCTTCAAGGAGCTAGGCCTCTCTGAACTCAGGGCTGCTCACTAGCTACCAAGCTCCAAGGCCTTGAATATCCTCTTTTTCCTGGAATTTCTGTTTCTTACCCTTGCTCCTCCTTTTTTGGTCTATTTGAACTTAAGAACATAAACCCCACATCATTATGATATTCTGTGGGAAAGGAATAATAGTGAGACATTGTGAAGATGCTGTATGGGGAGAGAGAGGGGAGCTTGTGAACTCTCACTTGGGGGGGCAGAGAGGAGGTAGTATCAGTGAACGAATTAATGTCTGGGATTCAGCAAAATCTCTAACAAGGTAGATGTTTATTCTTTACTTCAGGGGTGGACTGTGTTAACTTTTTGTGTAAAATCTAAACATACAGAGATGTGGCTCTCAGAAAGCCACATTCTCTTTCTTGTTACGGATTTACCACTGGCCTGCACATTGGCATGACCATAGTTTACAAAAGTATTTTCAGTCTGAAGTCTGCCTTGGAGATACTGACTGGCCCTTTTAGTTTACACTCATACAAAGACAGTGGCTTTCTTTTCTTTCCCTCTCTCTCTTTTTTTTTAAAACATAAGTCCTTTCTCAGTACATACCCTCAGAGTACCATCTTGGGGTCTGTGACAATTGGACATCAAGAATTAGAGACAATCTAAGATTTAGATATTTTGTCCACAAGGATTTATTATTAGAAACCTCACTGTATGATTGCGTAATTGGGTAGAAATGTTTTGTCTTTCTTTGGCTACTGGGCTATCAGGGAGGGAAAATAATTTAACAAATAAAACAGATCATATCTGGATTAGATCTGGATTTTTTATTTGTGTGTGTGTGTGTGTGTGTGTGTGTGTGTGTGTGTGTACGTGCACATGTGTGTGATTGTACACATGCAAGTGTTCTTATGTGTGCTGGTGTGCATGCATGCGTGCGTGTGTGCACGTGTGTGTGTGCGCGCACGTGTGTGTGTGTGTGTGTGTGTGTGTGTGTGTGTGTGTGTGTCAGAAAAGAACAATGGTTGTGGTTGTCATCATCAGGAACAGTGCCACCTCCTTTGACACAGGCCTCTTATTGACCTGTCATTCACCAATTAGGCTAAACTGGTTGGCCAGTGAGCTCTACGAATCCTCCAGTCTCTGCCTCCCCAGTGCTGGGATTACAAGCATGTATCTCCATGCCTGCAGTTTTACACCATTTCTGGGGATCAAATCTAAGCTCTCATGCTCACGAGGCAAGCAAGCTCTTTACCACTGAGCCATCTTCCCAGCCTCAAATTTGTTAGTTGCCTTTGTCTTGTGAGACAGGCTTGCCATGTGTCTCAGACTGACCCTGTACTTCCCATCCTCCTGCCTCAGCCTTCAGAGTTCCAAAGTGCTGAGTGGTCCAGCACTCAGAAAGATCTGGACTTTTATTCTACATTTTGGCGATAGAGAAAGATGATAAAGAAAGTATGTCCACGGTTAGTGGACAGACAGGCCCAGATACCTGGAAGCTCTCAGGCCAGCCCCTTCACGGGCCATGTCTCTCTCCTGCTTTACATTCAGGCTTTCTCTCAACTCCTTTGGCTGAGATCCTCTGACTGAATGACAGGATGAAGGAAGTATATAGGAGACAGACTCGGCTTTAATTCTGAGAGTTTTAGAATTTACGAAGGTGATATTTGAAGAAGCAAAAGCAGGACTAATACCACTCAACCTACCATACCTTGTTTAACACACCGCGGGCCTGAACTGCTTCCTGAAACTGGCAAAGCTTGCTGCGTCCTGGAGGGTCTCTGTGTGAGCATGTTTCCTCCCTTCTCAGGATTCCCTTAGCTCTCTCCTTCCCATACATACTGTTTGCTGCTTTTGACTTTCATAGCGTACTGGTACAGTTAAGCTCTACCATATCAGAAGACACACTTTGTAGACCCCCATGCCAGCCTGGCTCGCTCTCTCTTTTAATGTAAAAAGAACACTTCAGTGTGTGTCTGGGTGGTAGTACTAACTAGAGAAAAGGGTTGGATTTGTTGGCCCTTGCTGTAGTTGGGTTCACATATTTGTATTGTTTTGCTTTGGAGATTTATTTTTTCCCTTCAGTTTCTGTCTTTGACAAGGAAGGGCTGAAGTACATATGCATATAAGAAGATGCATTTTTGCAGTGTTTTCTGTTTTTCCTTTCTTACGGTAAATCCTAAATATAAGCTGTTCCAGTTTATATTTAATGTTCTGTCCCGTTTGGTGTTAGAGGCTTTAAGGTAAACCAAGGCCAGATGGCTCAGAGGATAAAGGTTCTTGCCACCAAACCTGATATCCTAAGCTTGATCCCCAGCACAAGCGTGGTGGGAGAAGTGATTCTGAACGTTGTCCTCGGACTTCCACAAGCCTGCTGTGGCATGGATGCACCCCACCCCACCCACATTCAATAAATAAGTAAAATGTAAGAAAAAAATGGATTGAAAACGGAGATGCAAACTAGTCTAAGCGTTCAATAAGCAAGCATAATTTTAGTGTTGAGCTTAGAGATCTCAGCGAGAGCAAGTGTTACCAATGTTCCTGGGTTGGCTTTCTTCAGACAGCAGGACTCTAGTTCATAACATGGACTCTGCTCAAACCCATTTATTTCTTGTGCAGACAGCCCATGAAACCTTCCAGCTGTAAGGTTTGATAATTCTTGGATGAGGCAGATGCCTTTTTCCATCTTGCTGTGGGCTCTTTTGGCATTGACACTGACTGGCTTAGAGAGTGGTTCCTCTTAGTTTTAGGAGTCTGTATCACAGTCCTGAGATTCAAGCCTTTTACATGTTGTGCGCCTAGTTTAAAATGTGTTTTGCACCAAGACATAAAGCTGAAATCAAGAAAAATTAACTTCACTAGCTAAGCAGCCTTAACATGTTTTTCTAATTCCCTGAAAGATTTAACCTTTGGCTATGACATAGACATTTTACCAACTCTGTGTAAGTCTTGAGTTTTGAAAAAAAAACAAAAAAACCAAAAACCCATTTTGTTTCAATTGAATTTGCTCTAACATTTAGAGATAATATGAAGCCACCAAACCATATTGTGTGTGTGTGTGTGTGTGTGTGTGTGTGTGTGTATGAATGGGAGTATGAGTGAACTCTGCATTCATGTAGAGGCCACAGGTTTTCTCTACCTTATATTTTTGAGACAAAGGCAAAGTCTCTCCCTGTACCTGGAGTTCACTAAGTGGCTAGACTGGCTGGCCACTGAACTCCAGGGATCTGCCTCCCTCCACACCACATGCTAGAGTTGCAGACGTGTTGCTGTGCCCAGCTTTTACATGGGGACTGTGTTTGATCCACGTGTTTGAGAGGCAGCAAGCACTTTATTACTGAGCCATCTATCCACCCTATATTTTATTTTATGATTACAAAAATCCCCATTGTTCTTACCACCTTGTGTTTAACGTATTCTACTTTAAAAACTTACTTGGTGTTTGTATATTGGTCATGCTTGGATCAATGCTATGGATGATGTTTAAATATTTGTGTTTCTTCAAGATTTAAATAGTGAAATTCTAACCTCCAAATCAAAACATGAGGGAGTGGAACTCGTGGACAGTGATTTGTTCCTGAGAGTAGAATTCCTAAAATTGGGATCTGAGAGACCCTTGCTCTTCCATCATGTGAGGTTGTAGTAGAAAGGTGGTCATCTCTGAATCAGGAAATTGACCTTCATCAGACATGCAGTCTGTCTTGCCTTTGAACTTCTAGAGAACACAGCAGATGTATTCATAGATCAGAGCTCTTCTTGGCTACTGTGATGTCCTGGCCTTGGCTTTCACAATGGGAAATGATCAGCATCCGTGAACTTTGGTCAGCAAGGAGATGAGACAGACAAAATGGTGCCGAGGCTTTCTTGACTTCACAGCATGACTCAACATACCTGTGAGTCTACAAATGGCCAGAACAGCAATTTTTGGTGTGTTGACCTATTTTGAGCTCTGAGATGGAATGATTCTTTTAAAAGGCCATTTTAGGTAATTTATGTTTGGATTTCCTTTTTTTTTTTTTTTTTAAAGTCCATTTGACATGTGGTGACCTATGAACTGGCTTTCGAGAAACATAAGAAGATTTGAAGCTGTGGTGTCCCAGGTTCATCATCTGTTGTATCCAGATGATGTAACATATTTTGGGGCCCCAGATCTGATTTCTGCAGGTGAACTGGTTTTCACATTGTACTTAACCTTACGTTTGGAGCGTGGCTGGTAGCACTGAACCCCATTTTGAGCTAACAGACTTAGAAAAGGGAAGAATGGGGGAAGGTGAATGTTTGGTGAGACTGGACACGGAAGAGTTAGTCCTTAAAGAATGTACTGCAAGTCTGTCTTCCCATGTGAGCCAGGAAGGCATGTATGTTCTGCTCTGTGCAACGGAGACACCCCTGTTCTCCCTGAACTCCCCTGGGAATTCAGAAGGGAAATAATAACCCCTGGAGATGGTCTGCTCCACCCCCGGCCCTTGATGATTGGTCAGGGATGGCTCCTCTCCCCATCTCCACCCCACCAGGATGTTAATGGCCATGGCACGCTTCACTGTTTATCTTGGAATTTGATACCATCATCTTGGCAACCAAACTGGGACCTTTATTGCTTGGATTGTTTGTCATTTGCTGTTAATTATCTGTTTCCATAAATTCTTCACTTTGAGAAAAAAGAGAATGTTTTGAAATATTTCCTCCGACGTGTAAGCAGGGCTTCATTTTCTGTGGACAAAAGAGAAAGAATGGAGCTCTTTGGTAACTCAGAGCAATCCAGTGCCCTGGTTTTTCCCCTACAGGCTCATCTAGATCCTACTAATTCAACCAGGATTTGTGCTGAAAGAGCCTTTGCAAATGCTGTATTAGTGAGAGGAACCCTGACAGAAGGGGAGAAGAAACAAGAAAGAACAATTTAACTTTGCAGAAGGGCTTTACTTTGGTTCCGTTCTCTTTATACCAGAACTCGGTTGTGTGTGTGTGCTGGGTCACTTCCCTTCGGCGGTTCCTCGTTTCTGAAGGTTGAAGCTGAACAGCTCAGGGTGAGAGAGGCTTCCTCTTACCTGCCTTTATGGGGTGTTTATTTTGTCAAGTGTGGAATGAAAATGAGTTTTCTGGCCATTAGTGCACATTAGTCGTGAGCTCACGCTGCACAGGGAAGGCTCGCCACGTTATAAACACGCAGTGCCATTTCCTGAGGTGCTGGACCCCAGGCTGCAGGCGCCATGGTGGACTCCTTATCTTAACAAAGGGCTAAGTAGTGGGGGTGGGGGAAAGTGAGCTTGGGTGGTTTTGTTTTAAAGTGGGGGGCTTGGGAATCACGGTGTGATTGTTGCAAAACAGAAATATGGCACAATTAGCAGTATTGGTAAAAATGAAAACATTCAAGTTATTAGAACAAAGTATAGCCAGACTTTAGCCTACCCCGTCCTGGTCCCCTTGCATGTATGTGTTCATCGTGTTTATTCTCTGCTACTGAAGACTCATCTTTAGAAAGAAGAGCTTTTTACAAATTTTTAAGAGTGGAGGGAGGCACGGAGAGAGAGAGAGAGTGTGTGTGTGTGTGTGTGTGTGTGTGTGTGTGTGTGTGTGTGTGTGTTTATGGTCACATGGCCCTGTGTGTTATATAGGTCAGAGAACAACTTGTGGGAGTCAGAACTCCTTCTACCGTGTGGATCCTGGGGGATTGAGCTTTGGTCCTTAGGCTTCATAGTGCTTCATTACTGAGTCATCCAAAGCCTGCCAGTGAGGATCTTAATGTGCCCCCCACCCCCAATAACTAGTAACAGCGACAACAAAATGAGTAAGGGTACTTTTGACCAAGCCTGGGACCTGAGTTTGATCTCACAGCACCTGTGTGTGTGCATGCATGTGTATTCACATACACACACACACACACACACACACACACACACACACATACTCACAAATAAATGTAACACTGAGCAGGTGTGGTGACATGTTCCATTAAGCCCAGCTCTCAGGAGGCCAAGGCAGTGGGTCTATGAGTTTAAGGCCAGCTGGGGCAATGTCGTCAGACCCTGTATTTAAAAGAAACCTAGCGTTGGGACACAGAGACCAATGAATGGATCCTCAGAGGGAGCCAGACAGCTTGGCTAAATGGAAGTTCAGTTCAGTGAAAGGCCTTATTGCGAGGCAATGAAGTGGCCAGTGCGTGTGTGCTCATGGCCACTAATCCCCTCCCCTAATCATGTTCGTGTGACACACACATTATATAAAGCAATACACATAAAAGTATATATAATTTTGCTTTTAGAATTCAGTAAAAAAATTTATAAAATAGGTAATGCTGAAGTTCTATTAGATGATGCATAGTTATTAGTGGAGTATGTATGTAGTGTACATGTAACAGGTATACAACTACTGTTATTAATAATGTTACCCTGATTGCTTCCTTAGCACCAGCATTTTAGGGTTCTATCATCTCCCAATATATCCTGAGCCAGGATAGAGGGAGTGAGTCTTGGCGAATTTGCTGGCAGATATGGACACAGCCAACACCTTCTCCACTTGTACCACTAGCCCTGTGTGTATGTGTGTGTGTGTGTGTGTGTGTGTGTGTGTGTGTGTTGGAGGATGTAACTCTCACTGTGTGCCTGTCACTGGGTTTGTGGAACTGCTTAGGTAAAGAGGTTCTTCCCAAATTCCTGAGCAGTCAAGATCAGGGTCTTGTCCCTGACGTCAAGCAGGGTTTCTAAGCATTTTACTGGCATAATCCTTTTACTTGCTCCAAGTGCATTTTTTTTTAAAGTGTCACATATGAAAAACTTTAGGATTGAATAAGTATTCAACAATAGTGATTTAGCAACTGTTTATTAGAATAGGAGATTGGGGGATAGTGGGAATTGGGGAACAAACACCTTCTGATTGCTCTTGGGGAGGCTGGGAAAAGGATTTAACACTTCGGATTTTTTAGAAGCCATTAGAAGTCTGGCGGGATCAGATTACTTGGCTGCACATGTGAAACATGAGCCTCCTGCCCTAAACCGTGCAACTGAGTTAAGCTCAGCATCGAAGGCCTCCCTGTAAGCCTGGCCTCTGGCTGAGCCACATTCTTGATCACAAAATTGTTTCCTTTGAGAAGAGCAAGACTACAGAGAGGTCTTCATGGCCAATTTAGTCTGTATGTTGGTGCCAGGCAGACATTTGGCAACAGTTAGTGCCAGCTTTGGTGAGATGTCCACCGACATTTCCCAAGGTCTTCAAAGCTGTCTGGACTCAGTGTTAACATTGAAGGAAAGCTGCATTTGAATTGAGCTTTCTAGACACTCTTCCTCCGTTTCTGTTTCTTTAAATGCAGAGGTAGGATGGGTGCAGGAGTCAGCAGGCTAGTCCCCGACTGCAAGGCTCTGAACGAGCCCGGGGTGTTGCTACCATTTTCTACTTTTGCCTCCTTTCTTTTCTTTATTTTTCAGGGACAGGGGTAGGTTCTCATGTAGCCCAGGCTGGCCTTTCAGTGGCTTTGTAGCCAAGGGTGACCTTGAACTCCTGATCCTCTTGCCTCTACTTCTCAGATACTTGGAGTGAATGTTGAGCTACCTCCCATACCTTGTTTGTGTGGTAGTGAGGCTCAAACCCAGGACTTGATGCATACTAAGAGGTCCGCCAGGCCCTTTTACCACTTTTTAGGGAAACCCTCTACTCCTCCTAGCTGGAAGTCAGAGTGCTGACAAGTGACAAGTAAGACTTTCCCTTGCTTGCACATATCAGAAGTCTAATTTCTTCTTAAAGATTTATTTTTATTAGTGTGTGTGTGTGTGTGTGTGTGTGTGTGTGTGTGTGTCTAAATGATGTACAAGAGAACATCGGATCCCTTGCAGCTGAAGTTATAGGAAGTTATGAGTTGTCTGACATGAGTACTGGGATCCAAGCTTGAATCCTCTGGAAGAGTAGGAAACTCCCACTTTCTCTAACCACTGAACCACCTTTCTAGTCCCCAAAGCGTATTTTCCAGTTGTGAAGTGCCTGCCTCCCACGAACTCTATTAACTTTAAGTTTTGCTCTTTGTCATTTGTATCCCATTTCAGGGTCTTAATTGGAGTCTAGACAAACTGCCCGTTCATGTTGAAGGGAGTTGGGCTTTCAAGGCCTCAAAGGACTAGTATGTGCTTCTCCAAGAATTCCGTGTTACCTCGTAATGTCCCTTCACTTTGAGACCATGTGCTTACACTTGACGGCGTACTTGCCTATAAAAGATCACTTAGGTAATTCTCTCATGTGGTTTTTCAGGATGCAGCTCAATATCAAGATACTCAATATTTGTGGAACTCCTACCACCTTTCCTGCCTTTAGTTGACTCAGATTTTGACTGTAATAAATTTATTTCTGATAAGAAAAGAATATCGAAGATTCACTTTCAACTAGACCAGTGGTTCTCAACCTTCCTAATGCTGTGGCCCTTTAATACAGTTCCTCATGTTGTGGTGATCCCGACCATAAAATTGCTTTCGTTGCTACTTCATAACTGTAATTTTGCTACTGTTATGAATCATAATGTAAATATCTGATATGCAGGATATTTAATATGCAACTCCAAAGAGGTGACGACCCACAGATTGAGAACTACTGAACTAGCTGCTAAAGATTTGAGGTTCCTGTGTTGCTTTGTAACTTTAATGGGGAGGCCTTAGAAAGCATTTGTTTTAACTCAGTTACTGCTCGTGTATTGCACCTGTTGGAAGTCAGTGACTGTGGACTGAGGGTTAGAAGTGTGAGATTAATGCAGATCTGTTCCAACCCACTTCCTACGAGCCTGAGGAACAGCTCCCTACTATGTGGAGTATACTTGAAATAAAGCCTGCGCAAGCAAATGAGCTGTGTGTCAGAACAGGAGTCATGCATTTTGTTTAAGGCAAACCACTGATTGTTAGTATGGTGTGTAGTGGGTAGCTGTTCCAGCTTTGACCTGGAAGTACTACCCCCATTGAGGCTTCTGTAACTGTCACACCTACAAGGCGGGGCCGAGACAGGAGCCCTTAAGACCTGAGATCCGGATGTGCCACCTCTCTTGGTTCCTGGACCCTGGACACTGGAGGTGGATTGAGCAGTTTTCCAGAGAACACCGCAGGAGTGTGCCACACCTTTCCCAGACCCTGTTACCTATCCCTTCACTTTAAGTTACCCCACAAAATAAACCTCCCTTTTAACTACGTGGAGTTGCCTTAATAACTACAACCAATAACGGTGTGTCCCTTTTATTCTGCATTTTTGTGTTTTTAACAGCTCTGCTGTGTTTTTTGAAATAGTACACTCATTTTTTCGTCTCACAACTTTTCTTTAGTAAGTTAGTAAACAAAGTGATGGTTTCACTGTGGCATTTTCTAGGTATATGCAATTATACTTCGTCCTTCTACATGTCCCCTCCCCCTTTCCCTGCCTTGTTGGTTCCTTTCTACATTCTTAATCTCATAGGCAGGTGTGGTGATGCACACCTTTAATCCTAGCACTCACGAGGCAGAGGCAGGGTCTAGGCAGAGACTGGCCTCTCTGTGAGTTCAAGGCCAGTCTGGTCATCTACAAAGAGAAGAACAAAACAACAACTAAAGCTCTCAGAGAGCCACTGTTTTGACAGAGTCTGTGATTTGGGTTAGATACAGAGAAAACTCTGATTACAATGTTGGTCTTCTAGCAGCTGGATGGACTTTCAGGAAAACCAAATAAAAGTCAGTAAGCCTATGGTAGAAGTCTAAGTGTGAGCAGCTAAACTGTAGTCTCCTGTAGTACCAGATGGTTAGAAGAAGAAAAATCCCCAGAGAAAAAGAAAACCCTGCTGTAAAGTTCTAGGCTTAAGGAGGAGTTTTACCTGGGGTAGAGACACCCAAGGAGGAGAGAAAATAAGAAAGTGTTGTGGCATTGCAAGCCCTTTGGGGGTAGAAAGTTTTTAATTTAGGTGACTGATTCCAGGTTTTCTCCTCAGCTTTTCCTGTGGCTGTGGCTGCCCTGATGGGTTATGTAATTAGCCTTTCTGGAGATGCCCTTTGGCTGAAGGCCTAATTGAGTGTCTGGACTTACAAGCAGGGTTAGAGTTGGTGCAGCTTTCTGCCCCGCAGGTAGAAGCCCTTTGATGGACCTGCCTCTTTAAAAAGTGCCTCTAACAACTGGCAGTGACATTATTTGGGTAAAGCAGGGTTTAGTGATTGAGGAGTCAGTCCTCTTTAGTATATGACAATCTCTAAAATAGAGAAGACACCAGAGTCCACACGTGCAATTTAAACGAGCCTGTATTGTGCATTATAAATATGCACCGGATGCCAAGCAGAAAACACCGGAACACTCTCTCAGGATGCTGTTAGGGCCAAGCGGAATCTCATTAGGGACAGCTTCAAAGATCAGTTCCTCGTGTCCATAAAAACAAGTGTAAATTATCTGGTGCGCGCCTGCTGTTAGTGGCTGTGGTGTTGCATTATGCATGACTCGAGATTGCGCAGAGGAGGTGGGGCTGCATGGAGTTCCACAATACATGATTTCTCCACTTTTTTTTTTTTTTTTTTTGGTGCTGAGTCCACATTTTGGAAATTTATTGGTGTGTTTCAGCTAATGGAGGATGCCATATATAACTGGCGCCTACATTTTTGATGAATTGGAGTCAGTTCAGAGAGGCATGATAAGGTCTGAATTGTTTATATGAACTACCAATCTACTCGGATTTATGTGTCTTGTTTGCTCACATGTGGAATCGGGTGAGGGCGTAGGAAGGTGGTCCTTGGATACAGAATTTGGTGAATTCATTTTAGTAGTTCTCTCTCTCTCTCTCTCTCTCTCTCTCTCTCTCTCTCTCTCTCTCTTTGTTTTTCTGACTGTCTTTTAAAGTGTGAATGTTCAGGAATTTAAGAAAATGCAGCTAAGTTTGACATAAAAGGCATAATAAACAGTTCTGAAATAGGTTTTGAGGTCTAGAATATATTCTCAACTTTATTGCTCGAGGAGTTAGAGAACCAATAGAATGCAGTCTTTGGCGACGTGGACTGTAGCAAGCTTGAGTCATGTTCTGTCAGAGTAGGTATGTGATGGAGTTCTAGGTATGGGCAGCTAAACTGTAGATGCTAGAATACCAGAGCATCATCAGAAGAGAAATCCCTAGAAAAACAGAAATTGTTAAATGTGTAAATGCTCCCCGGAAGATGGAGTGACTTGTGGTCATAGGTTTTTTTGTTTATTTGTTTGTTTTTTTAACTCAGTTATTGCTTATGTATTGATCCTGTAGTGTGTGATTTGTTGAGGTTAACTTTTCTGTTTTCTCACCTGTAAGTGTGTGTGTGTGTGTGTTTGTGTGTGTGTGTGTGTGTGTGTGTGTGTGTGTGTAGGAATAGTTATATTCCTCCAGAGGCAGTGGGAAAGTTAAATGAGTTGATTTATATATCCTATCTACATTTCCTGGGGTGTAACAAATCTCACAGGAGTGTTTACTCGTTTGGATGATAGCACTGATAACTTGTTAGGAGGCATCGGGTTTCCAGTGTGGCCAGGAATGGATAGGTGTGCAACTCCAGTGTGGCCAGGGATCTCTAGGTGTGCAACACCCTGAGCCTGTGTTTACAAGCCTGTGTGGTGTGAATGAGTATGTCCTCCTGCTGGCTGAGGGTAAACAACCTCAGGGAGCAGTTACCTTGGGGATCACAAGGGGTTATCACAGACACATAAAATATATTGTGGCCCATGGGATGCAGAGAGAGAACTGTGAGATCTTGGGGCATGGTAAAGAAATAGCATTAGAGGCTGCTTTCCTTTCTCTTGGTGGGAGACAGTGTATGTGACTCCTCGTGTGTGTGTGTGTGTGTGTGTGTGTGTGTGTGTGTGTGTTTGGAACTTAGTCCCAGAGGGGGTGGGAAAATGCTAAGAGCACAAGAACAGCTTTACTCAGTGTCACATGACCTAACCCCATAATCATTCTGATCGTCCTAGATAACAACAGTTCCCTATCTAGAGTTCAGAGGTTCTCTGAGGACAGGATAGATGTTGGTTCATCTTGAGTCCCCTCTGGTGCCCCTGAGCCCATCATTATTAAATGCATCTCCCACTGGTCATTGAAGTCTTCAATGCTATTTCCTCTGTTGTTTTGGCTCATAGCCATTTTTTAGAAGCCCCACCTCTGCTGAGAGATGCCCCACCTCTGCTGAGAGATACCCCCATGTTAATGTGCTACCTTAAGCACCCTTTTATTACTTACTTTGCTTGCTTTAGATTTCCTCATTGTAGTTTCCCCTCCCATTTCTCGTCACTTGCACATCAATGTGTTAAGGATGGCTTATTGGCATCTCTCATATGGGACATGACTGGGCTACGTTTGGATGTCTTGAAAGCAGTTCCCAAGTAATCAACATGGAGACTTAGTATTAATTGTAAATACTCGGCCAATAGCTCTGGCTTGTTATTAACCAGCTCTTACAACTTAACCTATTTCTATTCATCTATGTGCTGAGGCTTCTGGCTTTTACTACTGTCCCATTTTGTGTGCTCGACTTGTTTTCTGTCTGTCTGGCAACCCCTCTGACTCTGCCCTTCTTCATCCCTTCATTCTCAGTTTGGCTTTCCTGCCTAACTTTATCCTGCTCAGGTATTGGCCAGTCAGCTTGTTTATTAAACCAAACAGAGCGACATATATTCACACAGTGTACAGAAGATTATTTCACAGCATGACAGTCTTTTGTCACAACTCTTTGAACATCAGAAGGAGGAGTTGTTTAGCTCCATGTAGGAGTGATACTGAAAGTGCTACAATTGACCAGTTGATAAGTACTTATTGAAAGTAGCATGAAGAGCAAAGGTCATGGCTACTTTGCTTATCTATCCCCAGTGCATAAGGCAGCACCTACTACACTAATAAACTGTTATTGATGAATGGGTTTAGCAGCAGAATAATGTAGAACCCTAAACCACCCAGTCCTTGTCAATTATGAAGACAATCAAATACGTCATAATTAAATAACATTTGCTAAAGTCATCATACATTATTAATAAGATAATATTAAGGTTAAGGGACACACACACACACACACACACACACACACACGAAATGTGAGTAGAGAATTTTACCTGTAGCTTTATTAATGGCTCAGAGAGGTAGAGGGACCCACAGAGGATTGTTGATTTTTAGTATTGTTTGTCCCTTTATGACTCTTAATGGGCTTTTGATCCCTAGGGAACCCACACTTAGAGGCAGACTGTATATGCTGATGGAGTCAGAGAATCAAGGGAGAATTTCTTTAAAAACATACCTAAAATAAGCCTTTTAAAGGCATCAGACTTGAGTCTACTCAGTTGCCTTTCAATGTTATTTCCAAAGACTCCCCTGCAGACATGTACCAGGACCCTTAAAAGGGTCTCAAGTCTGATTCTTCTCCTAAACCTGAAAGAAGGTAGAAGGAAAGGTGCCCTGTAGGAGGCACCATGAAATGGAAAACCACTTTTTAAATAAGTAGCCATTTTTCTACGCTGGAAGAGCATGCTTTGTTTTCATTTCAGAACATTTCCTCCTGTTCCTGCCACTTTGTGCCCCTTTCTCCCTCTCAAGTCTGGCAGAATATTCTGGCCCAGGGGGTTCTATAAACCACTGCCATTTCTTACACTGAGATTGTACACACTTGGATGGCAATTGCATTTTGGTCTGATGTGGGAGTTGAGAAGTGTGCAGCCATATGCCACAGGCTTGGATGATGGCTTACGTTCCAAACAAGTCAGATGCCTTCTGGCCCACTGTTGTACTGTGTGGATGAGCAAACCTGGGTGTTTCTAGGTCTTACTGTTTGGAGACATGAAGCTGGAAGGTTGACATAGTCAACCCAGTACATTTTATAAAGTTCACGTGCACACGGTTTTGAGATCTGCGTAGGATGGCGTAGCCACGATCAAGGGTAACTTGAAAGTACCTCCTCTCTTGAGACAGCCCCAGAGGCTATTGTTTGAAGCCATATCTCTACCCAGAAAGATGTGGTGCCATTGCTCAGAAAACTTCTTCTGTCCATAGCTGGTGTTGGCATCCCTTGTAGATTACTTAAGTGTGTCATCCTCATTAGGATTTGAAAAATCCTGTGCCCACAAGTCATCCCCTCTCCAGAGAGCATTTTTAGACACATGCAATTTCCTTCTTAAAAATGCATTGTGACAGCTGGGAGGCATCTCATGAAACTTTTTCATATTGGGCCCAAGTTGACTTGGCAATGGTCCTTTTTGCCTAGGGTGCCGAAGGTCTAGCTGTCAGTCAGGCCTGAGCCAGATGTTGAGGATATGGGTGCTGTGGCTGGTAGCTGGACATAGGTTTGCTGGCTATGGGTGAGGGAGTAATCCAATAGTATCTGTCCTGTCTTTAAGACCTGAACATCATAAGAAATGGGGCGATTTCTGTTGGCTCCTATGCTCTTCTGGGAAAGTCAGATGGCATGTAGTGGTGACTTTCACATGTAGTTGAAATGGTTGGACATCCTATTCAGTTTGTTGAACTTTATAATAGAAAAATGATAAAAGCTCTCAGTTTTTGGTGATGGTTGAAATTAGTATCCCTGAGTGCTCAAGACCCAACCTACTAGACAGAGCTCTTAAAATATTCCCTATGAGG
Source organism: Peromyscus eremicus (assembly GCF_949786415.1). Taxonomy (NCBI): domain Eukaryota; kingdom Metazoa; phylum Chordata; class Mammalia; order Rodentia; family Cricetidae; genus Peromyscus; species Peromyscus eremicus. The sequence goes on from NC_081419.1 coordinate 81,622,666, forward strand.
CATCCAATTAGTAAATATATTGGTCACAGCTGTCTTTATTCCACTGCAGAAATTATACATTATATTGTCTCTACACAAATATGTGTGTATGTTCACATGCACAGCCACCAGAGAAGTGAGGGCTTCAGATCAGGCACGCACGTAAGTGCCTCCTGAACAATTCTTTTGACCATCTAAAAACCAAAACCAGCCTGGGACAGTGTCTGCACGAGGCTTGAACACCTTGGCCAGCGATCACTCACATAGTTGACCTTCTTTATTGAGGGCACTGGGAAGCCACATTATCAAGCACATTGGGCCAACCCTGATTCACCTTGCCGTCATTTTTCTTTCTGCACAGATGAAAGGTCCTCCGCCAGATTGTTTTCTTTTTGTTCTACTCTGGGTGGTAGTGGTTGGGGAAAACATGGTTTTTGCATGACTATGGGTCTGCTCTATAAATACGCAAATTCAGGCCTTTGTTTTCAATGTAATCAGCAAGATTGCATTTGCATTGCGTGTAAGTGAATCACATAAGTGAAATTACATTGCCTGCATCTCATTTGGTATCATAAAATGTTATGGGATACAGGCTGTTTTTCTCCAACTAAAGTGTCTCGAGTTAGTATTAGGGTGCTTGCTTCCATTTTCCTTTGTGACCAAATTTGTGGCTTTCTTCAGAGCTACGGTTGTATTTTCACTTATGTTGGTTAGGAGAGAAATTCTCATTGGAGTCCTCTAGAATGAGCTAAGATATTGGTTCAGTAGGGGGTAAATGGGAGTTTTAAGACTATCTCATGTCGCGTAGCAAGTGATTGCTAATCACTTTCTGTCGCTAGTGACAACTGCTTACTAAGAGTAAATGCCAGTCAGTGTTGGTTGGGAGTATAAAGCAATTTGAAGCTCTTCAGGCAGTTGGCTACAGAAAGTAGTTTACATGATTAAAAAAAAATCCAACTTAAGTCAATTACCATGTTTTTAGTGAACACTTTGAAATATACATCTTTATTGGTTGTTTAAAAGATATCCTTAAGGCATGTGATTCAGAAGGCATTTTGAGATTCCTTTACATTTTTCCTTGAAAAAAAAAAAAAACATTTAAGCCGGCTGGTGGTGGCACACGCCTTTAATCCCAGCACTCGGGAGGCAGAGCCAGGTGGATCTCTGTGAGTTCGAGGCCAGCCTGGTCTACAGAGCGTGATCCAGGAAAGGCGCAAAGCTCCACAGAGAAACCCTGTCTCAAAAAAAAAAAAAAAAAAAAAAAAACCAAAAAACAAAACAAAACAAAACCAAAAAACAAACAAACAAACAACAACAACAACAACAAAACATTTAACACAACAAGAGTTAATGGTTACTGACTTCAAAAGTCCCACTGATAAATGAGCATATCTTTTCCTCTACTTCTCTTTTAAGATGCAGTCTTTCATATAGATAGTCCAGGTTGGCTTTGAACTTGCCATCCTCTTGCCTTAGCTCCTTAGGTGCTGACATCACTGGCATGTCCTTCGAAGGTTTTTGTAATTCATGGATTTTTAAAGTCAGTTGAAAGCAAGGTGTGAGATTACTTAGGGAATCTGTTGACATGTGGTTGCCCACAAAACCTCTTCATTAGTGACATCATTGATTAGAAACCAACTCAGGCTCTGCAGCTGAGCAGGAAGAACATTTTCAAAAGAAATGGTAGCCAGTTACAGTGGGTCCCATCCAAAGTGCAGACCCTAGAGGTGTTGAAAACATACTGCTTCATGTGGGTCAAACGGTAGAAAGAACTAGGAAGAGGCAGATGTGCTGCATGAAAACCACACCATTAGAGTAAGGTGGCTTTTAGTTAGTTCATTTTCCTGTCGGAAGGGAAGACGGAAGAATCCCATGTAAAAAAGATTAGCTTTCACCTTTAGTTATTCTCAACAAGTCTTAGAAGGCGATTCAGTTTCACGTTCTTAAGTCATTTTGAAAACTCTATCCGGGAGAAATTCATTTTCTATAGAAGAGGAAGACTGAGTGTGGTGTCTTCTTAATTAGTAAACTCTCATTGAGACATAGCATACAAATAGGAAAGTGTTCCAGTGAAATGTGGTCTAGGCCATACATTCCTACAAAGCAAAAATACTTGTGTGACCAGTTTTGTGTGTACTTTTAAGGATCATTTTGTTTGTTCTAGTTGGTAAAATATTATTATAAAGTCATAAGAATTTAATACAGTTGCTATGATTTTTTTATTTTTTATTCACAAAATTTGTAAAGACCTCTGTTCAGTTGCCGAGCGGTTCATAAAAAAGGTAACTGCATGCTTTGAGGTCCCAGGGCCTCCTATAAAGTCCCGTACAGCGGATCTGTTCGGGTGTCGTGTTACCTGACTGAGCGCTGTGACTTTTATTTCAGCCTGTCTCCAAGGCGTACTCTTCATTTGTAGTCACTTACGATTTCCTGAGCATTGCTCTCTCTGATTTGAAAAAAAAAAAGAAAAAAAATCTCTGGATAGTGTTTCCAAATTGATGGGCTTCTTGAGTTAAAACATTTCTTTTTAGTCTCGCTTTACAGATATCTTTATTTTATATTCCATTCATCACCATTTTCTCATTGAAAAAATTAACCATGCTTATCCCTCTTCAAATGAGCAGCTGTGCTTTGAAACCAGATCCATCTCTGGGCTGTAATTGGCCCAGGGAAGGAGACCAGGTTTGCTCCCTGTGAAAAGAATTGCTTCTGACCGTGAAGCATTCTTTAGGCTTTCTTCTTTCTTCTTGTTCTTTTTTTTTCCCCCTTCAAAATTTGGAGACTTCCCAAGCCATGAAATAAAAGAAAGAAAAGAAGGAGGGAGGGAGGGAGGGAGGGAGGGAGAGAGAGAGAGACAGAGAGAGAGAGAGAGAGAGAGAGAGAGAGAGAGAGAGAGAGAGAGAGGGAAAGAAGGGGATTGAAGAAAGGAAAGACAAAGAAAGGGGCCCACAGCAGTATTTGAATACCTGGGAGCAAAGCCCCCCTTCCCTATGACTTCAGAGAGGATGGCTTGAGACCGAGGCAGGCAGGGTGGAGAAGCCGCGAGAAGGAAATGGAGTCCCTCACCCTGGAATCCAGTTGAAGCCTCAAAGAAACCAACCCAGCAGCAAGAGTTTAGTGCAACGACCAACTGTTTAGGGTCCTGGTCTCTTCCCAGTTGTAAACGTGCAGTTTTCTAGGGATCTCAGCAGAAACCCACTTCCAGGAAGAAAGCTTGTTCTAAGCTCTCCTGGGTAGCCCTGAGGACTGCTGGCTTCACCGTATCAGATTATTAGTCTACCCAAGGTATCCCAGAGCCTCCTCACTAGTCAAAAGAGGGGTAAGAAGGAGGGAAAAGGGTTTCCTAGCAACTGTCCGACATGTAACTTGAGAGCCACCAAAATGGCGTACGTGATTGTTGCTTGGAGATTATTTTTGATTGTCCCCTGAGGAGCCAGCACCCACACTTAACTATGTCTTACTTTCCCCAACTCTGTCTTTAAGAAGCCCACATTCAAGTCTGTTGTATTACCTGGCTAGTACTGAAATTCTTCTTAGTGTAAATGCCCCAAATCCCCATTGGGCTTGAATTGAGCTCCCTAAAAGTCTCGGGGCACTCCTCTGGCTCTTGAGAGAGGCGGTATGCAATTGTGTCTCTGTCGCATCACAGCTGACAAGGTGCCTCTCACAAGGCTGTTGGCTTGACTCTATCCCAGAGCTAGGCTTTTCTCCACTTTAAAGTGAATTTACCAGAATAAGTACAGTAATTAACAAAGTATGTCCCACATATGCCCATTCCTGTGACTGGGTCTGTATGTTTGTATTTGTTCTGTTGGGTGTGTTATCAGTCCTACATTACTCCTGGAACTGAGAGAGCAGAAGTCAGCTCTGGGAGACAGAACTAGTTTGTAAGAGCAGGTTCGTGGGCACATGAAAGAGTCTGTCTCTGTGTTCCTCAACCCCAGAAATCATCTTCAGTCATGTTCATTCAAACTACTCTGGTCCTGCCAAACTCAACATGCCCAAGGAATAAACTTCATGAGTGAGTTTTCACATTTCACTGTGTCCCTCTGGGGACAAGGGTCTTTAGACTCACCAGGCTAAATGCCCTGGATTGGATCCATCATGGGAAGTTTTCATTTGCATATTACCATGGCAACTTTCTACTTGTTCACAAAGGTACTGGACTGACTACTGGATAGCTGATCTAGAAGCTGACCCCATGATCCTCTATAAATGGTAAATAGGGTCTATTAGCTTAGCGATAGAGATAATTGCATATTTTGCTGTTAAGAGCACCAAGACAAATAATTTAAAATGCCCACTGATAGCTTATTTAATGAGTACTCATTTCTTAAAAACAAAACAAAAAAAGCAGGAAACTAATCACCATAGTAGACTATCTGGCTATGTATATTATACCTCATAATAACTAGAAAACAGCACTTTCAAATGAACGTGAATTATAGCATTATTTATTGTATTGGAAACTAATAATTTGTCTTGACTTAGTAGCTGCTTTTGGACTATCAGCGGCCATGAATAAATAAAAATACCCGCATAACTCTAAATGGATATTTGACTTTTGTGTCATACAAATTGTGCGTTGTCTGGAAGAAAAAGTTGGAATTGTTATCTCTAGTTAAAATGCACACGTTCAAAAAACTTACCTTAGCCTTGTAAACAGAATGGAGAATGTAACAACGTAAGTATCCCAGTTTTGGTAGGCATTTGCCTGTTTGGTATAGTCCTTCTCTTATTCATTCACTCATTGAAATATTTATTGAATTCCTGCTGTGTTGCCAGGCAAACAAATTACAAGTCTGGAACTTTTTAACAAATTGGAGTGAGAATCTCCTAAATTCATTATGAACAGAGTCGTTCACTGCACTGCCCACCGATGATTTGTGTAAGTCTTCATACAGAATTTGCCATAGCCTAGGGTTTAGAACTAATGCCTACTCTTTTGGTTGTTTTTCTTCATATTATTATTTCATGCTAGTTAAACACTGCCTCTTCTCTTGCTCCTTCAGGAGATCTTAAAATTTTGAACTACAGGACATACATAACAGTCTAAGTTAGAATAAGGAAACAGTTAAAACGAGGCAGACCGATTGAGAAGAAGCAAGGCCCACAGAGGTAGTGTTATGATGGTGATGATGATGATGAAATTTCTTTCTGTGCTTAGCCATGTGGTAGTTATGCTAATAAAACAATATAGTATCTTAATTGTCCCCACCTAGCTAGTAATTCCTTTTTGCAGACAAGGAAATCAAGTAAAAGAGGGCTGTTAAAAGGGACCTAGATTTCATACTTTTTCAGTAAAACAGGAATTTGTTGAATCTATGGGTTATGGGTACTGCTAGCCTCTTAAGGAGTCCTTGACATAGATTAAAAATGTGGATTTTTGACTATTTTCTTTTCCAAAGTGATGCTCATGATAAAACCATGTGGAACTGAGATCACAAAGCAATGTGAAGGAAATGTAATCCAGACCCACAAGCAGAATTTTGGAATGACTCCACTGATGGAGGCTCTGGAGAGAAGCAAGGCCTAGGATGACTTCTTCGCTATGAAACAAATATGGAGGAACTCAGCGTGAAAAGGCATGGGGAAAAGCATATTGAATGCAGAACCAAGTAGCTTAGGCCTCAATTCCCTTATCTGTAAAACGAGGTAGTATGGACTAGAGCCAGTGGTCTCCAAGGCTCCTTGCAATTTCAAGCATTCTAAGATATCAGGACAGAGTTATTGGTATTTCCTCATATTAGGTGCTGGACTTTAAAAAGCTACAGAGATTGCATGAGAAAGCAGTACAGAAGCCCCAGTGGAAGCGTGAACCCATAAGTCATGGAATTACAGAGGGGCCGCTTCAGACTATTAGGTTATTCAGCTAAACACTCAAACTGAGTAGAATGAGTATATATATGGAAAGATTTTTCCAAATCTTGAGGTATTCTTGAGAGTCTGTGAAAGAAATTCCTCAAGGGCCATGCTGATACAGAGGCATTAAAAAAGTGAAGGCCTGGAATAAAGAACTTGAGATTCAGTGGGAGCATGACACGGGTATTTTTGCTTTGGTTCATAAACGCATTATTTGTCACAAAACTGTGAACACTGGGCCACTCAACTGTCTGGGAGCTTCTAGTGTTAGTATTGCTATTGATTCACTTTTAATTCCAATATCTGACTCCCATTTTATTTACTATGAGAGGTGGAATAGGCCCCGCTCTTTGGTTCTAGAACTCTCAATTAGTTGGTATGGCTCTGATACCTTGTGTTGGGTTTGGAGTAGTTGGGTTCTCATGGAGTATGGGTCATGGCTATAACTGGTTTGAGAAATAGTTTCTGTGGGGAAGATGAAGAAAATCTCACCATGTACAAAATAACTCATAGCTGAGTAAGAACAGGTTGCTGGGGCCAGTGTGGAGTAAATGGTGACTCTGCTGTCACAGAAACTGGCATCTGGGAAATGGGAGGAGAGACACACTAGTGCAGGATGGCCTTGTTGTGGAATCCTGGAGACTTTCCTTTGGGGGTTGCTGTGAGCGCCATTTTGAAAGGAGACTATCGGTCACATGGAAATTTTCGAACCCAGGAACCTGAGACCCCCAGGTTATCTAGAGGAACAGAACCAGTATGAATATTTATAACAAAGAAATATGTTAGACTGGCATACAAGGTATGGGGCAGGTAGTCCAACAATGGCATACTGGAGAAGCTGAAAACCTTGGAGCTTCTCAGTCCATGAGGCTGGACACCTCAGCAGTCCCAGTTTGGCACTGGGAGGCATGCAGGAATTCGGGAGAGACGCTGGTTCTGCACTCCATGTTGAAAGGCTGAGGAAGCTAGGGTCTGATGGCAGCAAAGGCTGACAGCGCAACAGTAGGGTAGATGTGCTCCCCAGCAAGAAATGGAAACAGACAATGAAGCACTCCTGCTTGTCCCGTGCTCCTCTTTATATCCAGTTCCTCTCAGAAGGTGGAAAGAGTCTTCCTTCTTCAGTTAATCGTTTCTGGAGATACCCTCACAGACTATGCCAGAGGTCTGTCTTAGTTGATTCCAGATACAATCGAGTGAGGCCTAACATTAACCATCATGCTGGGCAGTGGGTAGCCGGACTCATGAGCACATGCTGGGCCTAAAGGGCAAAAGCTTTAAAATCTGAGCCTTTCCTTAAAGGAGCAAGGCAAGGACACACTGACTGTAGTCTCTGGAGTTGACACTGTGGCCTCATAGCTCAGTAACCAACGCTGAAGCCCCTTTTCTAAACTGAAGTGAGGCCAACAGGGAGAGAGATTGGAGTGGCTGATCCCCGCGATGTTTAAGGCGTGGATTAGGACTTTTTGAATGTCCCTACTGTCAAATTCAGTTCAGGAGCCTGGCCTTAACTGAGCTTAGTGTCAGGCTGCCATAGCTTTGGGTGGGGGGTTGACACAGGGCTGTAAATAAAGGCCCTGCAGTTGGGATGTTCACAGGCTGCAGAGAAGGTCCTACGTTGGGCATTCTGAATTGAGGCCATCTTAGGATAACCTGGGAAGGCTGTGCTTTTCTCTCACGTTCTACATCACCTTTATAAAATGAAGAAGAAGCTCTGGTCTTAATTGCTTGATCTCCAGGCTCTTGATGTTACGTTTACAGTCATTGGCTTTCCTGAATTTCCCATGCTTCTTGCCCCGTTGGCTTTTCTTATTGTCTTGTTCTTTATGATGTGCTTGTCTGATGTCCCTCATGGTGCTTGGCATTCTAGATGCCACATTTAATACCCAAAGAACTCTATGGGGTCATGGGGCTAGAATCAAAATTGTCACAGCTTTTCTTGCGACATGGTCCGTCCTTTCCCATTAGGTCATTCTAACTTTGAACTTGAGGCTTGTAGTTCCAGAATCTCACTCTGATGGTATCAAGAACAGCGAAGATCTTTGGGAGTTTGAGCCGTCGTGCCTGGGAATTTAAAAATGCCATCATCGTCTCTTTGCTTAGCCTTGACTTGCTTAAAGCAGGAATCTACGAGTGTTTGCTTGTTTTAACTATGGGAAAAACAAATGGAGCTTACCTTTTGTTCTCTTCTCCACACCACCAATGGTGAATGGAAGGATTTGGCCTCGAATTTTGATCTTAAGATGAGGATCATGACCAATAACATCAGTCCTGAGTGAGCCTTGATAATGGTGTTTGCTGTTTTCTCAACCTTTTGTACAATGTGAAGATAAACAATTGCCCTGTTGTTTTCTCTACCAAACTCTTGTCCTTCTGCCTTCTTTTAAACCCTTAAAGAAAATGAAATGGATGTGATACATTACATAAAACATCGATTTTTTTTTTTTATGGTGGCCAGTGGTGTTGAGTGGTGACAGAGCAGTGACTTCAGAAATAAATGGAGTAGAGGGAGAGGAGAAAAGAAGCTATTCACATCTGGGCTCCAGTTTGCACTGAATGCGGGCTGCGAAGGTGGGAGGTGTTTACGATTCTCCCTGCTCCCACTGTGGGTGGCCAGAGCTGCCGAGAGCACGATTTTATGTATCTTGGAGGAGTTGCTATAATTGTTGACCAGAACTACTGGCATTCGGAGCTCACAAATCGATGAATGCATGGTCTGTTGGCATTTGAAGAATATAGCCATGGTGTTTGTCTCCCCAGGACTTAAGTTACGTAGCCAGTGGCCTGGCTCAGGACCATGGGCATCTCCCATCACCAGGGCTGTACACGGCGAATTGTGTCTGGGTTTTACAGATTCAATGCCTTTAGGGGGAGTTCATCAGAGAGAAGTGGTTAAGAAAATTGTGACAAAACCAATGGGTGTAATATCCTGCAGCCAGTGCCAACGTTTACAAGGAGCCTTTGGGAACATTCAACATGCTGATGTTATAGTGATGGAAGTGGGATAGAAACACACACACACACACACACACACACACACACACACACGCAGAAGAAAAGCTAGAATATAACATTTTGAGCACATAATGATCCCAGTTATGTTAAAAAGAATCATAGGAGAAAGAGGAAACGGAAAGATACCAAAATGTTACTAGTAGCTATTTCTGGAAGGAAGAATTATGGGTCCTTCCTTTGCTTTTTATATATGTGCACTCCTAATTTTAAGAAAGTGAATTCTCCCTAACTTTAGTAAGTCTACATGTTTATAATTAAAGGAGCAAGACTTTTTAAAAAAAAAAAAACTAGTAAAACATAATTTCTCCTATTTTGGAAAACTCTCCTTTGTGGCCAGGCAGGGCCATTCACTCATTCCTGGCCTTACTGCTTTCTCGGGTGACTCCTGATTGATTGGATTAACACATTATCGTGTGTAAAATAACACCTGTTTGACAGGAGCATGAGGTGCCCTCGAAGGCTTGACAGTTTTAATAGTACTGGATGAGTAATGAGTGTAAGGGATGGGACTGACTTTGGGGTTACAAAGGGGCATGATTTCCCCCAGTGAGGGCCTGGGTGCTTTGTCGTCTGTTTATACCAAGACTGGATGTGGAGTAGTTCATCAAGGCGAGTACTCAGGTTCCATCACCCTGCTTAATTAGGGCAATCCCGGGGCAGAAATAGCCGAGAAACAATAATACTATAATTAATGGTCCTCTGCCTCATGCTTCGTCCCTTCATTACTTCTGCACAGTAGCCTTAGGAAGCAAGTATTTTTACCTAAATGCTAATTCAAAACTGGGGTAGGTTCAGTTCTTGCCTGCATTTCAGGGGTTGTCAGTTTGTGCACATGGAATTTAAATCTGTGCCCATTTGTCTCCAGAACCTACTGTGCTCGTGAAATTTTCTCGGGAGTCTAGTAAAAATCATGGGGGAATTTATATTAAACCATTTGCTTTCCTTTCAAATGAAATAAGAGATAGAAGTCAATGACATTTGGACCAGTAAAAACACCTGACAGAAGATAGACAAAATTAGTTTTTAAAATGTTTTCTGTTTGGCATTATCAAAGTTGTCAAAACTAGAACTTCAGAAGTTTATTAGGTACTTACAAGTAATTTGTTTGAAATCTGAAGAAAACTTGTATTTCTCCCGCTGAGCATTGGGTTGTTTGGAAGAAGGGATCGGCTAGGGAGGCAGTGTAATGGTGAATAATCTCAGGAGTCAGACAGATTGCTCATATAGTTGAGGCTTCATGCTTTATGGGGGTTCTGACCTTTGGGAAATTATTTAACTTCATAGCCCAGTATCTCTCATCTGTAAAATGGGATTAATATACCTACCTCATAGGCTTCATGCAACGAGTAGGTGAGGTAATGCTCGTAAGGCATCTGGCACAGTGCCTGACCCATGGTTACAGCACTCGGTGATGGCAGCTATTATTTTTATTACTGGGAGTTGAGAAGCTTGGAGCCTGGACTCAGTTCTACTGTTGACTTTGGCTTTAAGAAAGTCATTCAGCCCTCTGGGCCTTAGCCTCCCTGTGGAATAGTAACAATGTTCTAGAAGGTAAAGATGGGACGGAATTATGCATGAGGAAGTGTTTTCAAGGTGTGGGGAGCTCCACTGATACTTGTAAACATGGAGGTGAGCAGCAGACAGCATTGGAGTTGGGGGGGATCAATGGTTCTTTGAGGGTTTAAGTCATTATTCTGGCTCTGCACAGAACAAGTGGAGTGAGTTAGACCCAGTCCCCTGGGTAGGAAGGCTTTCACCCAGAAGTATTGCAGATACTCTCCACCCATCTGCCTGATCTGTGGCCTCTCACCAAGGAAGAGCCAGCCCATTTTGGACTGAGCCTGCTGGAAAACTTAATGCATCTATCTTTCCCCAGGCTGTGCCTTCTGGTTAACAGGGAGCCTCTTGGCAGGACGGCTGCTCTTTGCAGTTTCTCTCAGGAGGGCCCTGCAGGCTGTGTAAGCATGAGGTGGGGGTGGGGGAACACCAGACAGACACAGTGACTGACCATGTATCTGCGTATAAGCTTGTCTGTGCCCCTCAGACCAAGGGGCTGCCATCTTTGCTGCATTCTGAGTTGCCACCCACGCTCAGCAAAGCCTTACCCTGGTAAGCTCGCATCCCAATTCCTGCCTCTTTGTGCAGTTTCCCTGGTGTGAGTATTGACTGGCCCCGGTCCTGCAGTAACCATTGAGGAGTCGGAGCAAACAGAGGGAAATTATATTCTCTTCCCGATGCACCTGGGGCCACAAATTCAGCATTGTCGATGTGCTTCTGGCATGGGGAGGCAGGAATGGGAAAGAATCAATAAGTTCTGTGGAACCCAAGGCTGACTCTTGTTGGGGGGAGAGCTATCTTTTCAGAGACTGTTTATCCGTTCTCTCCAAGTCTTAGATTCCCATGGGACTTGCACTGTCTCCACAGAAGAGCTCCAGCCCCAGTCTCTCAGTAGAGTCCCCTTCCCTACAGTAGACATTTGGGAGCATCGCCTGCTACAGTGACTTCTTTTTCATTTTCTTGGAAGCTCTTCTGAGGCTTGTTTTATATTCCTATGACTATAGTAGTAGGAAGCATGCAGACTCAAACAACATGTCCCTTTAGCCACCCCTCCCCAAAAGGTGATTTAAAGCAGACAGTGAACCACAGAATTTGCAAGGCTAACTTTCTCACGTGGAAGAGAAAAATTATTGCAGTGCCCTTTAGCTAAGTACACTCACTTCAGCCTTTATGGATGGTGGCAGTCACGTGCTCCTCACCTCTTCCGAGGAAGAGAGCTTGAAACTGTCACAAGGCAGAATCCAGAGACGCAGCTGGGAGACTGTCTAATACCGCAGCATGGGCAATACCTGGTGAAGGCAGCCCCCTCCCCCCGCCCCCGCCCTGCTTAGGAAGGTCTATTCCTGCAAAAAATGCAGAATGGACTAAACCCTTTGTATCTCACTCACCAATGCTTCAGCAGCACTAGCTGGCATTTCCAAGTCTTAGCAGGGTGGTAGAGACTCCAAGCTCTTTGTCAGAATGCGCATGTGAGGAGCATGCATTTCGTGCAGGTTAGCAGTCACACAAGTGTAGAAAGAAGCGGAAAGGGAAGTACCGCTGGAGTCATGCAAACAAGAAGGATGAAGATTTCCTAGTAAGTCTTCAGCAAATGTTGACACAGAACTGAAGATTAGCTGAAGTTTGTTTCTCTGGCCAAAGCATCCCAAGAAGTGACTGATTGGGAGTCGAACAGGAAAGATTTGGATGCGAACCATTGGGAGACCAGTAAAATACGGAAATGACATATGACCAGGCACAGGAAGAAAGCAGATCTTCCCGAGAGTAAAACCAGGGTCTCTCAGGATTTGTGTGCTGTTTTCAGGTGTACACATATATGTGTGTGTGTACACATGTAAGCCAGCTGTTGCGTTCTGTTGTTTGATCTGTATAAACTTTGATCTGTCCTTTGGGTTCAGGAAGTTTCACTTGTGCATTTCTGTTGCTTATAAAGTTTGAATATAAAAAAAGCCTGCTTTATTCCTGAAGGATACTAGATTAATTGGGTGAGCAGTCTAACTGTAGTAATAAGTGGTGCTCAGATTTTGTAAAAATTGATATTTGGACCATACATTCCTACTTGGCTCTAGTAATCCTGATGCAGTAGTGAAGAAGAGGGACAGCTTTAACAGCTGTAGGAAAGGTCACCTTGCAAACGTGTCCACTGGAAAACTCTCGGTTGTAAATGTGAAGGTTTGAAGGTTTGAATGTTCCATTTTCCCCTTTCAAGTTTGATACTGTTGCTTTTATGTCAAAGAGACTTCACGCTGATAAACTACTGAATTTTCATGGAGCAGGTCAAAGAGAAGAAGCCCTCTATAGTGTGGACCCATTTCTACATAATCCCCTTCATTCATATTTCTCATGGGAGAACCTCAGCAGTGATGGATAAAATGAATGGCTGTGACAGACATTTCCCATTCTCACTTTTGTTCATTGGCAAATCCGAGCTCAAGGTGTGGGCCTTTTTCTTGTGTGGTCCCAAGGCAGAAAGCAAGAAGGTGAGGGATGGGGAGAGTGAGCGAGAGGCGGACGAACTTGCTTTGGGAATAAGCTCAGTCTCCGGGTGAAGAGTCACTATAAAGGTGACAGTTCTGTTAAGCCATCAGTAGGCAAGGGTGCCACCTCTAAACACTGTTGTGTTGAGGTTGAGTTTTCAATGCATGTAGTTTGAGGGGAGCTCACAGGAACTGGACCAGTGCAGTAATTGTGCCTTTGTTTAGCCTTAGAGACAAGCCTTATTATCACCCTGCTCCCCCCCCCCCCATTTACAGATGGATGGAAGAACTGAGGCTTTGATAAGTTTAGTCACCTTTAGTAGGGAGAGGTAGAGCTATGGTGCACAGGCACGTCTTGATCCTCTAAGTGACTTTAGTGCTACCTGTAGTGAACTCTTAATTGCTTTGGTCCCCCCGCCCCCACGGAAAGTCGAGGTTCAAGATGATAGAAATAGCCTTGTGGTACTCTCTCTATGGAGACGTAAAATGAATGGTGCCAAACTCTTATGGAATGATGGGGGGAGACCAGAAAGTTATACAGTCTCATGTGGAATAAAAAAATATTAAATGAGTTTATAAGTACACAGAAAATTAGAGCAGGAGTCCGTTGACCCTCTCCTGGATGCAGTTTCTTTGCTTCTACAGGCAAACATCGTTTGCATTGCTTTCAGTGGTCTGTAAATGACACAGGTTTGGAGTAGCCCAATGAATAAGGCAGGTCTCCACTAGGCCAGCCCGCCCCCAGAGGCTTGAGCATTGCCTTCAAGGGATGGCTGCTTCAAAGCTTTACGTTTTCCTCCATACCGCCAAGGAACTCTACTGTGGAGCAAAGAGCATAAGCACACGAAATTGGATCCAAGTCCAAACCTCCAAGATTAGTGTTTGACCACTGCTGAAGTTTGGAGAGCACACAAAAGTGCACAAATACACAGGTGTCCTTGAGGTTTTCAGAAGATTAAAGGTAATTACGTACAAAAGCCCCAGACACACAGTGGATAAGCCCTGCTGAGAATCAGGCCTCATTGTTAGCAAATAGGGCCACCTTCTCTCTCCCTCACGTTGTTATTTAGAGGATGTCTGTTGGGCTGGAGAGATGGCTCAGGGCTTAAAAGGACTTGCTGCCCTTCTAGAGCACCTGGGATCAGTTCCTAGCATCCGAATGGTGGCTCCTAACCATCTATAATTCCATTTTCAGGGTATTTACAACCTCTTCTGGCCACCTTGGATACTTGCACTCACATAGACATATCATTCACCAAACACACACACACATAATTAAAAATAAAATAAATCCTAAAATAATAAATTAAATGTCTGTTGGGTGATTGAATCCAGACATGACGAACCTTGCTGTTGAAGCTCTGACTGTCCCACCCCAAATATGATATCCTAGTTATTTTGTGTTGCGTCACTTGAAAAATAGCAGATACTCAAAAGGTTTTTCTCTGAATTGTACCTGTCAACCTAAAGACAGTTTCCTCCCTGTCATCCCTGCCCTTCCCACAAGTTTTATCAGCCAGAGAAATCTGAATGCTGTCATAGAAGAAAAGATCTGCAGATGAACTTGACCACAGCAATTCAACCTCCTATATCTTTCCAAGGACCCAAACATCCTTCTGAAAAAGTACAACTTGCCCAACTTCTCCCCATCCTTGCCCCTTTTCCCTCAGGAAGGAAGCATATATGTGGCCAGGTCTCACTGCTCTTCTGAGTGTTTTGCTTTTCTGTGAGTGTATGCGTGCACGTGAGTGTGAGACCTGTTCTCTAAAGGTCCTGATAGTAAATATTTTAGGCTTTACAGGCCATATGGTATTTGTTGCAACTATAAAACTCTGCCCTAGTGTGTCGAAAGCAGTCATAGACAATAGTTAAACAAATGAATATGGTTGTTTGCCAGTAAAATGCTACAAAAACAGGCACAGGGTTGGATTTCGCCTATGGGCTAAGGTGTGTAACCACTAGACTAAATAGAGAGGCTAATTGAGAAGGATATAGCGGACTGATTGCCCAGCATTCTTCTTGGTAGGCCTTCTGTGTCCTGCAACAGGAAAACCCAGGCAGAGCTAACGGAAGTTGTAATGTAACATGATAGGTGGCATTGCCTGTGGTATTGTTGGAAGTAAACTGAGTCCTGGGGCTTCAGTCAGACCTACAATGGAATCTTTTCTCAACACAGTAGCTAGCTGACTGGCCCCAAGCCCCCCACCTTTGGTCACTTGGAAATACTGACTCATAGCAGTCATGGAGAAGCATGTACTGTGTAGAATTCTACCTCGGCAGCTCCCTGCCCCCAGAGTCGGGAGAAGGTGAGCTCCATGGGTTGTGTGGCTGGATGTAATTTTTGCTACTAATCAGTTAGTTAGCCATTTCAACTAGGAGTGAAAATATAGGAAAAAAGTCTTTATCATCCATCTCAAGACAGCTCCAGAGACATAATTATTAAATGTAAAAATCATTATGTTGGATTACAAGTAATTAAATGTTAGAACCATGTTAAGGGTCTTAAAACTGCTCACTTACTTGAAACATGCTTACATGACTTCCCATATTTGGGTAAAAATTGTGGTTTTTTTGCCCTAAGCGTGACTAGTATTGTGGCTCTATCAACCAAAGTTGGGAACAGAAACCCAAAGGGACCATTAAAACCTTGTTGACGTGGCCCTGCTCTTGCTTTTTTTCAAATGATTTGCACAGTGCCCAGCATCTAGATAAGTACTGTTGCTGCCATTCACTAACATTGTCAGGGTGATAGTGTATCCGTGTTCTGTATTCAGATTAGGATGGTATTGGGGAATGAGACAGCTGCAGGAGACAGACTCCTTGATGGTGTGCGTGACCGTGAGGGTGACGGTTCCGTGTATGATGTCATCACTCTCCTGTTGCCTTTCCTTCATGTTCTCAGGCCAGCTTATCTCTCCCACCGTACACAGAGGGATTTGCAGTCAGTTCTGAGCTGACCTGTCCTCTCTTCCCCTGTGTGGAGCCGTGTCAGCTTTCCTAAAGTTAAGAGCCCTTTGACAGTTTGGCTCTCTGTGGCTCAGTCTCCCTCCAGCTTCACTTGGGCTTCAACACTTCTGCTTCTCACTGTCACAGGGACACTCTTGCAGCCACACCAGCTTATGCACAAGTCCCTAACAGGCTAGGTAGCTCCACACTTACTCCCTGGACAACGGCTATTTCTTCCTGAGTTTTAAAGTTCTAGGTTTGTTTTTATCTGAAGTCAAATTCCAGCTTTGCGATATTCTTGGGTCTCGTCTTTCTGATTCCTTAAACCAGACAAAGCACCCCACCCCTCCCCACCCCCCACCCTGCACATGACATTGACACACTCACTACCCTGTGTTCTGAACCCACTGTAATGCTCCATCCCCACACACAGGCTCTGCCTCCTATGTTCTCCTTTATCTCACACACTACAGAATCCTCCATTATAATACTTCCTTATGGTTTCCCTACATCCACAAGCCACACAGTACATCTCGGTGTTTACGGCGGTCTGCAGCACAGCTCCTGTAATCCATGAGCTACAGGAGATGCTCAATGAGTCCTTGTGAAATAACCAAATGACCAAGGTGCTTGCCAATCATATTTTTTAGTAGTGAATTTGTGGACTAGTGTAGAGTCCTTAAAGATTCTTTGCCCTCCCAGCACCCACCCTGCATGGTTCCTGGCACACAGATCAATAAGTGGTTAAGAAATGGTTGTTGAATGACTTATCTGACCAGCGACCGCATGGCAGGATGTGGATTCTCAGGAAAGTGTCACCTTTTCACAAGTATAGGGCCAATATCCAGAATTTTAAGCTAATCAATATGGATGTCACATTAGAATAGAGTCGGACATTTGACCCTGAACAGTGCGTTTCCAGTGGGTTACTTACACCTAATGCTGTGCCATCTGAGAAACTTCCAGGGCTAATCCAAGAGCCAGCCTGACAGGATACAAACACCTCCAATGTTACCACACTTGTAGGACCACGAATTCACATCTCGTGCAGTGCTCTGCGATTTAAATTGTTAACCACTTAATATTCACTGAGCGTCGGCACTGTACTTCTGTACTCAGAGGAAAACAGAGGCGGCCTGCACTCGTGCAGTGCAGTGGCCTTTGTTCGCTGTAATTAGTTGGTGATAGAACAGTGTTGATACAGCGCTTCAGCAGTTACAGGGAAGCGCGGCCGCAGAGCAAATGGGAATGTATTTA
The DNA here is from genome assembly GCF_949786415.1 of Peromyscus eremicus. Taxonomy (NCBI): domain Eukaryota; kingdom Metazoa; phylum Chordata; class Mammalia; order Rodentia; family Cricetidae; genus Peromyscus; species Peromyscus eremicus. Next base: position 81,639,756 of record NC_081419.1, read on the forward strand.
TACACCTGGTTCTGTCCTGCACACTCCTTCAGCTCTGCGGAGGTTCTGGGGTGTGGTGGCCAAAGCAGGAAAGCTTCACCCGCTTGTAGTTTCAGGAAAAAGAGAATGGATCGTTTTGGAAGCACGTTAGTTGGATTGGACAGCTTTTCGTTTGGTTTTGTGTGGTATCTGGAATTCTGGCCCCTTTGTTCCCTTTCACAGCAAATACTTCCAGACGCTCTGCCTGGAGACTGGAGTTACCATTTCATTGTTCTTCTCCAAAGCCTCACTAGTTCTGGGTGGATCTGGGCTGCAGTGAACTTTGCCAGGGAAGCAGAGTGTGAAGTTGAAACAAGGAAGAGGTTTTAAGAGACCTTAGCGCCCAGGCATGATGGCACTTGCCCACAATCCTCGCACTGGGGAGGAAGAGGAAAGAGGGTTAAGATTCAGCACTAACTGTGCCTACACACCACAGTCCAGGGTGGCCCGGGTTACGTTAGACCCTGTTTGAGAAAGAGAGAGACAGAGTGATGGGGCGAGGGTCGGGAGGGAGAGAAGTAGAAGATGCTGAATTCTTTTCTGGAACCCTGTAGCTGTTGGAGCTGACCCTCTTTCTATACACAAGGAAAGGAGGAGGAGGGGACTGCCCAGGTTCTCACAGGCCAAATGTAGTAAGAGTAGGTAGGCATCTCTGGTCTGGGCTCATTTCAAGGCTTGCCAATGGAATTAGCCCCTCTCCAGAGACCCACATTAAAACCACAAGTTTGTGCTTGTGATTTAAAATCTTCACAAATGAAGGCCACTAATGTCCAGTAATACTTTAAAAATCAAGCTTTGATTTTGTTTCTTTCCTTGGTGCACTACAATATGCATGTTAAGATTTTGAGAGACTTGATATGATGGTAAATTTCATTAGAATTGAGGGTCTCTTTAAATATATTGGCTGACAGAGTTTAGGGGATTGAATTATGGGCATTTTATTAATTTTTTATTATTTTCTTTCTTTCTTTAGTTATTGTGTAATATGGTGTGTGTGTGTGTGTGTGTGTGTGTGTGTGTGTGTGTGTGTATGTGTAGTATGTATGTATATGTGGAGGTCAGAGGACAGCTTTCAGGAGTCAGTTCTCCCCTGTGATGTGGGCCTCATGGATTGATTTCTAGTTGGCAGGCCCACCAGCAAGCACCTTCACCTGAGCATCTCACTGGCCCACATTTCATCATTTTAAAATCACTATATTCTTCAGGTTCAGATAACTTCCAAAACTAAGTGGATGAAGAGAGACGTGAATTTCGAGGTCCCAGACCTGGATATTAGCTCTGGTTCTGATTCCTCAGGGGACGGCAGTCACTTTACACCAATCAATGTTTCCCAAAGTGTGAGCTACGTTATTATTGGTGTTGGGCGAAACGTGTTAGAGTGAATAAATCTTAGATAAAAATTTAATTTATTTTAATGTGTAATTAAAAACATGGCAAACATGACATCGTAGATAATACTCTTCAGGTACAAACTAAAAGTAAATTTTTGTGAGAACTGTAAGACTCTTAAAAAATTTAATGGCCCTCTGGATAAATGAGACAGTTGGTTAGCTTTAACTGTTTAGGAGGCTCCCAGGCAGTGGGATCGGGACCTGTCCTCAGTGCATGAGCTGGCTGTTTGGAGCCTGGGGCCTATGCAAGGACACTTTGCTCAGCCTTGGTGTAGGGAGGAGGGGACTGGACCTGCCTGGACTGAATCTACCAGGCTGGGCTGACTCCCCAGGGGAGTCCTTACCTTGGAGGAGGTGGGAATGGAGGGTGGGTTGGGGGTAAGACCTGGGTGGTGGGAGGAGGGAGGACAGGGGAATCCGTGACTGATATGTAAAATTAAATTAATTATAAATAAAAATATTTAAAAAAATTTAACAGTAAAACTGAAGAAGGCAAGTGAAGCAGATTTTTGTAGAAGATACAGGCCTGGTCAAGCTGTATTCTTTTCCTGCATAGCAGCGCTGTGATTCCTAGCCTAGCCCTTATTTGTTTGTTGTTAAATTATTGTCATGTGTATGGGTGTTTTGTTTCTATGTATATCTGGGCACCATGTGCATGCTTGGTGTCCAAGGAGGCCAGAAGAGGGCATCTGGAGCCCCTGGAACTAGAGTTACAGGTAACTGTGAGCTGCCATGTGGGTGCTTGGAATTGAACCTGGGTCCTCTAGAAGAGCAGCCAGTGTTCTTAACTGCTGAGCCATCTCTCCAGCCCTAACCCTTATGTATTTTATTGTTGTGCTTGTAGGTTTTGCATTACTCTTTTTCAAGCAGAATGTCTAGTTCTGGTGGCATAACGGCACACGTATAAATTTAGCTTTCATGGTATCTGAAATATTTTATGTTAAAAATGAAAACTTTAATGTCACATCGGAAGGTTTTTGAAGATAAAATCAGCGCATTGCATAAGCCTGGCATGATGGGCTTGGAGTGGAACAGAGGATGATAAATACATCGAGATCCTGTTAAGGTGCTTGATAAGGGTGACACTCCACTCTCACACTGATGAGAAACTAATTATATATGCAGGGTCTTAATGTGCTCATGGTCTAAAGAATAAATTCGTACCCTGTGGTAAGGACTTTTCCTAAAGATTCACCAATGAGGCTTGCAATACTGTATGAATTAGTTATTAGGAGAAAAAACAGAAATGGCCAGAAGACTATAATGAAAACAATGGTATTATGGTTTTGAGGGATTGGTAAAAACCACCAGTGCATCAGTGCGAAATAATGGAATACTCCATTTGCTTGAATGTACAGCATTTGGTTAAGCTTCAGAAATAACATTTGAGACTTGGCACAGAATGGGTATAGGTAGGGGCTGGAGAGATGCTCAAGGGGTAAGAGCATTTGCTGCTCTTACAGGGGATCTAGGTTCTGCTCCCAGCACCCACATGGTGGTTCACAACTGCCCGTAACTCCAGCTCCTGAGGATTTGACTTCTTTTTTTGGCCTCAGAGGGCACTAGACAGACATGTGGTATACAAACATATACAAAGGCAAAACACTCATACATATAAAGCAAGACAAAACAAAATAGAGAATTAATTGGAAGTGAGTTTGAGATGATGACTCGGACCATTCCATGGCCTGGAGTAGCACTTGCTTTTCAGAAATGGCTCCTTGTTCTGTACTCACCCAGCCGTGAATTTTACACTACAAATGAAGGGGTTCCAACCCATGTATTTGTACCTAGGACGAGCTCACCAGGGTTCTGAGGTGACTGCGTCAGGTCCCCTGGCACACATAGGAAACCTGGATAAACTGCACACTCAACCAGAGTAAGGATTACAGGGGATCATAGGAGATGTTTTCAAATATTTGGGGAACTGTTGTGTGGAAAAGCGACTGGATTCTTACTCTCTTGTTATTTCAGAATGACAAATGAGGACCAAGAAGCAGGGCCATGAGGAAATAAGTTTTCAGAGTGGATTCTGTGTCCATTATTGTGTTACATGTTGTGTGTGAGAGATCTTTTTATTTTCATGTGTGTGTGCATATTGTGTACATATGTACATATGTGTGGTAATAGGCACTATTATATTCTTTTTTTTCTAGATGAAGGAACCAAGCAAAGGGTTAAGCCACTTATTGTGATTTTTACACCATGTATGGTTTGAATCTGAAATGTTCCAAAGGCCATTTGCTTTGTTCAAGGTTAGGTTGCCAGCCTGTGGTGCTGTTGGGAAGAGATGATGCATTCTAGTGGAAGGAAGTGAGGCCATGGGAGGCATGTCCTTGAAGTAGTGAGAACTATACCCTTCTCTCTGTCACTGTTAGTCACCATGATGAGAGCAGCTTTGGTCCACTGAGTACTCCCTGCCAAGACCTTAACACAAGCCCAAAGCAACAGGACGGTGAACTGAAGTGCAGCAGGAATCTTAAAAGTTCTTGTTAATAAAACAAACCCGGAGCCAAGTATTGGGGTGAACACTGGAAGACTAGAGAGACAGAACAAGCCACAGCTAACCTCACCTGGCCAACTTCTCAGCTGATCTTGTTTCCTCAGACTGGAAGCCTTTATGTCCTCATATCTGAATGGCTCTCAGCTGAACTGTGCTGCTCAAAACCTAAAAGCTTAACCAGCCAAAATGCTTCTAGTTTCTGGTCCTCACACCTTATATACCTTTCTGCCTTCTACCACCACTCCCTGGGATTAAAGGCTCGCTTTCTGGGATTAAAGGCGTGAGTCACCATGCTTCGCTGTATCCTTGAACACATGGATTTCTGCCTCTGGAATGCTAGGATTAAAGGCGTGTGCTACCACTGCTTATCCTAAGTATCTAGTGGCTTTTCTGTTCTCTGACCCCAGATAAGTTTATTAGGGTACACAATATTTTGGAGAACACAATACCACCACACTGAAGCCCCTGCGGTTGTGAGTGAAAGGAAACTTGTCCCCATTTAAAGTTATTCATTCCAAATACCTGGCCTCTCTGACCACCGACTGACACGCACTCTCATACCTGTGAAGCGGGATTCAGAGCCCCGCAGTCTGGCTCTGTAGCCACACTTACTTTACCCTCCTTATTCTGCTTCCGTTTTCAGAGCATGTGCTTGTGATCCCCTATATTTGACAGTTTATATCTTCACAGCAGCACAGCAGATTAGGCACTGCTATTCTCATTTTATAGGTGGGAAGAAACAAAGCTCAAAGGAGTTAAGAAACTCACCCAAAGTAAATGACTCAGTTAGAACTGCAATTCAGTAACATCCCCAAGCCATGCTTGCTTTCCTCAGAGATGCAGAATCTGGAGCTACAATCTTTTGAGGGGGGAGTTAAATATGTTTTTATTCTTTGAACATTCCATACACTTACACCATGGATATTGTACATATCTATCCAGTACCACTTCAGTGCCTTCACCCCTCCCCCTTTCAGCTTACTGTCCTTTTTTATTGTTATTTTTTGTTATTAATAACCTCCTGAGTCTCATTAGTGCTTCCCATATGCACATAGATGTCTGCTCTTTCACAGAAGTGTAAACAACCTACCAGTGGCCACATCTCCAAAGGAGGGTGGCTCTTCTTCAGCAGCCATAAATTGCCAAGAGCTCCTCCAGCAGGGGAAGGCCTCTACCATCTGTGCTAGAATATTAACTGGTTTGATCTTAGACAGGTCTTGTATGGTAAACCATAGCCCTGGCTGCTGTGAGGTAGTGTGTGGAACAGCCATGTCCTGTCTGGAAGTCACCATGTCACAGCTCTCTGGACAGTCTGCCCATTCTTAGATTCTTTTTGTTTGTTTGTTTGTTTTGTTTTGTTTTTCGAGACAGGGTTTCTCTGTGTAGCTTTGCGCCTTTCCTGGAACTTGCTTTGGAGACCAGGCTGGCCTCAAACTCACAGAGATGTGCCTGCCTCTGCCTCCCAAGTGCTGGGATTAAAGGCGTGCGCCACCACTGCCCGGCTGTTCCTAGATTCTTTAAGCTTCCTCTACCTTGAAGTTCCCTGAGCCTTGGATGGTGAGGGCTCAATCAAGACGACCCATCTGCAGTCTAGCCCCGAGTTATCTCTATCCAGCACATTAACCAGTTGTGAGTCTGTGCATTAACCACCATCCGCTGCAAAAGGAGCTTCTATGAGCAAAGTTAAAAGCAGCGCAAATCTATAGATAGAACTGCTGTTGTTTGGCTGAGTGGAACCAAAACTATTTAATGACTAGAACTTCGGCAACCCCTGGCACTGGGAGAAAAGACGGGGCTTGAGAGCTTCCTTTCTCGGCACACTGTGGGATGGAAATTTATGTTAGCTAGGCAGGGAATGAGCAGAGAGTATTTAAGCATTGTATAAAGTATTGAGTCAGACACTTCCATAAGGTATTGCCTGCTTTGGGGTTTTATGATACTGTGGTGTTGTTTTGTTTTTCATCCCTCTATGTCAACTTGTTTCCCCCTGGAGTACTCAGAAGTATGTGCAAATCTCACTCTGGTATTTGAATCTGGCCCTGGGGCTTCTATGGCCTTGGTAAAATACTCTTCCTAGGATACTTGACGTGATGCTCTAGGGAAAACGTTGGGTCATCTGAGAAGTCAGTAGCACAAGCAGTAAGTGTCAGAGCTATTGAGTACAGAGGAAAACGGAATGTGAGACTTCCCACAGGTGAGCAGGTAGATCCGCCTCCTGCAGAGTTCCCCTTGGATGTTCCCTGCAGCAAAAGCATCTGTCTGTCTTGACTTGCCTTTCCAAGGTATTTAGCAGATGCCCAGTTGGGAAGTACTAGTTTCCCTCAGGGTTGTCTCAACCTTAATTGTCTTCACTGAAACTTAGCTACTGTCCCAGACATCTTAGAGTTGACTTTGGAGTCTGTGGGTGGAGATCCCTTCCTTCCGCTGGCTCCCAGGTGATATTTATCAAGGTGTTGTAGGGTGTGGCTGTGGCATGGTGCCCTGTCTTGTCTTCTGCAGCCATCTCCTGCTTCGAGCTTTATGCTGTAGGAAAGGGCCTGAGTGTCTCAAGGTCAGAGAGTTTGTGTTTGTTTTTATCTTTCCCACTACCCCAACTCCCTTCTTCAATCATTCTTCTATGTATCTCCCAAACGTGTGCCGTTTTCTTTGATAATATCATGCCCATAACGTCCATGAGTGAGGTGTCTCTGCATGTCTGTCTGTCTGTCTGGTCTGGCCACTTCATCTCTTTCTGGCTCACAGTGGAGGTGAGGAATTTTCTCTCTTTTTCTTGTCCCCACCTCCATTTTTATTACCTTGGATTCCATGCATTAATTCTGGGCATGTACATGTGTCTCTGGAAGATGTGGGAGGGTACAGGAGAAGATCGAAGTGACTTAAAAAGTGAGTGACATTTCCCAAGGTTTCTCAAAGTTCGCTGTCCAACATACACTTGAGATGGTGAAAATGTTCTGTGCAGTGGTATGATTGGGTGTGGTCGTGCTTGCCAGTTCGTAGACTGAAGGGGTCTGTTTACAGTGGCATGTGCTACTACTTTCTGTCTACCTAGTTCAAAAGGATGACTTTGATGACCCTCTGATAGACTGAAGTGGATGGACTTCCAAGTATTTGGATGCAGTAGCCATGCCTGTATCTTGACAGAATTCAGACTAGGGCCGTGTCTGTGTTATATTAGTTGGATAAACACTGGAAAAGAAAGATATGTGCGCACACCCCTGTGCACACTCACAACATTTAACTTGTTCGTATTCTTAACGATCCAATAGTAAAGTCTCCTTCAAATGTCGGTCGTTGGGTCTGAATGCAGTAGTCCCATTAGTATGAGCAGCTGAGTTTTCTGTCTAGGAGCCATACCTGTCCCTTTTAGAGGGTAACACAGTCAGCCAACAAGTGGAACACTACCCATTCTCTGGAAGAGCTACTTTCAGCAGATAGGAGTTGTTGATAAGATGGCAACCACTGAGCCTGAGAGGAAGAATTTCAGTGAGCCAAGAAGACTGAATACATTCCTATGTTAAAGGATAAAGCATCATTGAATATAATAGAAAGGGCTCACAGGCTACTGGTGAGATCTGTGGGCTAGTAAACTTTCTCCGTGGTAGCAGCATATTCACTTATAGCTTTTATAGGAAAAATACAGCCTTTGTGGATGTATTTTGTACAAGTTAAACTTTATCTGGGGGTTTCTAATTAGACTGACTTGGATAACCGTGTCCCAGCTCCTGACACCTTCTCACTCTCCTCTCTTCTTAGTCTCCTTCTTCTTCTTTACTTTGCTTCTTTGACAAAGATGAAAAGATTAAGCTCACATGGAAGAAATTTAAGGACTCTCCAGGCTGCATACGAATGTCTTTATTTTCTTACTGCAATTACCTTGTTAAATAGATTGTTTCTTTAAAAAGACAGAGAAAGACATTAAACAAACCCTGCAGAGGCATTCTGCTTCAGAAGTTGGCATGTGTTTTCCCGTGTTATCCGATGCTTGCCGGCTATCCAGGGTGGGGCTGTGATGTAAAGCACGGGGTTCCTTATTTAACGTTTTACATGCCAGCCCCCGCAGTGCCTAGCTGCCTCTCTGGTGACCTTCTCTTCGCCTTGATAACTGCTGCTTTCCCTCTGGAGTCCAGCAATAAGTGCACACGGGTACAGAGAAATTAAAGGGAGCTGTCGGCGGAGAGTTGATACAGTTAAACCATCCTGAACATGGGGGACAGACCTCTTAAATAATTAAAACTGTTTGCTCTGAGAGTCAGATTTGCATTTCTTTACCAAGTTTATTTAGCACACTTCGTTACACTCAATTAAACAAAAGTGTTCTCTTTCATTTTCTTTGCTTCGGGTTGATCACTTTGCCTTTTGGTTCTTACGGCCCTCATGTAATTTCACAGTGCTTAGGTCTCTGAAACAATACATGTATTGATGCATACACAGACACATACGGATCCATTGGAAGACATGCTGTTTGTACTACAGAGAATCTTTGCCCAAGGTATCTGAGCATGCCTTGTAACCTAAGGTGTAACCTGGGCTACAGGTAATTCCTGGTGGTAAAGATGAAATTGACAAAGCTCTTCTAGTATGTCTGCATTTTGTTAAAGGCCTGTTAGCTGCATTCCTTTGTCTCCCCACAACTTGATCAGTAAAGCTTTTAGCAAAACTCCGCAGACTCGGGTGTTGAATGAGTGTGGAAAGGAAACTGAACGTAAAGGGCTGTCTCCGCATCTCAGTTGACGGAGCATGCGCAGGCTGCTTTCTGAAAATTAGCTCATTGCTTAAGCGATGCATGTTTAAGAAGGAATAAATGAGATATCCACTTCCTGATGAGTGGTGGGATGAGTAGAAACCTGGTGAGAGAGAAAAGGCATAATTTTGCTTCCTCAGTTGGGGCGCAATATCGCAAAACTTCAGTGTTAATCACTGTCAGTTGCTTGGGCCTTTTCTGACTCTTTCCTCTTAATTTTCCTACCAGGTAAGTAACACATTGTGAGTTTTCCTAGTGAGGCTGTGCACGAGGAGTGCTGTCTTTTTCACACTCCCCAGGTGTCCCTTTCTACCTGGGGTCCTGCTGTCCTTACGTTGGATTGTTAGGGTGTGTTGTGTGCACGCGATGACAGTCGATATGTATGTGTGATGACTATCACGAGGGTTCTAACATGTTTAACTGTTACGGGATCTGTTATGTCTACTTTAGGGTCGACCCCATCCCATATGACACTCCAAAACCAGCGGGCCACACGCGGTTTGTCTGCATCTCAGACACACACTCCAGAACAGATGGTATCCAGATGCCTTATGGGGACATCCTTCTCCACACAGGCGATTTCACCGAGCTGGGACTGCCCTCAGAGGTTAAGAAGTTTAATGACTGGTTAGGTAAGGAATGATTGCGTTCCGGCGGCCCCAATTAACCTTTCCCGGTCTGAGTGTCACTCACTGCGTCCTAATTGAATTAGAGCACTTGGAAGCCAGCTCAGCCGTTTCTTGTATGATATGCCGTGGTGTCTAGCTTTAATCCAATTTTGTTAATTAAAGATGAATTTTTAGATATTTAATTTTACTGTGCATCCTTACAGTGCCTGGTCTCAGCAGCTCTGGGGCAGAGAGATGGGAGGCTTTGAAACCAACCTCCTCTCCCTCCCTCATCCTGCTTTAATGAGGACATTCATTGGCACGCACAAGGCCTAGAATCATATTCTTAATTCATTGGCTCTAGTCTTTCCAAGGTATTATGATCATAGATGTACAAATGACCTAGCAGTAAGAGAATACTTCTAAGTAACAGAGAGGATGTGAAAGTTCCTCTAGGAAGTCCAGGCCCTCCTGAGCTCTGTACTGCCCGGAAGCAGCTTTCCCCAGGCCCTCCTGAGCTCTGTACTGCCCAGAAGCAGCTTTCCCCAGTGTCCTGCACCCTGGCCAGGACTCCCCAGACATCAAACTCTGGAAACAGAACATTAGACTTTCCTGAACACAGGGGATGGACCCATAGGTCAATAATTCAGCAAAACACTGGGTCCTGGGAGGGCAGCTGCCAGATATTGGCATTGCAAGGCCTCCCTGGAGGTATTCACACCTGTATGAGAAGAGAGATTTAGCACTGGGGTGCAGCACAGTGGTAGAGTACTTGCCTACCACCTGTTCATCTTCAGGCTGCTGATGTCAGTCCCGGTGTCATAAAGGAAATACAAATTATAAGTAAAATAAAAAACAAGGGTAAAGCATTTCTGAAGACACTAAAGAATTATATAGTTACAAGCCAAAAAAAAAAAAATCATTCCAGAATAATGATGTTTTGAATAGTATGTGAGCCAATGACAATGACTTAGGAGAGTTAGGCAGAAACTTTATTTATTTATCAAACTAAAGTAAGGTATGGGAAAGTTTTAAGTTGTTGATTAGAGGTGATAAAGAGTGTTAATTGGCAAATAATGCTCATTGAAATGTTTAAAATATATTAATAAACAATAAGCTTAACTGTGAACAGTTTTGCTTTTTCTTGTGTTCATGTATGCCTGTCCACTTGTACGTCATTGACATCAGAGTACAAATCTCCGTCGTTCTTGGCTACTTCCATTTGGTACTATGTATTGGTAAGAGTAAACCTTTTTGTGTAATTTCCGTATTTATCCCTTTTAGGGACAACATACCATATTGGTTATACTTTTCTTTGGTAAGACATACATTTGCAAACAAACATTTAAACAGATAGCAGGACCGCCTTTGGCAGCAAGAACTGAAATGTCTATTTTCTGATGTGTATGTCTTTTTGTTTCCACTGACATATTTTTAAGGGTAAAAGCCTACTTATGAGCTGAAGTCTCAAGGCAGTGCTGTCCAGTTGTCTGTTTCTGCTGCTGAGCGGCATCATGCTCTGCAGTGGTGGCCAGGCTTCATTAGTGATGCATGATGATGCACCAGTCTGTTATGGTCTTGGCATTGGATTTGGGAGCTTTTAAGTTCTCTGCCCTTTCAGTAGGTGCTCAGTCTTATTTAAAGCAGACAGGTATTTTAGAAGTCACTTAGCATAGTTACCTCATTTTTATAGATGACAGAGATGCAAAGAAGTTATGAGGAGTTTTAGTCTCACTGTGGCAGAGTTGGGTGTAATTCAAATTTTTTTACTTTTTATTTCCTTAGTAAACTTTTCTTTCAAGTATTATCTTTTCATTATAGCTACTCTTTTTAAAGGCGCTCTCTCTCTCTCTCTCTCTCTCTCTCTCTCTCTCTCTCTCTCTCTCTCTCTGCATTGCCCAAGGTCAGAGGTGTCAACTTCACTGGAGAGGGAGTTGCAGGCTTTTGTGAACTGTCCAGCTTGGGTGCTGAGAACACAGGTCCTCTCTGTAAGAGTAGTGTACATGTCTGACCACTGAGCTATCTCTCCAGCCTCCATTTTAGCCACTCTTATCAGTGACCTCTTTGCAGCTAAAGTTAGGTATGGATCTAACTTTTTGGGGGTTTTGTTTTATTTTCCAGGAAGGGCACAGCCTGGGGGAGATGTTCACAGAAATACAGACAGATTAGGTCCTGGTTATAATCTTGTGGAGCTACTGACCTTGGGCGTCTGAATTCACCCCTTTCCCCCTTGGTTTCTCTCTGCAGAACTAAGGATTAATACTACCTGTCTTTCTGGATTGCTGTGCAGATTAATCAGTAAATGATTGCTGGTAGTGAGTTTTGTGGGCCATTAATAATGGAATGGGGAATGTGGTGAGTGAACCATCAACAGATATTTAAAGGGTAAAAACAAGAAGAGGTCAGAGGAATTATTTAGTAGATTAGAAATAAACACTTGGAGATTTTTATAAGGGAAAGTACTCCATAAATGGAAATGTGCCGTAACTAAGGAAATCAAATGATAAGGAAATAAAAAGCTAAAGCCTAGCTGCACGTCAGTTCCTTTTCCCTCTTACCCTTCTAACCCCCACCCTGATCTAGTGAGGCAGGAGGGAGAGGTCTTGATAAGGGGTGTAGAACAAGAGACCAACGGGAGCCCATGGGAAATGGGTAGAGAAGCTGGGTTCCCATAGAGAAGGCTGAGAATAGCTCACTGTTACCAGGGCAACTCAGGGTGCTCAGAGGGTGAGAGATGGTGTGTGATTACTCTGCCACTTGGCTCAGGCAGGAACCTCTCCCCTGGAAAGGGCGCCTTCAGCCCTTTCTGCCAGGTAGAGGTCAACTACAGTAGGACAGTCAACTCTCACCAGCTTGGGTCATACAAGTCCAATGACCTCTGACTGATTTTTGTGTTTCCTCTCTACTATCCTGATCTTTGCAAACAACATTGCTTCTCTCATGCTCCATTTTTTTTTTTAAATCATTGGGTTAATCTGGTTCAGTGACAGGCCAGGCACTCTACACCTGTTTGCTAAAATTATTCCCATTTTACAGATAACTTCTCCAAAGTCATTTAGTAGATTAGAAAATTCAAAGGGTCTAGTGAGATGGCTTAGCAGGTGAGGCCACCTTGTCACCAAGTGTAAGGACCTCGGTTCTATTTCTAGGTCCCACATGGTAGAGGGAGAGAGCTGACCTTCACAAATTGTCACCTGACTTCCACACATGCACCCTGGAACACGCACGTACACACATATATACACCATAAATAAGTAAATGTAATAATAAATAAAGCTCAGAAGGAGCTAAGTGATCTACACAGGTCTGCTCATTGGGTAGACACGGGCCTGTGTGACTATAAAGTGTGACATAAAGAGTTGCTCATGGGCTTTTGAGCTTCGGAAAAGCTGTAACTCCATCAGCACCTTCACTTGGAACTTGAGTAGCTGTTTGGCCAGATGCTAATAGTGAACATATTTGAAAGATGGACCTCAGTCCTGCTCATCTTGACTCTCATCCTGACCCACCAGCTCCAAGGCCTAAGAATCCCTAATGAGCTCACTGTTGGTTCAGAGATGGCAGGCCCTCATTAGTATGTCCCTATGCCACAGGGCAGGTGTAACATAGAAAGTTATTAATTTGGATTAATTTATGAGATGAGCTACTCTAGCCCACAAGATTGAGCTGAAGCTAGGAACAGCCCAAGGATGGGAAAGTGAGATGCTTGTTGAAGTTATAAGCAGTAGAAGACACCTAGTTTTACATTTACTGTTTTTGATAAATTGTTTAACCTCCTGATTCTTGGGACCCTTCTTTGGCAAAATGGGCAATAATAAAAATATTACTTCATGGTTATTGTGAAGAATCCTAGTTAGGGTTTCTGTTGCTGTGATGAAACATCGTGACCAAAAGCAAGCTGGGAGGAAAAGGATTATTTGGCTTACACTTCCACATATAGTCCATCATTGAGGGAAGTCAGGACAGGAACTCAAACAGGGCAGGAACTTAGAGGCAGGAGGTGATGCAGAGGCCCTGGAGGGGTGTTGCTTACTGGCTTTCTTAGCCTGCTTTCTTATCGAAACCTAAGACCACCAGCCCAAGCAAGGATGGCACCACCCACAATGGGCTGGGCCCTCCACCATCAATCACTAATTAAGGAAAAGCCCTACAGCCTGATCTTAGGGAGGCTTTTTCTCAATTGATGTTGCCTCTTTTCAGATAACTCTAGTTTGTGTGTCAAGTTGACACAAGACTAGCCAGGACATGAGGGTGTACTCTGTGGTTCAGCTTATTACGTCCTGGTGTGTGACAGTGTGATGGTTAGTGTTGTCATCTTTACAGAATCTAGAATCACCTAGAAGATGTGCCCCTGGGAGAGCCATTGGGGGTTACCTTGATTGCCTTAGTTGATGAGGGAACACCCGGCCATTATGAGTGGCACCATTCCCTGGCTGGGATCCCGGAATAGTTAAATAGAGAAAGGGAACCGAGAAGCAGTGGGCATCCATTGCCTTTTGCTTCCTGATTGTGGATTCAATGGGACTAACTGCTTCAGGCTCCTGCCGCCTTCACTCCTCCCCCCAGGTTGGACTGTACTTCTCGTTTGTAAGACAGAATTCACCCCTCTCCCTTAAGGTGCTTTTGTCAGAGTGTTTTAGCACTCTACAGAAAGGACACTCAGCTGTCCGCAGCGTCTGCAGAGGAAGCTAAGAGAGCAGCGTAGGCTTCCAGACGCAGAAACTCCAAGTGGCTGACGCACGGGTGTAAGACAGCTTGGAACGAAACCTCCGTCTCCACAGTGGCACAGAGTCCTCAGGCCGGAAGGGCCCTCAGACCCCTCCGTCTTCAATAGAAACAGAAACTGGAGAAATCGGATGAATTGCCGAGCCTCACTCAGGAAATGGCCCAGTTGGGACTCGAACTTGGAAGTGGCAGAGTGGGGTGGGTCTTATCTATGAGGAGTAAGTTTCCCATGCCTAGCCCCATTCTTGTATCATTTTATGCAGTCCTGTGAGTAGCTTGTTAGGGTAGTAAGAACTAAGGTATCATTAACGAGTTAAGGGCATACAACTAGGAAGTGACCTCAGGCTGTAATCTGAATCCATCAGACGCCAAGGTCCAGTTGGCTGACCCCCCCCACCCAACCACGTCACCCCACCCCCACTGTCTTTACAGAGGAAAGCTGCCTCTCACTCTATCTAGCTGCTGTCTTCTAGGGAATCCGTCCAAGGTTAGAAAGACAAGTGGTTTCTGGGGCCAGGGAGTGAATGCAGAATTGTGGGAAAGAGGCACACAGACGTCTTTCTTCCCCAGTTTAGAAAAGAACGATAGTTAAATGCTACAGCCCGTTTGTATTTATCCCAGCCGGGCCGCAAGGATGTCAGGAGCAGGCACAGGCTGCTCAGCCGAGCTCGGGCCCTGCCACCCAAACACACCATTTTCTTTTTCCACCCTGGCCAAAAATGGATCCCCAGTCAGGTTTGGGTTAAACTTGTTAACAACAAAGTCGCTGTCAGTTAAAGTGTGATTATTGTTATTGCTTTTTCTTAGATTCTGAACATCGGTGGCGTCTAATCCCACCTTCCCTGGGGGCACCTTTTATGAGGTGCCTTTTGGTGTTGCTGTTAGCAATGTCTTCTCCCCACCGGTGCCTGTTTACTGATGCTCATCCCTGTTCACTTGATCTCCTCTGTGCCGGCTTCATGTTTTCAGAATACATCTGGAAGGCCTCTTCTTGATTGTTGTATACGTGCTGGTAGATGCTGTACCCATGGTCTTCAGGGGTTCTTAGTTGATTGCCTATCTCCTTTCTCCATAGCCAATTTTCAATGACTCCCACATCGAATTTCTTCCCACTTCTCACATGCATCATGCCCCCTTCCCACCTCTTTCCATTTGTAAACCCTGTTCCTGCTTATTTATAGAGCAACCTTTTTAGGAGAGCTCACTCATCCCTCATGACGGTCGAATTCTCTTAACACAGTGGCCAGACATCTGTACAGCCCATCCCGTGGTTGAAACAGAATCATTTGCCCATGTCTCACTCTGCTGGACAATGGTGTGCACCTAACGACGGCTCTTCAAACACCTGATGTGCACAGATGTTTGTTGAATCACTGAATTAATGAACATAAAAGATAAGACTTTTTTCGTCTTGTACTTTTGCCCAAACATTAAAATCACATAATCGTGCTTCCAGCCTTTGTCTTCGCCCACTTCTCTGTTCCTTTTCTCCTAAAACCTTTTCCAGCATCCAGTTCCTTGTTGCTAGTGACTGGCATACTGTGCAGAAGTATTTAAGAAGCGTTTCTTCTGCTACTGTTTGCCTTCCAACACAATGAATTGGGAATGCAAATGTTTTGTGGTTTATTCTTAAAACTGAAAGTTCATACATGATAATTGAGTCCTTCAGAGTGCTCCTTTAACATAGCCCCCAATATCATGAACTCTGAAATAGGGCTTTTCTTTGGTTTGGATTGTCACTGAATACCTCTGAGCTTCAGTTTCTCTAGGACCAAGAGAGAGAATGCAAATGCTTCCAGGACAGTCTTGGGAATGTTCTGTTTGTAGGAGCATCATGTGAAGGATGGTTTTAACTGTGTGACTGTGACCAGCATCCCAGATGTACACACAAATCAGTTCAGCTCCTTTCCTGTGATCTTACTGTTGGTAGAACAGGAGAAGCCTTCACAGCCTCGGCTCTTGTCCTCATCTACATCTTTTGTGTGTTCACACTTAGAGTTTAGAACACAGAGATTGTGGTAGGAAGGAAACAGAATACCTGTGGAGAGACGGAACCACATGGATTTTAATATGAATCCTTGTGGAAAGTTTTCTTTTTCTGCTCTCCTTCCAACACACACACACACACACACACACACACACACACACACACACACACTTGCAGACACACAAATACCCTCTGCAGAAAACACCAGTGCTCTTTTGTAGCTGTTTCTTAACAAAATATGAACAACTTTCACCTCAATCAAGATGCCTTGAATATTTTCCCCAAAGAATACTTCGATTGTAAGATACATGTATGTTAATTTTAGTAGTCCAAATATGTGAACATGCACAAAGTTGAAAATACACATGTCTCTGCCATCTCGTCTCCAGAGTAATTAATATTTGGCAGACACCATCTTGGAAATGTTTCTACTTTCATTTCTGTTTTGAACACCCTTAGTAACAAGACATCTACATTCTCTGAGGATTTTAATGACCAATTTTAAAAAATCACTTAACGGAGCTGTACATGTTAATTGTAACTTGAAAAATGTAGCCTGCCATACTTTGTTTGGGTCAGTGTGGCACTCGGCCGAGTAAGCGCACTGCCGTTAGCCCCATCTCTACCACTGGACACCTAAAGTGTTCCAGTCTTTTATTATCATGCGCACTGTCCTGGTGAGCATCCTTGTTGCTCTGTCTTTGTAAACACCATTAATTACATTCGTAGACTTTATTCCTAGACGTAGAGTGGTTCCTTCAAATGACATATATTATTAAGAAGAATGTTGGTATTGTTGCACCCTGAGTCCCACAAAGACCACCAAGAGACCTAATCCGATGCAAAAGCAAGGAGTCTTTGTATTGTTACGAGTTAACTCGGGACTCTCCATCCGTCTGACGCAGCAGCAGAGCAGGAGCGACCCTGAGTAGCAATGGGGCAGGGTTTTTAAAGCAAAGGGGGCTTGGGGTCTACAGACTTCATAGGAACAGACTCAGGATTGGTTTATGCGAGTGGCAATCCTCTTAGTAACTTTTAATTGGCTAGGGTTAGTTAGAGGTTACAGTTACCATTTGGGGGCAGGCCTGGACAAGTCCCAGGCTTTGTCCTTGAGCTGCCATGGAAGCTGGCAGGCCTAGCACCTACTGTGGGGCCTGAATCAGTGGCCCAGGCTCTGTTCTTGACTTGTGCATGTAGCTCTAAGTTGGTGAAGTGTCTCAGACAGTAAACAACTGGCTGAACCTTGGGCAGTCAGAGTATGTGCAGAAAGGGAGCTACTGCAAGGATTATGTCTTTTGTTCATGGCCCTCCCAGAAACTGCTTGCTCAAGTCTCAGGAAGTTGAAATTGAGGCCTGGTCTCTGAGAGAAGACTGAAGCCTGTTATGTGTCTGCTTGGCCCTTTCAGTATTACGTGTTACCAAGTTTCCCCCGTGAAGACCACTGAGGCTCTAATACTCTTGGTGCTATTTGAGAATCTGTGGCATATATTTTTGAATGTCCTTATTGGAAGCAAATTTTCAACCTCTAAGTGCTTCTAGAAAGTGATTACATACTCTTTTTGCTTCTAATTTTGAAAGGTTAGGTGATTGTAGCTGGAATTTTCTTTGTGCTGCCAATCAGCTCCCAAATAAAGACACGGAGACTTATTATTAAATATGAATGCTTGGCCTTAGCTTAGGCTTGTCCCAGTAGCTCTTTTAACTTAATTTAAGCTGTTTCTAGTCTTCTGTGTTTTGCCTTGGGGGCTTTTTTACCTTTATATCATTCTGAATGTCCTACTTCCCTGCTTCCTTCGTGTCTGGCTGGCTGACCCCTGGCATGCCCCTGTGTCCCTTTTTCTCTCTTCAAGCCTAAAGTCCTCCTCCTCCTTACTCTCCCTACCCAGAAGTTCTGCCTATACCTCCTCCCTCACTATTGGCCGTTCAGCTTTTTATTAGACCAATCAGGTGCCTTAAGCAGGCAAGGTGAAACAGCAACACATCTTTACATAATTAAACAAATGCAACACATCTTTACATAGTTAAACAGATGCAACACATCTTTACATAGTTAAACAAATGCAGCACGTCTTTGCATAGTTAAACAAATATTTTGCAACAGAAAAAAATGATATTGACAGTACATCCCATAACCCACCTGGAACTGCTCTGAACAGAGGCTCTACATAACTGTGTTGTAGCATGTGTGCATGTATGTCTTGTCATATAAAGAGACAGTTTGCTATCAAGAACAGTGTGAGTACTGAGTGTAGTCTGCCTATGTTTAAATTCTGCTTTAACCTTGTTAATCATGTGATCTTCAATCCATTCATCTGTAAAGGGAGAAATATTGCCAGTTAGCAAAGCTGAAGGCATGGATTGTTATGAGAGTAAAGAAGATAAAGCATGCCCAACACATTGAGGTCGTGTCCTAGTTAGCGCTCTCTTGCTGTGATCAGACATTCTTACCAAGTGCAGCTTGAGGACAGGGTTCATTTGCCTTATACCTCCGTGTCACAACCCATTGCGGAGGGAGGTCAGGGCAACCTAGAAGCAGGAACTGATACAGAGGCCGTGGAGGAATGCTGCTTACTGGCATGCTCTGCTCACTTCTTTGTACAACCTAGAACCCCCTTCTCAGGGGTGGTGGTGCCTACAGTAGCCTGGGTCATCCCACATCAATCATCAGTTAAGAAAACGCCTCGCGGACTTGCCTCCAGGCCAGTCTGCTGGGCGAGGAGGTGTTTTCTCGATCGAGGTTCCCTCTTCCCAGATGACTCCAGCTGTGTCAATTTGACCAACAAACCAGCGCAGGCAGAGGATGGTGAAGAAATGTAACCTGCCATTTCGCTGTTTCCAAAATGTGCCACGTAGCCTTCCTCCCTGATTGCTACATCTTTCTTGTTCCTGGGGCGGGCATAAGAGGAAGGGAATTGAGGACAACAGGACACCTAGAGAAGTGATGTTATAGTCCCTTGTGCTACACTGGCCACTGACTCACTTCCCCCTCTGCAGGACTCTGGTTCTGCCTACCCGCCAGAGACCTGCCACCGCCCACTTTGTAGGCATGTCAGACCAAACACACATGGCATCGGAGGTTCTGGTTGGTGTCTGACGCCCTCGAAGAAGGGTCTCTTTTCCATCTCCTATTATTTCTCTGTTGTTCCTCTTCTTTTTCTCAACACTTGCTCTTCCTTCCAGGGTCCACTTTCCTCCTCCCAGAATGATCCTTAATTCGAGCACACCAGACTTCAGCCAGGTTACAGGCAGGGTTCACTTCATGTTTAGAATCGTCATATAATACTTTCAAGGCATGACATGATTGCTTAAGGCTTTTGATTATTTTTAAAACAGCTAAAATTATTAGCAAGTGGAATTGGAAACTGAGCAGGTTGCAATCTGCCATTTCGAGAAAAAATGTGGTTCAGTGAAGTCTGATCACTAGGGAGGTGCTTGGCACATCCCATAGAGGAGAGCCCAGGATGAATGAGTTGTGCACCCTCCCAACAGTTTTCAGTCACATTAGCTTTATGGCCACTGACTAGTTAGACCTAATAGAGAAGTAAAAGGAAGGGTTGTTTTCCCTGTGATTTTCAGTGGAACCGGGGCAAGAGTCCCATGAATCTAGATGCCATGGTCCTTATGTGTTTAATACCCACAACACTTCTTACTGTTTGTTCACAAATATAGTATTGGCCATATTTTTTGAGTCATATTTTGTTTTTCTAGTTACCTTCCTAGAATTATAATTTATTATTTCAAGCGATTTAGGCTTTCATTTTGTGTGTGTGTGTGTGTGTGTCCATGTTTGTACACATGTGTGCACATGCTATGGAGGTAGGAAGCTGACCCCGAGTGATTTTCTCAGTCACTGTCCATTGAGGCACTGTCCCACTGAACCTGGAGCTCACCAATTCAGGCTAGTCTGACTAGCCAGCTTGTCCTGGAGCTTCCCTGTCACCAAGTCCCCAGTGCCACTGTGCCTGCTCAACTTTATTTGGGTTCTTGGGATCTGAACTCCTGTTCTCATTCTTGAACAGTGCCGTGGTCTTGCTTCCTGTTACTGTGGCAAAATACCCTGAGGAAAACGATGAAGGGAGAAAGGGTTTGTTTGGTGCACGGTTCCAGGTTCCAGCCCATCACTTTGAAAGAGTCATGGTGGCAGGAACTTGAAGCACCTAGACTTATCACATCCACAGCCAATGAATTAATGAGAGCATGCTTCTACTTGGCTTGCTTCCTCCACTCTTACACAATCCAGGATCTACTGCCCAGAGAATAGCACCACCCATGTAAGCTAGGTCTTTCTATGAATCAAGACCACCCTCCACAGCCTTACACGCAAGCACTAATCTATTTGCACAACCCTTCATTGACACTCCCTTCCCAGGTGATTCTAGATTATATTAACTTACAATTAATACTAACATACTTGGCAAGTACTTTATCCACTGAGCTATCTGGTCAGTCTGGTTTTGTTGTTGTTTTTTGTTTCTTCATGGTCTGAAAATCTAGTATTTCATCAGTTTCTCATGATTAGCCCATATAGCCTATCCTGGGGCCATCATACATCTTGTATTCCTCTCTGTAATAATATCATCTAAGAGTGTTTGCTTAATCCAAATAACAGTTAAGTCATGTCTATTGTCTGCTTGTCTTTATGCTGAAGAGCCTTTGTTTTAGAAATGATTTTTTTTTCTTTTGAGACAGGGTTTCTCTGTGTAGCTTTGCGCCTGTCCTGAAACTCACTCTGTAGACCAGGCTGGCCTCGAACTCACAGAGACCCGCCTGCCTCTGCTTCCTGAGTGCTGGGATTAAAGGCATGCGCCACCACCGCCCGGCTAGAAATGAATTATTTTATGATTTGCCTATTCATATATAGATATATTTTCTCAGTAAAGACAAAATTAAAGTGTGGTTCAGATTGGTTATAGAATTAAGTTAAATTCCTTGGAAAGAAACTGAAACCAAACACTTTCTTTAATGAGCAGCATTGATTCCATCCCATTAGGTGGGCTCCTTGGTGACCCAAGGGCCTGGTGACAGCTGTTCGGTGATCCGTGTGAACCTGTCCCTCTGTGTTATGGGTAGCCATTTTCTTAAATTACATTAATTATAATGCCTGTAATTTATATGACAGCTTTTATACAAAGAACTCAAAGTACCTTTGAATGTATTAGCTCATTAATGCTCTATAATGGTCCAGGGAGGTTGATGTGAGCAGACAATATTAGCTCTGTCTTACTGACAGATAGATGGAGATTCAGAGAGGTGGGAGGGCAGCCTGGGGTCACAAGGCAGCCAGTGCAAGAGCTGGGCAAGAGCCAAAGTTACTGGACTTCTCTTTATGCTTCTAGCTCTGGATTCTAAAGCTAAATGTGTTTTCCCTTCCTGAGAGTGCTGTACTCCACAGGGCAAGAGATATACCCTCCTCACTACATCAGCTTAAGGGAAAAGGCTAGGTCAAAATTTCCCTTTAGTTATTAAAGCATTTTACTGTTTTTAAATTGTGTTATTAAAATAAAAAGGAAACTCTTTGGAACCACAAACTTTTCCAAAACCAACCAACTTTTCCAAACCATTTAATCCAAAACAGAAAAGTGGAGCCCCCTCCATCCCGATCCTCAGTCTTAGGACAGGGTCCTGTTATCTGGAACATGTAGGGATATAGGCCAGGCATAGTGGCACAGACATGTAATCACAATACTCAGGAGCTGGGGACAGGAGGTTTGTGAATTTGAGGCCATCCTGAGCTACAAAGTAAGACCTTGTTAAGAAAAAGCTGGAGGGCAGAATGAGGGAATGAATAAATAATAGGATGTGCTGGGCATGGTGGCCTGAGTCTCTTGTCCCAGGACTGAAGACTTTGAGACAGGAGGATCATCATGAGTTTTGGGTAGCATAGAAAAATCTGTTCAAAAAATAAGTAGATAAAAAATAAAATAACACAAAGAAAATTTAATCCTCAGAAAGGTATTTGCTGGCATTCTAAAGAGGGGGGGGAGGTCTGGGAGGAGTTGGGAGAGGGGTGAATGAAGATTGTACAAAATTCTCAGAGAACTAATAAAAAATTTTGAAGAAGACTGTAGCTAGTCTGTCTTGTCTTCCAGCTTTGTGGCTGTCAGCACCATGCCTCAGGCAGAATCAGCACTCAGTAAACTGAATAATAAATGTTTGTTCATGGTGGCCCCACTACCTGAGTGCCATTCCCATTCTCTTTCTTCTGAGAACTCTTGTTCATTCTTTAAAGCCCAATTCAAAAGTTCCTTCTCATACAAAACTCTTTCTGGGCTTCCTGGTGTTCTATTCCCCCATCCTGTGCTCAGATCTCAGGCGTGCACAACCTTGAGGGATTCTGGGCTCCTCTCCTTGAGTGAGTCGCTAGTGAGGTCTCTAGGAATTAATGGCCTTTCCATAACTGTCTCCTTTTCTTCACATCCTTTTTATGCTTCCCTGCATGAAGTGTGTGACTTCCCTCTACTACCTCTTCTCTGTGTGAAGGAGAGGTCATCACAGAATCGAAGGAGTGTAAGGACCGTCCTTGGGACATGTCCAGTGCCATGAAAATGCTAGGGATGACTGTCATTTACTTGCTAGCGTCCCATCCTGTCATCGTCCTACATCAGAGACATCCAGATGCATTTCCAGAATGTGATGAAGTTCTTAGATGAGGACTGAAATCTCATATCCTTTGGTTTGGCTTTGAACTTGCTGATGTTGCATAGATCGCTTCCATTTTAATCCCCCTACCTTCCCCAGTCTGTGTGCCTATTGTTTCCGGGAATGGTGATTCCAGCTGTCCCTTGGGTTTTTGAATGACATTTCTCTGGCCTTTCTAGCTCTGTAGAGACTCAGTTCTGCTTCTAGTATATCACTCGACTCACTGATTCTTGTCATTTCCCCTCCCCACCTTTGACTGATAAATTTTCATTATTGGTTTTACGTGAACCTCTTCAGGGTTCCACGCTGCCTGACCCCTGTGGTCACTTAGTGATTACATGAGCCAGCTGAGGTAATTTATTCACTTTGTTTTGGTGTGAACATGTCCCATGGGGCTTGTAACTGTTGTAATCACTTGACCCTGGTGACTGTTAAATGCTTTAAACACAGTTATTTTAAATTTATAATTGTTTTCATTAAAAATCCCTTCTAGTAACATAACTGACCTTGCTGTCAGCATGGCATTATGTGCAGGAAGAAGAAATGAAAATATTATGATGCACATAATACAGTGGTCATCAGAGATGCGTGGCAAATCATTAGCTTATTCTACACATTCTCACTTGGAGTCCTGCAAGGCAGATGAAAGGGAAAGACATAATTACAGCAGTCCCCCTGTAATTCAATATGGCTCTTCCCACATGCAGCCCGGGCTAGCAGCCTAGGGACTGAGAAGTGGCATGGAATCCGAGGTGGAACACCAGAAGGGCCTCATGAGGTCAGGCTCGTTGCCTGTGTAGACAGGACTTCTCACACTAGTGGGGAGGCCTGATGAGTGATTTTTTTTTTTAATCCACATTTTTTTACTTCTCAGTTTTAAATGTTTTCAAGTGTCATATAAATTGCAAGAATACTACAGTAAACTCCCACGTGTGCTTCACGTGGATTCCCCAATGTTTTGATGCGTTTGCTCCTCTCTTACCCTCCCTTGTTCTCAATTTCTGGGTCTTCCTGCTATAAACAGATATCATGACCATACATACTTGAGTGAGTTCAAAGAACACGAGTGGTAATTTTGCATGAACCTGTTACATTGATCAAAGTCAAGAAATAAGAATTGATGTAATTTCATTTGCACACCTTTTCCAAATATAGATGACTTAGTGCTAATACAGTTGTGTGTGTGTGTGTGTGTGTGTGTGTGTGTTAGCACACGTGTATATGTGTGAGAGAATACATCTGTGCCTTAGTGCTTGTATGGAGGTCAGAGGGCAGTGGTCCTCATCTGCACATTGAGACAGGATCTCTCTCGTTCACTACTGTGTGCTCCAGGGGAGCTGACCATGAGCTTCTGGAACTTCTGCTTCTGCTCCCATCTCAGCATAGGACACTGAGATTAAAGATGAACACAGCTGGGCCCCGCTTTACTTTGGTTCTGAGGATTTTAACTTGGGTCCTCAAGCCTCTTTACCTACCGAACCAACTCCCCAGCTCCAGTACTATTCCTTACAGTGCCTTTGCTTTTTATTTGCTGTGTCAGGATCCAGTTCAGAACCCCGCATTGCAATCGGCTTTAGAAATCCAACTAAATCAAAATACAGCTTCTCATCTTCTTTTCTTAAGGAAAAGGCTGTTATAATGGAAACCTTATCCTATGAAATTGTTTTATAGTTTAAAAAATAGTAGGTTTAAACATTTCTGGGTAGTAAGTAACAAGGAAAGGATGCTGGTGGTTATTTTATAAATATACTTATTTCATTTGAGCCTCCTAAATACCAAATCATTCTTGATCAGTAGCTATATTGGGTGCAGGTCCGAGAGGTGACTGTGTTTTGGGTCTAATGCACAGTGTCTGTGCTCCCAACTCTGCACTCTGTAGCATATAGGAAGGATGTGGGTGGGACTCAAGGCTCTCAAGACTAGAGCCCAATAGAGTGGAAAGGTGCCATACTTGTTTTATTTCTAGCTTCTGCTTTGTACTGACAAAGGTTAGAAAAATATGGATGGATTTCAGTTACCTGCATCTTTTGGCTCCCAAAGATGCTACCTGGTATCTCAATTATAAAATTTTTAAAAATTAGTAACAAAATGTCACACAAAATTTGAAAGAAGGCTGCCAGACTTCTGGCCAGCATATGTTAACCTTTGAAAATCAAAGGTCCTTGATAATGTGTCTGGTGGTCCTGTAAAACCTGAACACTCAGATACAGTGTGTGTTCCTGGCCTGGCTAAGTCAGTCCTTGTGGAAAATTGAAGATACATTCTAGAGTTGTGAATTAAAAAGGTATTACAAAGAAAATCTTTTTTAATTAAAACTTTATTGTAAAGAACTTGCAGACAAAAAAACATCACAGCAAGGTTGGTTAGACCCTAAGTCTACACATCTCAATGAACTTCTTTCCACTTGAACAACCATGCAGAAGCTCTGGAGTTTCTCCCTGGACCTTACAGGTTTACTGAGAACCACTGGGAGACATTCAGAATTACACTCAAAAAATTGGTTCAGAACACACAATTTTATTCTTATATTTGCTTTTATTTGTTTTTATTTCCTGTTTGCTCTGAGTAAGCAAAGGAAGCAGAGATAGTTTTGCACGTTAGTTTAAAATGCCCTACTGTTTTTCTAATATGTTGTTCCTAGTCAGGGATGCCGTTTTTCTAGAAATTGCTTTTGTACAGAGTGTGAAGGGTCATCCCCAGGGCCCTCTGGACCCAGGCTAAGTTCATGGTAGACAGGGCCACTAATGCCACAGTGCACCGAGAACTCTAGTCTTCTCTGTTAATAGATGTATCCCCAATGAATATGCATTTTGTTTGCTGATCCGTGCTACCACATTTTTATTACCTCTGTTTGCTGAAATTTTTTGTGCTGGCATTTGCTTTTCTCATCATACCACCTTTTGTGTGTCATGTTCGTGTATAGTATTTTGAAGCAAGGGATATTTAAGGCATTTGGTTTTTAGCATTTTAGTAGCCTGTAAAACATGCATACTTATATGAATTTCCTCAATCAAAATGTCTCTAATTTTACATATTTAGGGACATCTTTTTTTATGATGCTGCAGAAAAGAATATCATTTTGGGAGGAAATAACTGTTGATATTGGTCATATTGCTTGCATGTCTCAACTTTGTTTACATTTGCAGTTTGTATTAGAACCACATTTGCAGTTTGTGTTAGAACAGCATTTGCTACATCCAGAGTAAATAATTAAGCAGCTATCACATGCATTATTGATCTACCAGATTTAGATGTTATTGTGACAAACTTCATAAGCATTATGAAACGGAAGCAAACTTTTTCCCGTAGGGTTTTTAAAACTCTGCTCAAATTTCAGAATTGGGAACAAAGCTGACCGACCAACAAACCACCCACACAACAAACAAAGAAAAAAATTCGCGTTTTTCCCTTTTAATTTCAGAATGCACCTGTGGAAGGAAACTGCGCTGTCTCTCTCGGTCATGTGTGTGAACCTCACTGAGCTTTGCACTTCTCTTCTCGGTTTGGAAATAGGGTAGACGGTTACTCTCTCTTGTTTGGAGGGGATTGTAAAGCAGAGGACCTCTGAGCTTGGATTCCTCTATAAAATGTTGAGAATGAAATGGTCTTATTTCTACTTTCTGACTCCGTTAATAGTATTACTCAGTTATTTGGGATTCAGGGTGCACTGAGGCCTGTGCACTTATTTCTCTCTGTCACCTGATTTTGCAGCAGAGAGCCAGCCAGCCAATGGCTCAGAGCAGTAGGCTTTGTGGTGGTGATGGTATGGGTAATGATGGTAGTTCACTTTCAGGAACTGAAGAGTTTAACTAGTCAAAATTTCAGATATAGCAGGAAGCCCTACAACACTAACCACATAAATAAGAGGATTTTTAACCTAAGGCACACAGAGTTGTGTGCTCAGCATGCAGACTTCACCGTGAATGTGGATACAGTTATTATAGTTCAGTCCTGTCTTCCTAGGGCATATCATGTTTACCATTTTGCTCTTTGGATTTATTTCTTGGTTAATGGTCCTTCAAAGATGCCCATGAAACAGACCATGGAATCCTATATTTTTAAGATTTTTAAGTCATTACAACCGTATTGCATTATTATGCAACCAAGTATATCTAGTCTAAACCAGTTTGGAGAGAATTGTAAGTGGTCTGGGGCAACTGTACAGGGAGGGGCCATGCACAGGTGGCTGCTGGGAATGGCTGCTGAGTCTCAACGGTTGGAACACTGTTACTGGACACTGGGAAGCAGTCCGAGCGTGTCTCAGAGTGTCTACGGACTCTGGTTTAGTGTATGTTAGACAGAAAGGTCCCTTGTAGCTTGTAGCGTTTCTCTGTGCAGACTCTCAGTGTTGGCCAGTGTCACCTTCATTTGCAGTTGTAAGCTTTTAACTCCGCCTTACCTGAGGCACAGTTTGGTGATGAGGAACATTAAATACTTCTCATAAGTCATGATACAAGCATGTCTTTGATTCTTATTGTAAGACACAATATAGCTCAGACTGAAACCCCGTAGTGTAAGGTGTCAAGATGGAGCTTGTGGCCTAGTGACACGACTCAGTGTGTAAATCTATACTTCCTGCCAAGCCTGACGACCTGAGTTCCATCTCTGGGACCCACATGCCAGAAGGAAAGAATTGACTCCCAAAAGTTGTCCAGTTGCCCTCAGACTTACACACACATACACACACACACACACAGAGAGAGAGAGAGAGAGAGAGAGAGAGAGAGAGAGAGAGAGAGAGAGAAGGCACACTTTCTTCTTCACCACAAATAAGTAAATGAAGAAGAAGAGAGAGAGTAGCGTGCATATTAAGAAGGGTTATACCTCTCAGTAACAGCTCAGACATAGTTGTCCTTGGGCACACATAGAGACTTCCTCTCCTGTGACAGGAGGAGGAAGGAACAGGAAACTTGTCTTGGATGTCCTTGCCTTCCTTTCTTATTTCTTGTTTTTATCAGAGATGGAGATTCAAGAGTGAGATTGCCCCTGCCCTTCGACAGAGGTCTTTCCTTTCCCATTAATAATCTTTCCATCACCCATAGCGTGTGACAAACGTACCAGCTGAGCAAGGGCACACCCCAGACATGCAGGTTCATCCTCCAGCAGGGTTCCTGTCACTTTTAGACTGGGAAAATCTGGAGTTTCCGCTATAGCTGCTTCATGGAACATCAGACATGGAATGCATAGCATCCATCTTCAAAATTGAGCATCACTCCTCAGTGCTACTTTAGCCCGTGTTTATACTCGACTCTATCCTTTTAGGAAAAAAATGTGCTTGTGGTATTAGGAAAATATGCCTGGTATTCATAATACTGTTTTCTTATGCCCTAGTGTGAAATATAGATACACACCAACTAACAATAGCTATAAAAATGAAATCTTGCACAGAATCATACTTTCGCTCTCCAGGCAGTAGGAATAATGTTTTTGGGGTTGAAGATGAGATATCGTAATGAGGGTGGGCAGTTGGGGGTGGGTCATAGCAGCTCAAGAAGTGAGAGGGGGGCATGCACTGCAAATTTTAGTATAATGCATAATGTTGGAAGACATTTTATCCCATCATAAAGATTAGCAGGCTGTGTAATTCAATTTAAAATTGGTCGGCGTGTCCTGACTATTATAAAGCTCTTCTTCTTTGTTTTATCACCATTGCATTGTTTTATGTCTTACCCCAGTAGAGGATGAAGCTTACAGTGAAATCACACAGAATCTCCTTTCATGGTCCCACCTCTTGGAGAAACTGTTAATGAATGTGAGAGATTGCCTTAAAATGAGTTAAGAAAATGCTTGTCCAATTGAATGCCTCCTTTTTTTTCTTTTCTCTCCTTTTTAAATGTAAAATGAATTTCTTCTGAGCAAGCAACCGTTGAGAGTGAAGTTCTTTTAAAAGCATTTGCTGGACACAGGGCTTGGTTCTCAGAATTACAGTGTTAGCGCTTATCTCCAATATCCTTGGCATTACTGTGCTATTGAAAATCCAAAATGCAGTAACTTATGTTAATGCAAAGCTGACAGACCCATGTCTGGCAATTACCCATATTGGGGGGTTAATAAATGTACTTACAATTGCTATCTTGATTTTCTTTATTACAAGAAAAATGGGCTGCTTCCTACGTCATGCCTCCTGCTTCTTGCTAGCAACCTCGATGACTTGTTAGCCAACTGTTTTGGTTCTAATGTTTCATGAACTCTTCTCAGTTAAGCATTCTTATTAGAGAAATGCCAAGCCTGTTGGCCAGGTTAGCATGTGCACCAGTGTGTGTACACACACACACACACACACACACACACACACACACACACACAGACTCCCCTTAAATGAAATTTAGCAAACAGTGGGAATGAGACTGGATGCAACAGGAAGAGGGTTTGGAATATGAGCAGGCACTACTATCCCTTCACCTTCTCATCTTTTCTAGTAGGGAGAGATCTGAACCCATTTTTTCCTGTTCAGAGATGGCTTCCGAGAAATAATGCAGAGTTCATCCCATTGGCTAACTCTGACTCACTTTGTTGAGAAGTAGCCTCTTGTCCGTCCAGACTCAGCGGAAGAAATGTTATGATTGATTAGCAATATGTGCCATGCTATAGGATAGGGGCATGATTACTCACATGCTATGTCTTTAGTATTTCTGGTTTAGTGTCACTCATCTTAGGTCTTGTGATGTTAATGACCTCTGACTGTGATAGACACAAAGTTGACAAGCTGAAAAAGTATGTCTGCTTTTTTTTTTAAAAAAAATTTCTACTCTTTGTGAAGAATCTACATTTTCAAAGTCCTTATCAGAGGGTTCCTGAAGTAGCAGCATATTTGGCTTGGGGAGATTGTTAAATCTCTTTGACATAGTAGGATGTTTGTGCACATCGTGTTCCATGTCTGTTGTTGCTGGTTCTCAGCCTATCTGTGAGGTAAATGAAGGCTAGTGAATAAATAAGCTGTCAAGAACATGAGAAAAGTAATACAGCTTCTCTGATAGAATATAGGAAGCAAATTAACTTTGGTTTATGATCCTAAATATTTATATAATTAAGGTTGTAACCAGTCTGATGGGAACTGACTTTGGAAGTGTTTTGAATCCCTGTTTAGTCAGACAGCAGTAGATCTGGAGAAACTAGTCAGTTTAATTTACCCTATTAGGTTTTCTACATCTTGGGTAGCTTAGTTTTCTGTGGCTCCTAGCTCCAATTCCCTAAACTTTTCTATTCATCACATTTTCTCAGGCAGGTGGTTCAAAATTCTGACTTCTTGAGATGAGTTTAGATTTGTTAAATCACACTGTCTCCTCTGAGGTCCTAAAAATTGGAGCTGTAATGGGATTTCTCCGGGTAGTTCACTCCCTTGATCATGACCATGTGATCTCTCATTAGGGATGCATTCTGCACCCTCGATGTCATTAACCAGGCTGTTCTCTGCTATATTCTTCTTCGTGACCTCTGTGGACTTCACTTACCGTGTCTGTGAGACAGATAGAGCTGTTACTTTAAAAGATTGTTATTGAGATTATCAGGTTGGTGTGTAGTGAGTTTTTGGTTGGTACTTGGTGGAGGGTAGGTGTTGTATGTGTTGCCTCTTAACCACATAATTGACATCCTCATTTGACTTCATTTGCAAGGACCCTGAATATCTTGTCAGAGGCAGAAAATCAAACCAGAATCTAACCAGGCTTTTGCAGTAAAGACTAGAGGACAGACAAGGAAGTGTTTGATTGAAATACCATTAATTGAGTGTTTGGAAGTATAAACATAAGTCAGGTAGGAGGCTTTTGACATAAACAATAAGAGGTTTATTGTCCCACATAACAAATCTGCAAAGAAGCAGCTGGCAAATCAGAGTTTCAGTGTTGTAGGGAAATCGGGTTCTTTCAGTTTTTCTCTCGTGTCCTCACGTGTTGACCTTGTACCAAAGGATGGAGAGTGACTGACAAGTTTCCACGTGTGGCATAACATGACAAGCGCTTGGTGGAAGAAGAGCCATGCCCTTTCATAGGCTTCGTTGTGTAGGTGATGGATGTCTCCAGAGCCCTTCAGTAGACTTCCTGTGTCTCCTTGGACAGCACACATCCTCCTTAAACAGCCACTGGTGACGCAAGTAAACTTAACGACGAATCAAGATCCACCAGCCAGGCTCTAACCCTAACTCTACCTTTCCTGAATATGTGGCGTCCCAGAGAAAGATGCAAAGATGATCAAAACTGGGAGGGAGGACTATGATGGGATGGATTCTAGTAGCCTGTGACCAGCGTGTTTCATTTGTCTAGAAATGCCTCTGTGTAACATCTTCAAGAGAATAGCCTACTATTTGGTGTAGCTTTCTGTGGCACTGTTTGGCCATTGCAGCCTTGGGTGACATTTTAAAGCGTGTGCCTGATTACCTTGTTCTATTTTTTTCTTTCTTTCTTTTTTGTTTTTTAAAGCATTTATTTATTTGGTGTATGCATGCTTGTGTGTGCATGCCATGCCCATGGCTGTTGGAGGACATCTTTGGAGAACTGGTTCTCTCCTTCCACCAAGTGGATTCCAAAGACAGAACTCAGGTTGTCAGGCATGGCAGCAAGAGCCTTTTACCAGCTGAGGCATTTTGCCAGACCTTCCTAGCTTATTCTTGTTTTTTGTTTTAACCTTTTCTCCCTTTCCTTTCTATCTTTTCTTTGTTTCTTCTGTTCCCCCTCTTGTCAGCCCCATAAACAATCTCTAGGATCCTTCTGATAGACAGTGGGTGAGGTTTTTCCACTAGAGATGAGTCCAGAGGGAAGATTACAGGGTATGTTGTGAGATTGGCCTCTAAAGATCTGAGAGGCAGAACCCATCTTTGAGTATCATTAGATAGCTTTTTTGTTGGAGATGCTTAACCTACCTTCTTTTGCCAATCTGACATTGGCATGTTGAGATTCCTGAAGACAGCCTAGGAGGCATCCTTTCAATAATTCAAGTTGATTTATATGTTGCCATCACTGATCATCAAGTGACGGCAAGACAGGGTTGTTTGGAACCAGAACCCACTGGTACAGAGTGGTAAGCATCCCTTGTGCTGAAAGAGAGAGCTGCCCCAGCTCACATCACTGCTCCCTTCCAGCTGTTTGAGCCCATTCCCTTTGGCAGTGAACTGTGCACTACTGTGACTGGACTGACGACTCCCTCTGCCTATGGATTAGAATGAACATGGATTAAGAGGTTTCTCTGCCACCCTTCAGCAGGGCACTTTGAGCCACAGAGATCTTATCTAATTGCTAGAAGAAAGTGGAAGCACAGATAGAGAATGTTTTCCCTTAAGGTCATGGCCCACTGAGGCCTGGAAAATCAGAATCTCCTCAGCTGGAGACTGGAATCTGACCTGAAAGGAGAGGGGGGTGGGGAAGATTCCTTACATAATTCTGCAGACCAGCACATTTAGGAGGAACTGGATAAGGAGGCTGTGGATCTCTGGCCTAAAATGACTGAAAGGTTTGTGCAGTTCAACTCCTTGGGTAGTGCTTTTTCAACTGTATTCCAAGGACCGTCAGAAAGAGGAATTGGTATGTACCTCGGGCCAGAACCCCACCCGTTTTCCCATCTGCAACCTGTCTTCAACCACAGCAAACTCTTTTTCATTATTTTCTTTAAGTTTTCTAGTGAATTTTTCTTTGAACGAAATTCCCCCAGAATCCTCTCTTGTGCCCCACCATCCTAACAAAAGTGACCTGGGGCAAGACACAGGCTTGAGCAACTCCTAAGTTCTGGTACCATGTTGTCTTTGAACTAAGAGCGGAGTTTCGTCAAGGCTGCCGAGTATCTGAGCTTTCAGGAACTGGCTGTGGACTGTCTCTGATGGACAAGCAGATTGACTGTGGACATAAACCCTGAGTCAAGGGGTAGCCCCAGGCGCTCCTGAGGACCCAGTGGCAGCTCACCTCACAGGACCTGGCAGTGTCACACATCAGATGTCCCCTCACTTCAGCCTATGTTAGGACTACCTCAGAAGTAGAACTGAAGAAAATAAGTGTTGTTGGAGTGCTTCAGACCGTCCCTGGACAACAGCTGACTTTCTAGACATGCTCAGTTCTCTCCTGAGTATTTTGCTTCCTCACAGTTGTCTCAATGGTGGAGCCTTACTTTGCTGTCCTCACTAAAGCAGAAAGCTGAATAAACACATTTTTAGAAAAAGGGTTTGAATACAAGGACAGGCTTTTAAAATCCAGCCAATGAACCATAGAAGAGTGCCATATCTGAGTGTTTTTATGAAAATAGAAATAGCTTCTTCGTAAAGAAGAAGCTAAATGCTTGAGATGCAGTTTTAACATCTCTTCTATATGTGGATGGGTGTGCTTCCTGCCCCTTTACATTATGCTACAGAGAACTAGGGACATCACTTTTGTGAACCTCTACTAAAAGGGTGAGCAGAGAAAAGAAAATACGTTGATTAATTTCCTTCTAAGGGATCTCACTTGATTGCCATCGTTCAGTAATTTCCAGTTACTCTGTTCATATAGGAGGATCTGTTTACTTCTCTGTGTGTCTGTTGGTCCCACCTGAGCATCCCACTTAACGTACAACGAGGGCAGATATACATTGTCACTTTCCACAACATTCTTCCCAGCCATCACTAAATACACTGCCTGTCAAATCCTAAAGCCCCAGGAAATGTTAGTTGGATGTTATAGGAAGATTGATATTGTTCCTTGAACACAAGGAGACTCTGTTTAATTATGAAATCTCATCTTGACTTTCACAAGGGTCAGGGATCCCGTGGGATTTAATAGGATCTAGTTAGATTTCCTTTCTTAAAAAAAAAAAAAAAAGGCTAGATTTGAAAAGTAGGTCGAGACCTGACTTTGCAAGAGCCTTTGCATAAACTACATAGAAATAAGAATAAGGGAAAAGCAGGGGTAGGGAGATGGGTGATTACTACAAAAAAATGCCGGCTTGGCCTTGGATCCCAGCACCATGTAAGAGCCAGGCATGGAGGAGCGTGCCTGCAATCCTAGTGCTCTGAGGTGGAGCTGTGTGGATCCAGAGGCT
Organism: Peromyscus eremicus; assembly: GCF_949786415.1. Lineage (NCBI taxonomy): Eukaryota > Metazoa > Chordata > Mammalia > Rodentia > Cricetidae > Peromyscus > Peromyscus eremicus. The sequence continues at coordinate 81,673,363 of NC_081419.1, forward strand.
TCTAGGCCAATCATTCTAGCCAACTAATGAGCTCAAGGTTCATTGAGAGACTGTCTCAAAAAATAAAATGGAGAGTGTCATAGGAACACAGCAATGTTACCTGTGGCCTCCACATACACAGACACACAGGTAAGCATTTCCCCACATAGGAACATAGACAGAGCCACAAAAAAGAAAAAGGAGACTTAAATCACCAAGTGAGAGAATCTGAGAATTAGAGTTGAAAATGAAATTTCATGCAACAGAATTAAAAAGTAAAAATAACAAACAAACAAACAAACAAACAAAAAACCAGTTTAACTCAAAGTACTGTCCTCCAGTCATACTAGAGGTTTTGGATGGCTTTAAACATAAGTGTTTAAATCCTGAGTGCTTAAGTTAGAGCCTACAAAATTTTTTTTGTCTTCCTTCAGTGTACCTGATTGCCATAACACACTAAAGGAATTCAATTTAAAAGACAAATAAAAGTTTATAATCAAAACACACAGTATGAAACTTGAAATTCTCCAGGAACTAATAAAAATAAAATAAATAAAATGTAACTTGTTTTCAAAGAAACTTCTGCTCTCCATTTTCGACATTTAAGAGCCAGTAATCTTGGCCATTGTTCAAGGAGGAAATGTAGTTCTCTGTGAGGAGAATAATCCCAGTGCAAAACAATAAAGGCTGGTGTTTTAGAACCACATAGAGACGAAACTATCATCACAGTAAGCTACATATTACAAGATAACAATCTAGGACAGTTTATCCTCCAAACCTTTGACAAACTACTTTATTTGAGAGGAAATGGGGGGGGGGTTGCCTTATTGGTTGAGTGTAATTAAATCTAGCCCTTTAGCTATTGATACATAAAAGAAAAATTGAGATATTAGTATCCCAATATTGGTATTCTGGAGTTTATTAAGGATGTTTCATTAATTGTACTGGAGGAAGAAGTAAAATTTGGAAGAACTGTGACTGGATCAGGGAGGCAGTTTCTGTCACTTTCGCTTACTGTGATATAAACTCACAATTAAAATGGCCAGTCAGATACCTTCTATGAAAGAAAGTGGCTGTGAACTGTAATGGCAGGGATTGAAAGAGAACGGTGGGGTGTGGCAGTCAGCCTGCCACCACTGTGACACACGCTTGAGAGGAACAGATTAGAGCAGGAAAGCCTTGTCTGGGTTTCTGATCTCACAGGTTTCAGTCCATCCATCGTCTTACAGCTCCCTGACTTTGGGTGGGAGCCGGGGAAGCTGCTACAGCACTAAGAGCTTGTGGAGGAGGAAGATTGTTCAATTCGTGGTGGCCTGGGAGCAGAAGACAAGAAAGGAAGCAGGAGGAACAAGATACAGCTTTCCAGGACAAATCCCAGGGAGCCGCTTCTCCCAACTGTCCCACCTCTCAGTCACAGCACCTTGTTATGACTTCATTAAGAGATTGATCCATTGGTCAGGCCAGTCCCTTACCAAAGGCCCACCAGTTGGCAACCAAGTCTCTCATGTCTGAGCCTTTAGGAGATATCTTAGATGAGATAAAAATGGATAGAGTATCCCAAGAATGAAATCTGAGCCTCCATCAGTCTCTGAGAGAATAGTTTGTTGTGTGTACCTTGTATATTATTGGTGTTACCTACACAAGCGATGGGTTTTAATTTTAGGAATTCACCCTGGTGGTTAGAGAATGATCACATTCTTCAGAAAAGCCTCTCAGTTCCTCTAAACTGAATTCTTCTGACCTGTAAAGCAAGCCACAAGAGTTGTCTCAGACTACCCCACCCCCACCCCTGGATGACTCTGGAGGAGGAGAGGATCGGTCTGCAGAAACAGGCATCCCCTCTGTAACTACGACACTGGGTGAACTTGGTGGACTCATGTAGTCTTGGAAGGGTTCGGTTTCCCATTCCATGGAAGGAAGGATTCTGATCGCTGAGGTCTCTGCACGTTTGGAATTCAGTCAGCCTGGACTCGGAGGAGAGGAGGTCAGCTGCCCCTTGGTTTTTCTGTTGGAAGTAAAAGGAAGGAGCTGGGCCTGCACATAAATGAGCACAAATTCTTTCATCTGACCCAGTGGCTTGGGGGCCTGAGAAGATGCATACATGTGTCCTGGATGGGCTCAGGCAGTGGCTCATTTATAAAGAGTGGCCTTTACAGAGCCAGCTGTCAAAACAGCGGAGATTTGCCTGAGAGAACGGGAGGGGAAAACATTCAGATGAATCGGTGCACTGAAGACAGACACCTCTCTTAAATAGTAAATGGCTACACTAGTAACTCTGTCTATGGATCCCGAATCCTGGGAACAAGGATGGGAAAATTCCTGAATGAGTCATAGTAAACAGCAAAAACAATTCCCTTATCTTTCAAGGTGACAGTGCATTACTTGTGGGGTATGTCCTTTCATTCATTTATTCATCTGTTGACTTGTTCACTCAGTCAACAAAGTCTAGTCTTTACTTCACTGGCCCTCTTTGCTTCACTTTTACCACCAAGAAGGTCCCTTAGAGCACATATTCAAAGTCAGGTTCAGCTGGGATGCTGACGAGATCCCTAGGTCGGTAAAGAACTTGTACACGCATGAGTGCCTGAGTTCAGATCCCCAGCATCCACATAAAAGCTGGGGCAGCATGTGGTGTCCTGTGATCCTGTCATTGAGTGGGAGTGGGAGAAATGGAGGACGGACACTGTAGGCTTTCTGGTCAGCCAGCATATCAAATCAGTGATTTTGAACTGAATGAGAGACACGGACTCAAAAAATAAATGAATAAGATGCAATGGAGGAAGACACTAGTTGTTGACTTCTGACCTCCACTAGTGTGTGCATACACACAACATGTGTGCACACATGCAAGCATGTACACACTCACCCCATACACACACATACACAAAGATTTAGCTGGGTATGATAGCATAAGTGTAATCTCAGAACCTGGCAAGCTGAAGCAGAAGGACGATGTGTTAAAGGCCAGCCTGGTCTAAATGCTTGAGACCCTGTGTCAAGGGGAAAAAAGGAATTAGATTCTCAATCACAAATGAATCATACATCTCAATATATATATATATATATATAAATTAGTGGCATTCTAGAGTGAAATATAAGTAGGATTTTTAATACTTGAAGGCCATGTTGAATACAAAATTGAAGTACAAAACTGTTATATCCAGATGATTCCTAGTCAAGATAGAAATATTCTTTACTTATTCATTCTTCATTCCTTTGATAGATGATTATTGAGAGCTTCTGGGAATGCAAAAACCTCCAAGTCTATAGTAAGGTGGAGAGAGTGGACTTTTGTAGAGAAATACTTACTCTGTGAACTGAAAGTCCTTGAGTTGAGAGTTCAGGAGAGGAGTAGAGGAGTGGCTGGCGGAGTAGAGGAGAGTCTCAGCCATATCAGAGACTCTGCCCAACTACCCCAGCAAGTTTGACTTTTTGTCTGGAATATACCTTCAAGGATCTGGGTGTACTTAAGGGGGTGTACTGGCTGGTTTTGTGTGTCAACCTGACACAAGCTAGAGTCATCAGAGAGGAAGGAGCCTCCGTTGAGGAAAGTCCTTGATGAGATCCAGCTGTAAGGCATTTTCTCAATTAGTGATCAATGGGGGAGGGCTCAGCCCATGGTGGATGGTGCCACTCCTGGGCAGGTGGTCCTGGGTTCTGTAAGAAGATGGGATGAGCAAGCCATGGGAAGCAAACCAGTAAGCAGCTCCCCTCCATGGCCTCTGCATCAGCTCCTGCCTCCAGGTTCCTGTCCTGTTTGAGTTCCTGTCCTGACTTTCTTCATTGATGAACAGCAATGCTGAAGTGTAAGCCTAATAAACCCTTTCCTCCCCAACTTGCTCTTTGGTCATGGTGTTTCATCGCAGCAATAGAAACCCTAACTAAGACAGTGGATGAGTGTGCTGTGTGTGTAGGGAGTATAAACATTCCAACTTGTGTACTGATAGTTCACCCAGCTTAGTGCAGAAAACACTAAGCAATGCAGAGCCTTCTTACAAAGCTGAGTTGGTTTTTGCTAAGGATATCAAGACAAAATACTAGACTGGGAGACTTAAAGAACAGATTTCCCAGAGTTCTGGAGTCTAGAAACCCAAATTTATAGCAGAGTTTGGTTTCTCCTGAGGGATCTTTCCTTGGCTTGCAGAGGGCTGTCACTTGCCGTGGCCACAGCTTTTCCTGTGTGCATTCACACCTCTGGTGTCTTTACATCCAGGTCTTCTGAGGATGTTTGTCCAGTTGGATGAAGGCCCAATGTGATATCCTTTTTAAAGTCCTTGGAGTATGTTGAGGTACTATGGGTAAAAGCCTTCTCATGTGAATTTGGGAGGGACAGTTTAGCCCATCACAGAAATGAGCCAAAATCTGGAAGACTAAAGAGGGTATGTAGGAAGAGAATAGGGATGCATATGATAAGGGATAGAAAGTGATATGCATTGGAGAAACAATTCAAGGCAAAGGCAGAGTGTATTCACTTCACTTCAGATGTCCACAGCGGCAGAACAAGGGCCACTCAAAGTGGCCTTGTGTTCATTGAACTGCATCAGTGGGAACTGTGTTCAGGAGGCTGCACACTCCCAGTGCCTGTATCCCTTAAAATACTGTGAATTAGGTAAAGAAGAGCTTTAAGGAACACCTTAGAGCTTAGACATCCTACTTAGGGCAAGATCTGGGTTCCAGAAGACTCCATGGGAACTTATCTCTTTAGCTGTTGCGTAAGCTGCTGGCGACTGGGTCCTCAAGACACTAGGAAATAATGAGAACAGAAGAAGATAGGGACCTGACAGAGATCTACAAACTCCACATCCAGACACGCCAGGCCTCAGGAGATGTGACAGACTTTTCTAGAAGTACTTTACGCCTTAAGAATACACATTGTGTAATTGCAGAAGGGAGCTGTGGCATCAGAACACAGAATTTGTCTAAGGAGCCTCTAAGAACAGTATGCCAAAGGAACCAAAGTTCATCTGTGGAAGTCTTATTAACTCTTGATTGCATGCAGTTCCTGCTTGTACGTAATTGGTGCCAATTGAGAGAGGAGGCAGAGAAACCCTGGGAGAGGAAGTAAACGTAGTCTGCACCCCCACCCCATCTTATCACTGTCACCATTGATCAAAATAACCTCTCCTGCGGGGTTTCCTTGTGAATTTTATCTTTGCGGTGCTTCCTTACCATTTTGAGTTATAAAAGGGGAAAAGTCAATTTTATTGGATCCTAAATTTTACTCAAAGCAACTTCCTGTCCAGAGTGCAAATTACTAAAATTGACGCAGGATGTGTGTGAGAGGTAATATCCCCTTTCGTAGGCCTCTCTCTAAATTTCACGATACTCTGCAGAGTGGATTAGATTTACAGGGTGTGGGGACTCTGAAAAGAAAATAGAATTGTGTATTGATGCCTTCAGAAATATTATTTGATGGCAATAAAATATTCCCCGAAATTCCCTTCAGAGGGGAGAAAATGGAGTTTGTTTTCCGTAATTGCATTTTCTAGCATTTGCTCTCACACTTTCCAATATAAGCCAATTGCAACCTGTGATTTGGTTTTGCTTATTGGCAAAAGTACCATGTAAATTGATCTGTGATGCATTTAAAGAAGATGCCTTGAAAGTTTGGAAATTGAGATGGCTTTTTCTGATTAGATTTCGAGAGTATTAGAGTTCATTTCTATATTTTAGTCTAATGTAATATTAGCCAAATATGTTCTTTTTCAATTTAGTTTTAATCAAGTTCTAGAAGACCATTTTCATCTAGCCCCAGTGGTGCTGTTAAGGCAGAGATTTCACTTCTCCTGTCAGCCCTGGCTTCTGCAGCCCAGCTCCAGCGCAGCCCTGCGTGTTGAAACCCCACATTCATGGGCCCTGGCTTCTGCAGCCCAGCCCCAGCGCAGCCCTGCGTGTTGAAACCCCACATTCACGGCCCCGGCGATATTTGCAAGCTCTAGGACAGCATTGATTTCAAAAGGATTTTTTAAATTTCTATTTGCAAGGTTAAGGAGGAGGGAATTTAAAAAGCCTCTAAAATAGTTATTTCTCTTAAAAGATATGGCCTTTATGCCTTGTGTTATTTTTATTTAATTTGGTCTTCGCCATGCCTAATGATGTAAAATGCAAACACACGGGATTTGCATTTGTTCCCCTAATTATTCAGTGGAATAATTGCCACTTATTTTATAATCATCGCTGGGAGGAACACCTTCCTCTCACTTGCTTTTGAAAGGCTTTGTGGGGGGAAAAGATCCAACATGTTTGTCAGCTCATCATAGAGCCTTGTCATAGGCACTTCTCTGTTAATAAAGACATTTACTGAGTGCTGTCTTAAAGGGGTAGGGAGGAAGCAGGAGACTGGCTGCTTCTCCCAAATGAAGTTATAATGCAAAACGAAATGTAACACAGAATCACAGGAGTAGTCGTCATCTTTTGTGTGTCAGGTATTGTATCCAGTCTTTGCTGATTTGGCTAATTTCCATGGCTACTTTAGGATAGATCACATAATTTTACTTCTGATGGGTAATATTAGGTTAAATAGCATGCTTTCAATTTGAGTTTCGAAGGAAGTAAGTAGTCTGAGGTCGGTGTGTTTCCGATGCCTATGCTCTTCCTCCATGCCTTACATTTATATTCTCCCACCCCGCTCAGGGATATAAACACATACACACAGCCGACTGAGATGATGCTTGACAATGTCTTTACCAATTTGTCTTGGTGCTGTCTCATGAAACCCTGATTTAGATCCACCTTTCTGTATGGAAGGAGATAGCTTGAAGGGTCTTTAGAAGACAATCCATTCAGGTCAAATTTGTTGCATGCTGTTCTAAATTGTTCTAAACAAGTCAAGGCCCTTGTCTGTAAGGAAAAGGTTGGATAAAACTAAACAGTGGAATACACTGCCTTTGACTGCTGTTGTCCAGACAGATGGTGGCTTATCTGATTGAGTGATCCTCAGTCAGACAGATGCCACTCTAGACAGATAGCAGATAGCACAATGGCTTTACATGTACCACACAACATGTTGGCCTGGGTGGCAACTTAGAGATATTCAATTGAGAACAAGGTGGTGTTAGTCATTGTGTTTATTACCTCATGGTATCTACACATACATATGGGTGTGGATAGTGTGTGTGTGTGTGTGTGTGTGTGTGTGTGTGTGTAAGTTATGTTGTGATAGAATTATGGTTGAGACGGGATGTAAACAAGAAGTTGCTGGGGGACAATAGCAACATCTCTAAGATGTCTTGACGGTCTCTAAACTATAGTGAGCACTAATGGCTGCACTTTCATGGTTTTACACTTCTCAGTTAGGGCACTCATCGTTGGTGAATCGGTTAGTATTCAGGTCGGGGCAGTAGGGCGATGGGGTAGACTTTCTCCTCTGTGTGGAAGAATGCTTGTGCCATCTCTGGTACCTTAGCGGTCTCATTGTGAAGGAGACTGAAGAAGATGAGGAGCTTTTCTGCTGTCTTTGTACGCTCACCATAATTCCTGCAGTGGACTATTGGGCTTTCACTCAGCCTTCCTTCATTCTCCTGGGACTCTAGCTCGGCCCTGACGTTATTGTAATCTAGTTTTCTGTGTTTAATATTTCTTAGACTTGGTTTCCCATTGCAAGCATGGAAGAAACCCTAATGCATGAGTTTCAGAGGAGAAGGTAGCAGTCTGAACCTGCTGTGTGGCTCCATCAGCAAGTGTGAGTATTCACGTGAGAGCTGTCAGGACTTGTGAAAATTAATGGAGCCTGACGGGGGACAGACTGAGGTCAGAGACGGAGCTTGCCCTGCCTGAATGTTCCTGGTGGTTTTGCAGCTGAGGCAAGTGAGGGCAGATGTGGAGCCCAGAGGGATTCCTGGAGGTCTGTGTGTCCATTTAATGCGTGGGCCATGGACACCAAGTGCCAAAGTCTTTTCTAGGCACCAGGTGGCCTGTGCATCCTCGTAGCTAACAGTGTACCCTTCTTGCTTCAGGCTGGACTCGGCCCTCTTTGCAGTCCTCACCCAGAAATCACCAAGTGAGGAACTGAGAAGGGAGCTCTCCCTGGGCAATCCCTGAGCCTCATTTCCTCTGGCCTCTTAGCCTCTGGTCTTATCTTACTCCTTTCATCCTCCCGCAGAAGCTTCTGCTTGCTCAGTTTTCCAGCTTGAGTTTTTCTTACTCAGTAAAATAGTCTTCAGGGCTTTGACCATTTTCTGTGGTCCTCCTGGAATCACAGTATCAAAACTATGTACTGATTTTAAGCAGGGAGGCTTTCCTCTTCTTACCTCTCTTCAGGGTGTCACAGGGTCCCTGACGCCGCTGGTGTTTGGGACCAGCGTTCTGAAGCATCCCTGCCACTGCTGAAGGAGAGCCGAAGGTCTCAGGGATGTGATTGGATTGCAGTCTGTCAGTATCTCTTATTTTGTTTAGGAGTGATCAGTGATAATCACAATGTATTTAATATTAACTGGGCTCCTTGTGATCCTACAAAGTGAGGTTGCCATCCAGCACGTGGAAGGAGAGCCTGAAGGCTGTGCTTGAGTCTGATTTTCCTGAGTACCTGGGAGCCATGGCATGTTCTAGTCTCACCTCACCTCTCTGTTCCCTCTCCTCCTGCTATGGAGTGAGCTTTATGGACTGGCAGTCTTATGACACCGATCACCTTGGTTTCTTCACATGTTTTCAAAATCTCTAATTTGGGAGAATGGAGAGGAGTGTACATAGAAATCAGAGACCTTAAGTTGTGCTTCAAAACTAGGCTTTCTTTTCCAGAGGAAACCTGGAGAGCCATGTTGGGTTTGGATGCATTCTGCGCTGTGTGCTGGGGTTTCCCCATGGCTTTAGCAGACGAAAATAAGAGATCACCATCAATTAGCCTTGTTTACCAGTTTCTTGATTGAAAATATAGGCCTGGGGAAGGTAGTTTTGTCATTAGCCACAAACTAATGAGCCATTTTGGTTGCCCTGTTTCCCACAATCCCTACTCAGGAGGAATGAAAAGTGTCAGGCAAGCCCATGTGGAAGGCAGATGCCCTGGAAGAGCGAATTGTTGGAATACCTTCTGCGATGATTTATAGCAGAAAAATAGGCTGCAGTTATATGATACTTAATTTTGAGGCACATTAATTTTTATTGAAGGAGTGGAGCAAGCTATCCTGGGAATCTTATTTATCCAGAGCAACACTTGTATATGATCATTTAAAAATGACGTGCCAGTGCCCCATTTCTGACTACCCTCTATTAATTTCCCAGCTACTTCAGCTCAATGGATTATCCCATCCCTCACCAGCTCCTACAGATGTTGAGTTTGGACTTCCTTTCTCCTGTCCAAGCTTTGTCCTACTTCTTACAACATAGCCAACACATTAATTCTAGGGCCTTGCATCAAGTTGACATTCTTCCCTTCCCTTCCCTTCCCTTCCCTTCCCTTCCCTTCCCTTCCCTTCTTTTTCCTTCCCTTTCCTTCTCTTTCCTCCCCTCCCCTCCCCTCCCCTCCCAGATTCTCCTGGGAGGTAGTAGGCAAGAAAATTATGCCAACAGCTGCAGTAGAATTTAGGGAATGCCTTAAAGGAGCCAAGACATGTGTTGTCATAGCAAGAGGCTGACACTGCCCCTCATGTCTCATGCAGGGGAAGCCCATGACATAGCCAGAGAAACATCTAGAATGGAGAATTCTGTTTCATAGTACAACTGAAAAGGGACATATAGTCTAGAACTAGAGAAAAGATCACCATGGGTGGGGAAGTGGCTCAGGAACTCAAGCAACAGAGGAGTCTTAGCCAGCCATTATCAGGCTCTAACAGATTGGGCCTTAGATGATACACATTTTAGCTTGGGAGGAAGATCTAGATTCTAGTCCCACTTGTGCTACCCATGTGGATGGTAACTACACGGCAAACAGCAGCATCTCTCTAGTAGTGGCTTTCTATATCCATAGAATGGAGCTGGGGGCATCGTGTTGTTGTTTTTTTAATTTTTAAATCATTTTTAAAAAGCTTTTTTCAAATGTAACCTTTCCTCATATTGCAAATTCAAAGAACACAGAGCTGTTCTGGTAAATCTGGGAGCAAGTCCCTCCCCCCAGCTCTGTGCTTTTCTCCTGAGTCTTGCTTTAGCTCTGAGGAGACCTCAAACCAGTATGCCAGCCTGCCCTGACACATTCTCCTACCTCTGTGCTGTGATTGGCTGGAGCTGCTTGAGTTCAGGATGCTGTGAGCAGGACACAGTCCCTTTGTTTATGTTAGAGTGAGGACCTACACCTGATGTGCACATAGCTGAAGAAAACTGCCTAACTGAAGATATCTGCCTGCATTGGGTGCTGCTGATACCTGTTCTTTGCTCTACACACAAACACACACACACACACACACACACACACACACACACACACACACACACACACAAAGAGTACCCACCAGGCTCTAGGAGGAAACCAGAGACATTTCAAGGGAGTAAAAGCTGATAGGAGGAATAGAATCTGGATAGCCTCCATATTACTCTTTTGTGAATGAAAGGCCAAGAGATGGACTCCTGGATAAGAGCAGGAAAGAAGTGGCATGTTTAGGATGATTCTCTAGGAGGTCTTACTTACCACCATGCACAAGCTGGAGGCTACCATGCTTCCTCTCTTTATCCCAATGGCCTTGTTGGTTCTGATAACACTCATACTGCTTAAGGGTATACTGGATCATTGCCAGATTCTGCCATAGTTTCCAGAGGTTTCTTTTCCATTGTCTACTGTGATTTTTTGAGGGTAATGGTGTTGTGTGTGGCATCAGGAGTGATGTGATCTGTGGATGAAGTAATGGCTTATTAGATGGCAGTTGGGAGGGTCTCCACCATCATTACAACTAACAGCATAGCTAATGTCTGCTAAAGGACCAGAGTGTCAGAAATGGTTTAAGATCCCGTTTAATCCCACTAAAGTTTTTCAGTCCATGCTCTTACTTTTTCCTACTTATATTTGAAGAAAGTATCATTTGAAAGGCATGGACTGGAACTTAGCTGGTAGACCAGATGTTGCAGTGACAAAATAGGACACTTTATGAAAACTTCAACTTGGAAGAAGATGTGACATATTTTGTGTTATATTTTGTCACAGCCTAGTATGCCAAGCCTAGTTTCTGGAGTCTAAGAAGCTTCTGGCAGCTCTTGGACATGCTCATTCATTGTATCACTAAACAAATATGAATTGTGTGCTTACCATTGCAAAGTATTAAACTGAGTTCTTTGAGTCAAACAAGAAACCACAACCATGATCCGTGCCTTAAGTCAAGAAGGAGATGAGTCACACATAAAAAGCCAAACTAAAAACTGGAGCGCCAGGAGTGACCATGTTCACTCTGACGTGCATCTGCTTTGAAGCTTTAAATCCTGCTGCTGTTGCCATCATCACCCTGAGAACAAAAAGCAGCTGTCCGGAGTCATACAGCTGATACACGGTAGAGCCTGCAGGGCCCCCGCTCCCAACCCCGTGCTCCTCGGCAGCCCATGCAGTCCTGGTTTAAAATTGAATCTTAAGAATAGAAACTTGAAAAGCGTGTCAAGACAGCACTACATAATATCTGAAGACACACGGAGGATGAAGGAGAGTGTCATAGAGTGGGACAGGAGGCGGAGACATCTGGGGAAGAAGAGAGAGGTGGCCCTAGACAGGAGAGAAGGGAATCTGGAGAGTACAGCATCAGCAACCAAGGGGGTGGATATTTGCAGAGACAGTGATGTCCCTGTGGTCAGATCAAGCCAGGTGAGAACTGAGAATCAGTTTTGCTTTGTCCCCCAGGCAATTATTAGGATGTTCCAGGAAAGCTTTTGGAGGATAATAAAAGCAGAAGCCAAATTGTCTGGAGTTGTGTGTTATTTGGTGTAAAACTATAGTGGCCCACCAGGCAGTGTCAATGCAGGCTGAGCAGAAGCAACAGTAAGTGGGAAGGTCGGCAGAGTTTGTGAGCATTGCTGGATTGATTGATTTATTTATTTTTATTTTCTAGGAGAAGTGGGAAGCTCTGAAATGTGTGTGTGTGTGTGTGTGTGTGTGTGTGTGTGTGTGATATCTTCTGCTTTCTAAATGTTAGTTCAGTTTTTTTAAAAGTAAAATTCAGTTAAGAACTAAACTTAACATATCTGGAGGTTGGATTTACCATATCTGGACTCCTTCCAGAAGTTTCAGAGCAAAATGCTAAAGCATCTTGATCCATTGAGAATCATGTTTGCAGAGGCATACCTGTTTAGATGCCAGTGGTTGCTTATTCTTGCTTAATTGGGATGGGTAAATATGAACTCGAAACAAAAGAAGATTCTGTAAATAAAGAACTGATGCCCAAGAGGGAAGACATTGAAGACCAAGGCAAGGTGTGTGTGGGATTGGGAGGAGTGGGAGGAAGAGTCCCAGCTTATAGAAATATAAGTTGTAACTAAGATGGAGTAATAGAAAAGTGAAGACTAGGAAGCCATGTAGTTGGCAGTCCTGGGAGTTGACAAGAAACCCAGAAAAACGTTATAGTGTCTGCTTTGTAGGCTAGCAGGTGACAGGAACGTGAGGCTTCTCAAACTGTGCAGCAGCTGTGAGGGGAAGTTGGCCTTCATATTGTCACTGTCTGTTTCTTTGGGGAGCACAGAGTCTCACTCTGTAGCCCAGGTTGGCCTGGAACTATGTAGCCCAGGTTGGCATTGAATTAGTGGCAGTCCTCCAGACTCGGCCTCCTGAATGCTGTAATTATAGGCCTGAGCTAACATGCTCAGCCCATGAGTCTCTATAATGGGACAGAACATGATGTTGCTGACCGCTTATCTGCCCACACAGAATCTTTAGCTGTCCCCTGAATTGATGGCTGGATTCTTATATTTCAGTTATTCATTTGTTACCATTGTGACATTGTTACTATACCTGTAACTTACCTGTACTGTAGTTTTTTAAAAATGTCCTGACAGTTACATATGAATATATATATTTATAAATATATATGTGCATATTACATATGTATTTTTGTTACATATATATGAAAATAATGCTGCAAACACTTATACTAGCTTTCCAACTATGCATAAAAAATATACTAACTCCTTAACATTTTTACTGAGGGTTCCTTTCCACTTCCACCTAGAATAATCCTGTCTTTCATTCCCAGGGCACACTGTCTAATTCCACTGGGTAGTTCTTTGGGTCCCACAGAGCGGGGATTTCTTCCGCGTTAAGAAAGTAGAATATGGCCTTGCTTTTTATTCAAGTGGGTTGGCCTAGATGGCCTGATCTGAATAAAATGGATAAAGGCAGGCACCTCTTTGTCTGACAATTTGAAAGTGATGCTATTTGAATACCAAGAAGCTTGAAGCTTGACTGCAGAGCCTTCCAAATTAATCTAGTCTTGTGGGAAAAAAGAAAAAAAAAAAAGAAAGAAAGAAAATGCCATCAAGTAACAGGAGATTTGTCAGCTGCCCTGCTTACGCTTTTCATATAAAACAGAAAGGTTGGCAGATTATAGATGAAAGGTCAGCTCCGCAGAAAAGAAAATCTGTCAGACAATCTCATAACACAGGTAACCCAGGGTGGAACTTGGAAACTGCTATTGGATTCTCGGAGTGAGATGAGTTTGTTGGCGGCGTGTAAATACCATCACCGCTCCTGCGGCTGTTCATTTTGGTGGCTCCTTCTCTAGCGGAGTCTCTGAAATCCGATTTAGAAGACGCGGAGGTTGCTTGCTTTCCTGGGGAGGATTTTACTTCACAGAAGTTTCACCTTTTATTTTTTGTGTGTTTGTTTGTTTGTTTGTTTCTGAACAGCTGAAGCGAGGGTGTAGTCGGGGGAGTACTTCTTTTGCCCAATGTCTTTCTTAATCCCTCAGTCATTCTAAACCAAATATCTAAAACGAGGGCATAGTGAGAAGCCAACGCCTCTTATGAAAGCAGTGGTGTCTTTTGACTGAGTTTCTGAGCCCATCATCACCAACAGAGGAGAGAGAGGGCCACAGTGTGGACTGAACCAGCAGCTAAGGTCCACTCAGACAGGTTGATGCTCGCGTAAATATTTTTAGCCTGTTCTGACTTGAAGAACCTAGGTGAATCTGTGGGTGCATTATCTAACCACAAAGCTGTGATAGCAGAGCTGTGGGGTCTCATCGTTTGAGTGCAGGCAGTGCTGGGAATGTGAGGCCTTGTTAATCCATTTTCATCTGTGCGTCAAGGGCAGGAATCGAGGAAAATAGCAGCACCGTTCTAAGGGTTTGCAACCCACACCACGCTCCTAATTGCCCAACTTGCATAAGCATGCCTCTGAGAGTGGCTTCCCACTTCTGTTGCACTCTTCTGGGTAGTCCTGAAAATAACCGAGGCCAGAGGTGTGTCGCACAGCAGTGTGCGTGGGTCAGCAGGTGTCCCTTGACCCCTGGCCTCCGTGTTTCTCACTCCCTCACTGGTAGCGTCATTTTCTTTCACTGCCTTCCCCCTGCTCTCGAGCCTCCCCACTACAGCACATGATGTACATGTGATTCTGTTACCTGTAGGAACTGCAGATCAAGAGCTGAGGAAAACTTGTCACGTTATAAAACGTCACCACTGTCTTAGAAGACACTTGTGCTAGCAGCTGCCTTTGCTTCAGGCTGCTGGCATGGCCAGGGCTCTACAGGACAGTCTTTACAGATTACTCTGCTGAAATCCAAGTATCAATGGCAGAAGTTACTGCCACTCCCGGTAAAAAAGTTTCTCCCCCTAAGCTTCCTTAATTAAATCATCAACTCTGGCTTGCTGGTAAGGATCAATTCTTATAACAGTATTCTGTTTCCTACTCAGGGTAACCTTAATTCTTCCCAGAATAGCAGGCAACATTAATTTTGCATCGGACCCAGGAGTCAAGGTGGAATTATATGTGCCACTGTGCCACCTTCTTTCCACTCCAAAATAAAATAAAATGAGCAATAGCCCAGTGGCGAATTTTGAGATGGGTAGAGACAGGGCAGCAAAAAAGGCATTAATCTCAGGATGGGCATGGCTGCCTGGTTCTATCTCCCCTTGGAATTTTGGTTCTTATAGCATCACAGTGAGTTATTAATATGTATGACCTGTACTTTATTCAAACATTATAAATCTATGCAGAAGTCTGGTGTTTAGGTTTTCCTTTATAGCTTTCATTCTTCTTCCCAGAATTATCTCATTTCGATCGGGAAACTTTTGCATAAAAAGCGCACACCGAGAACTCGAATTTCCATAGCATAAATATTAAAAGGGGGTTAAGCTTTACAGTTTCCTCTCCCATCCCAAGGGGAGGAAAGTTGGCCTTCCAATCACAGCCCCTTAATAATGTTCTGTTTACTCAGAAGCCAAAAGGTAAATGTAAAATGAGACTTGCAATCAGACACTGTAGGTTCCTTATCTGTACTGGAGAAGGCTTGGCTGTGCCACATCTTTTGTTTGAAGGGTGGACTAAAATCTAGCATTTATGAACGCTATTAAAAATACTTGGTTGTCTTATTTTTTGAGAACCAGACTGAGTCCAAGCCTTCTCTTCAGGATCATGATCAGTCTTTTAAAAACCAAACCAAAAACAGGATAATTGTTTTGCGTAGATTTTTCGCAGTGGATCTGTAGAATCTAGAGGGAACTGGAGCTGGAAGGCTGGATGCCTTCTTAGTGGCCATCTCACTCCTTAGAGCTTCCTATCTCTGCTTTATTGTCATTTTTGGGTAGCGTAAAAGAGTAGCCATACATTTTGATTTACATGGAAATAGAAAGAAATGTATGAGCATTTCATTCGGGTGAGCCGTCTGCTAATCACAGTCTTGGCTGTTGTATTTTGTGATGGGAAATGAATGTGCTAATTGGTGCTTTTTTTCCCCCTCTCTTTCTTCGTGTTATTACAGGAAACCTGCCATATGAATATAAAATAGTGATTGCTGGGAATCATGAACTGACATTCGATAAGGAATTCATGGCAGACCTCGTTAAACAGGACTACTACCGTTTCCCCTCTGTGTCCAAGTTGAAGCCAGAGGACTTTGACAATGTCCAGTCCCTCCTGACAAACAGTATTTACTTGCAAGATTCAGAGGTAACCGTGAAAGGATTCAGGATATACGGTGCACCTTGGTAAGTACTCGCTGAAACAGGTCAGAAACAAGAAAACATGTTTGGGTCTTAACTGCTTTAAATGAAAATGGCTAGGGTGGAAGGAAAGGTGGTTGGTTTGACAAAACACATCATCTGCTACTGCTGAAAATCACAGTATTATTTTCATCATCAGACAGACTCCTTTAGGTTACAAGAATGAGTGTAAGGCTTTAGTAGAAACCTATGTAGTTTTGTAACTGAGGCTCTACATGTGTCTGTCACATAGAAAGGTTTTCGAAAGGCCACCCTGTTGCTCTTGACAGATTTAGCCACTCTGAACATTTCATGAGAGTGTCCCTCTTTCAGTTCTACTGGAAGCAGTCGTGAAATGCCTTGCATATAGATCAAGGTTTCCCAAGTCTCTCTACGCATCAGACTGACCAGCTCTGTAGAAATAGGTTTTTAAACTCTAGTCTCAAAGACCCCCCTTGATTCTCCTCCTTTCAAGAAACTGAAAAAAAAAATGGTATTTTTAAAGGGTCTACAGATGAGACAGATGCTCAGGCAGATTTGGAGATTGTTGATTGACAACACACTACTAAGAATCTAGAACTGTGCTCTGGAACGCATGCATCAGGCACGTGTCCTAGGGGCCTCACAGGGGGACTCTGGAGCTTGGTTCTGCCCGTTTTCATTGCCAGGTTTTAAAGAAATTACTCCATGTTGAACCTTAGATTTTGTACCTTTAAAGTGATGAAAACAAATAGTACCATTTATCCAGCCGTCAAAAGATTATGTAGATGTCACTGTGCAATGGACTGAGAAGAGAGCCTGGTAATTGGTTTAGGATGACAATTACCACTTTTCTGCTCTTGGCTTTGCCACTGTGTTTTTGGGTAGACTTGGGCAAGTCACTCAGCCCAGACCAATGTTTCCATCTCTAAAATGAGAATGTCGGACTGGAGTTATCTGTATCAGATAATTCCAGTAATGTCTGTGTGTATCCAGCAGACCAACTAACCTTCCCCATCCTGGCTGGAAGAGCCCCCAGGTCCTTTGCTACAAGCTGAGGATAGGGCTGCAGGAAGAGAGGCAGAGTGGGCTGAGATTGCCTCTTCATTCAAAGGTTTGGTTTCTGTCTGAAAAAAAAAATCTCTCTTTTTTCCCCCCTTACTAATTGGTATTCCTGACTGATGGGGGGTATGGGAAGAACATTTTTGTTTGTACTTCAACCTGACAATGACTACGAGTTTCCCATTAACTGCCATAAGCTGGGCACTGTTCTAAGTCCGTTGTTTCATCAGTGGTCTAATTTAGTCTTCAGTCTGCCTGGAGAATTTAGGTACCACTGTGATTCTCATTTGGCAAATAAGCAAACTGAGGCATGGAAGGTTAAATGACTGCTTAGGAAACAACATGGTAGTGAATGGTAGCCCTACCTGCAAGTCTGGCTATGTGAAATATAGTGTGGCCAAGGGGCTGAGTAGTGCTGGTGGTGCTGGTGTTAATGTAATAATTAGTGGTTATAATTTGCAGGTTAAATTCGACTCTGTTAAAATCCATCCATTTATTTTTATGCATGAGAAGATGGCAGAGGGTAATAGGATAAATTGCAGACATGAGTCCTGTTCAGCTGCGATCTGAAAAATGATCTCAGGGTGAAGCAGGGTGTTGACATCAGTGGTTCTGGATACGGGGCAGGATGTGAGCATTTTCCACTTCCCAGTCCCATTCTTAATGCAACTTAAGAGTTGAAGAATGACCTCTGATTGTCAGAGAAACTTGACGTGTTGGCTAAAATCATTTCTTCAAACTCATCTGGTATTTTTGAACAATCTTCAGAAGGCACAGGACATTGGGCTGTTTGTGAACAATCAGTGCTTTCAAAGACTCCAGATTGCTAATTATTGAAACAATGACGGTGTGTGTGTGGGGGGGCATCCTCCATGGTTTAAGCTGATCTAAATCTGTTTAGGACAGAACTTAACTAAACAAAATTACAGCTGTGATGAATGAGGGGATGATTAGGATCCCAAGGCAGACATTGAAGTATCCCAAGATGTGAAAACAAATTGGTGACTGAAATACCCGGTATGATGGGTTATGACCTAGTCTGGGTGTTTGGTTCATGCCGGAGACAAAATTTATATCAAAACTAGATTACTATCATTTAAGATATTTTTAATCATTAAAAAAATTAATTCAGTATAGGAGAAGGTAGTTGAAGCCAGAAACTGGGCAGCATTGATTTGTGTCTTGACATGTTGTCCTGAGGTAGCATTCCATGTAGTGTGTATGAGATTTCCATAAGTCTTGACCCCTTGTTCCTGCTGAATACTTCTTTAAAAGAAGAATATCTGTAGGTGGATTTGGGGCATCTGTAGGTGGGATTTGTCCCATCCACTGAAATTGCTGGTACTTTGTTTTTGTTTTAATCCAGAAAGCAGATAGTGAGAGGAGGGGGTTTCATTCCACCCCATTCCCGAGACACCAGTTGTTTATATGTCACTCTGAAGGTGTTCTGTTTAAGTGTATGTTCCTAGGGCTACTGAACATTGACTTGGGGATTTCTCCCTGAGCGTTTCTGTGTGGGGAGGACCTTATTTCCCATTTCTACCATATCCTCCCCGGGACCTGGGATGAGTTCTTTTGTCTTTGTTTTGTTTGATTTTTAACATCTCCATACTCTGTTTTTTCATCTGTAAAATGAGCATCACTTCCCTCACGTAGTTATTTTTAACATAAACTTAATACAGCCATAGCATAGAGAGGATTGAACGCCTCGAGTTAACTTTCAAGAAGTGTGGCTGTTACCAGAAGCAGTGGAGTAACTGATGCTCCCTGGCTGCTCTACAAGACTATGCACCAGGAGTCAGATGGATGTGTTCTGACCTTAGATCAGTCTCTGCTGATTGGGTGACACTAGATGAGTCATGTGACTTCTGGATTTAGGATATGAAACAGAAGAAATGATGTCTGTTCTCGGCTTTTTCATCCTTCAACCACATAAATGTTCACCAAAGCTAGAATCTTCAAAGATAATACATATTGGTAGATACGGTTATTTTAATGTCTTACGTAATATTTTATCTCTTTTACTGTTAAATATTTGGATAGAAGCAAAATTCGAGTGAAATTATGTCACAGCTAGTACATTTCTCATTTCAGGAGTTAAGGTTTTATCACTATTATTGTATCCCTGAGATTTCACTGAAGTTAATTGTCTCCTCAGTAGCCCATAGATATTCCAAAATAATAGAAACTAGTCAATTTTGACTTCCATGCTTTCCAGTGAATTTTCTAGAGGAAATGTTAAGTTATGAATTGATGATACTGATAGTAGTAGTTTTCATTCAAAAACAAAAATCTAAACAAGAATCTTTGTCCTCGGGATTTCCATCCAGCCATCCATGCGTTTCTCAAAGCAGTTGCTGTCAGACCAAGGAAATTGCTCTAACCCTTGGATTTTAAAAGTATAACATTGGAGTGTAGCTGCTTTTCAGAAGACATGCTTGGTGTGCACAAGGGCCCTGGGCTAGCTCTGTAGCACCACGTCCCCCATAAGATAAAATAAAATAAAGAGTTGTTCCTTGGTTTAACTTCAGAAAAGGAATATTTATCTGCCTTCATTTTGTGCTCATAAACTGTGTCATAGCTGAAAACTTCCTAATGACTAAAGAGAATCCTGTTGTTTCCCGATTTACAACGTAGCAGGGATTTATATACTGGAAATAGCTGGCAGTGCTTCTCAGCGGTCCTGAGTGTTTGCAGCGGTAATGCGCCACACTGTTTTCTACATCTCCAGGGCAGACGATTTGAATGCGATTGTATGGGTCTGAGGAAATTTGGTGTCCCAAACAGCAGAAGTTGTAAATGGGATGCCGGTTTGGAAGGAAAGGGGCTCCTTGGAAGGATGGCAAGTGTAGATGAGCTTCTTGGCCTCGGGAAACTTGGCAGGAGTACAGTTTTCTGCATTCTAGCTACATTTCTTTACCAACTTCTTCCATGAACCTAAAGAAAAGCAATCAGCCATGCTCGTTAGATACTTCACTTACAGATTTTCTTAACTTCCGCCATCATTTCCTTGTCCCCCTTTGGGAGACGGAAGAGGGGCTTGTGTTCTCAGACAGCTGGAGCAGACTCCAGCTTTGAAAGCTCACAGGCTTCTCATGCCTAGAGTTCATGCTTAGCCTCCAAGATGGACAAGATGCATCTTTCTCAAATGCAAAGAAGAGTTAGAGAAGAAAAAATTCTAATCTGTTGAACATTATCCACTGTGGTAACTAATTGCTTGTCTGTTCATACCAAAGGGGAGGTGGAATTTTGAAATCGTCTTCATGTTTTTGGTTACTGAACCTGTAGCCAGCCTTTTAATGCAAGTAGGTTTCAGTTTAACTCACACACGGAACTGGCTGTGAAAACTGACTGGGTCTTCTTTTTCTGATCTCACTGCTCTTTTGATAGCAAGATTCTGTGTCAAAGAAAAAAACAAACCCACACTTACTAAGGGATCAGCACGCCCTACTGCAAAAAGTAGACAGACCTGGCCCTGGCGCTCACTCAGACTAGAGCAGTTGTCTTGGTCCATGCTAGCCTGCGCCTTGCTTCTCTTGCACAGAACTGGACCCTGGTGTTTAATGAACGTGAGTGGGGCTTTCCTATGTCTGGGAATTTGATCTCTTGGCTAACCAAGGGGTCAGGAACCAAGAGTTTGTTTTTTTAAATGTTAGAATGGACACAGGTGTCATTTGTCAGATTTAATAATTGCAGAGGAAGTATCTTAACTTCTACAGCAGGAAAATTAGATCAGGCCCAAGATTGGTGGTTCTACAGTGGCCAAAAGAGGAAGAGAGAGTCCATTGCCCTTCCGTTTCAAAGGAAGCATGAGTGGGGATTCCCCCTCCCTCCTCTGTTCCCTTCATTTGGCATCATAAACACGTTGAGTTCATCCATTCATTTAGATGTAATTTCCTGAGCATTTCTCAAAGCCAGAGTTAAGTGTTGACTCCACTCTGTGGCATGGATAATTGTGTCTGCACACAGATCGCTACAAGGTTGTTGGTGTTGCCTTGTTCTATCAGGGCAGCCGGGCTTCATGGTTACCCTGTCAGAAAAGCTTCAGATGTTTTCATTTCCAATTATAAGTTCCGTAATGCATCATGTATTTTGCTGACAGTCTTCAAGTTCTTGAAATAGCAAACAAATTAACAGCAGATATTGAGTGAGAGGATTAGAAAACGAATTGGCAACTCATGATAGAACTCAGATACAGGAGTGAGTGGAATGGGCTCATTTATTTTATTTTCACAGTCATACTGTGTAATTAGCATGGGGAAGGAAGGGAGGGAGGGAGGGAGAGAGGGAGGGGAGGGAGGGAGGAAGAAAGGAAAGAAGGAAGGAAGGAAGGAAAAGGAAAATCTCATACTATCTCCATGTTCATGTGCTCCAATCAGACTCTAATTACTATTGGTTCTGCAAACTATTTGCAGGGATTCCCAGCTCTTATCTAACAGAGTTCCAAAGAAATATTGGCACAGCAAAACATCCTGTGTGTGTGTGTGTGTGTGTGTGTGTGTGTGTGTGTGTGTGTGTGTTAAACAAATATGCACTCTGCTTTTACATGATTCTGTTTAAAGGCGCAGGCTAACATTTCATTTTGCTTGGCTCCAGGCCCACAGGCGCAAACCTATGGCCGCTCTGCCCTGGTCTAGAGTTACAGGGCTCTGTTTACATTATTGCCTGTTTCAGAATGCAGCTGACTGCTCTTAAAGCCGCACAGGATCAGATTCACTTCTGGTTTTAACAACTGCCTTGTTTATTTGAAAAAGGGAGAAAGCAAAACTGATTGGCTTTGCTTCCTACCTCCCATTGATAGACAGATCAGCACAGTAAATACTGCCTCCAAGGCCAGTTTATACAGAGTTTGTCGTGTTGGATCCAACTCAGACCTTTCTGCCAACAGCACCAACCCGCTCATCCTTTGTAGCCTCTCCCGGTTGGAACCTTTACCTGATGTGGGGAGGGGGCTAAAGAATGATCTCCAGCACTCCATTAGGCTTGCACATGGCTGGGTGAGCCAGCAGCTCTGCAAACAGCACGGATAGACTCACATTTGGAAGGTGGTATTTCACTCAGAGCTCGTACAAATGATGTCTCATTTGGGCCACCTAGCAGTTCTCAAAATCACATCGTTACTCACAAGAGTTAATAAGACCCAAGACTTTCAAGCACTGATGTGTCAGGTGTTATTCAGTATAGTTGCTTTTGGACAGAGTCCAAGTTAGGGCAGCAGGTGACTTGCCCGAAGCCCCTGAGCCAGTGTGAGAAATAGGACCTGGATCCAGAATTCCTTTGCCAAGCTCTTTAAATTGGGATTAGTTCAGCAAGGACATCCATTCACTCCTGAGACTGAACCAGCTCAGGCAGTGACCACTCCTCATCTTTGAAGAAATGGCTGTTTCCACTTTATTGTGAAAAGGTTCCCCATAAATCGAGGCCACATGGCTCTCCGGGGACTCTCGTGGGATTACGTGTGCTTATGGAGAGGGGCAATAGGAGTGTTAAGAAGAGGGAAATGATACAATGTCTTCTGTATGGTGTGCTTCCGAGAGTGAGGGTTTTTGAAAAAGAAAAAATCTCCATCTCAGTATGTTGTGTGACATTATCGTCTTTCTGCTTTGCTCCACCCACACTACAGGTCAGAGGCCAAAAGTCCATCCCATGTAGCTTCCCCTGTCCCCATCTTGAGCATCTATAGCAAGAGGGGGTGGGCATATGCCTCATACTGGCCTGGTAGCAGTGCACTCCAGTGGAAACCAGGTTGACATGGGCCACTGGAAAGATCTGAACCATCTCATTGAGGTTCGGTGGGGCTGCTGGGCAGCTGGCTGTTCTTCCATTCCTCGTGTCGTATTCATGGGCTCCTCTGACTGATTCAGAGCCGCTGCTGGTAGATAGAAGGGGATTCTAGTGCGGCTTCAAGCTCCATGAACATAGCAACAGCCAATCAGCGTTGTTCCCTGCACTTACTCTAGGCTAGCTCAGTCCAGGTCTAATGAGTAAATGAATGAGTGAACAAACAATATGATGGTAGCAGAGATATGAAGCAAAGGTTTACACAGGTGAAATAGCAGTTGTTACCAACCGTGTTTCCAGTACACAGCCAGACAGGATTGTGAATGTATGGGATGGAAGGACCAGAGGTGGAGCAGCAAGTGGAACCACACAGAGCTCTAAGCTGTGCCCCTCAGCCTGCAAGAACAGATCTGGACCCTTCCTGGGCCTCGGGGAAGGTGGAGAGCACAGCATTGTAGCACGAATCTTAAAAGGTCTTACTAATAAAAACAAACCTGAAGCCAGTTATTGGGGTGAATGCTGGAAGATCAGAGAAGCAGAACAAGCCACAGCTTCCTCACCTTGCCAGTTCCTTAGCTGATCCTGTTTCCTCAGACTGGAAGCCTCTGTCTGAGTCCTCATCTGAATGGATCTCAGCTGAACTGCTGCTCAAAAGCCTAAAAGCTTAACCAGGCTCTAGTTCCTGGTTCTTATGCCTTATATACCTTTCTGCTTCTTGGCATCACTTCCTGGGATTAAAGGCATGTGTCACCATGCCTGGCTGTTTCCAGTGTAGCTTTGAACTCACAGAGATCTGGATGGATCTTTGCCTCCAGAATGCTAGGATTAAAGGTGTGTGTGCCACCATTTTCTGGCCTGTATGTCTATCTAGTGGCTGTTCTGTCCTCTGACCCCAGATAAGTTTATTACGATGCACAATATTTTAGGGAACACAGTATCACCACATAGCATGTCCCTAGGGAACATGGTTTCACAGAAGCAAGGGAAGGGGAAAGATGAACTTGACTTAAGGCCCTAAGGATTTTCACAGAAAGGCATCCATCTTCGTGAGCTGTATTAGTCTTGCCTCCGATGCCTCCTCCCGTGCTGTGAGAAGAGAGAGAACTTGCTAGTACCCTTGGAGACTGTTTCTTCAAGGCTTTGTTCAAGATGGACAGTGCAAAGATGAGATTGTTAGGAAGTGACCAAGTGAACTCCGAACCTCCTCTGGATATTGCAGGAGTCAGGAAGTCTGCTCGGTGGTGAATCCCCACTGGCTGGATGCTTTATGTTAGAGCACCAAGATTCTTCACCATTGATTTTTGACGTATTTGATAGATGCAGAGTTCTCAGTCTGTGCTCTGCACTATAAATGCAGGGTGGATTTTTCCAGATTGTACCATTTAGTAAGCCTGTTCAGGTCCCATGACAAGCTTAGTCCACGTCAGCCTGCCTGCCGCTCCGCGTTTTCCCCTGTAGCTCAGATGTGTTCTCAGATCAGTCCAGGTGACTACACAGATAGCTTTAAAGCTTCTGATGGTCTGAGATGAAGGTGAAGTGGGCCCTCCTTCCTCAGATCAGAGGTTGCCCTCTCACTTTCCTCCCCTTCAGCTGGTGCTGCCACTGCATAGCATCACCACAGGACCCCCTTCCCTCCCCTTCCGGCAAGTCTGCAAACCGACAGTTGTTTTACAATACAGTCCGAATAATCAAAGCTAGGCTGTATTCTTCGCTTGACAGGAAGAAGCCCTCTGCCTCTCGAGGCAGCTCGGTGAGAGGGCTGTCAAAGCATGATGACCCTTATTGTCTCAAGGGTTCATTTGTAAGCCGGTGGGAAACTTGGTAGAACACAGGCTCAACCATGTTATATTCAAGGACCTATCCCTGCCATTGAAGATTTTGTTGAAACTAAGCTAAGCCCTGCTTGTTGCATCTCTCCTCTCTTCAACCCTCTGTCCCTCAGGTTAACACCTCCGGAAAGAACTTCCCAGGAGGAAGGACATACCCTGAAAACTTTGCTCCCCATGTTACACATAAGCAGGTGCTGCCCAGTCTAGGAGGTCTAGGAGGAGGCAGTTCTGTTAACTTGTGCCGACTCTGGCTTTCAAAAGAGGCTGTCCCAACAAGCATGCATCTCAGTTTCATCAGTTTGACATTGATAAACATACGATCTAATCTCTCTGAGCCATGACTGCATCTGTCAAGTGGGCGTGCAAATAGTAGCTGTCACGTATGGAGCATCACCTACATGCACATACCTTGTATAGCACGTGTTTAAGCTTGGCCGTGTCGCTGTAGAGGTGCCTTCATCTCTCCACCTTGGAAAACCAGAAGATGAAACATTAGGGACGTTAAATAACTCACCTAACGAGCCCAGCCTCACAAAGGACAGGAAGTTCTGGAAATCAGACTCCAATCCGTGTGGCCCGATAGCTTTTTCTTTTCTACCACTTGTGTAGTCTTCGTGGAATTAGTGAGAGGTTGTGTATGTTAGCCTCCTGGTATTCATGAAATAATAAGTAAAGCATTGTTTTCTTCCCCGAACAGTGGGGTTTCAGTTCTCCAATGGCTGGCGTTGTTTTTGTTTGTGTGTGGTCGGACATAAGGTAAAAGGGGCAGAAATGAAGCGAATAGGAAATTTAAGAAAATGGTTACCCCAGTGTCAGTGTGTGTGTGTGTGTGTGTGTGTGTGTGTGTGTGTGTGTGTGTGAGAGAGAGAGAGAGAGAGAGAGAGAGAGAGAGAGAGAGAGAGAGAGCATGAGTGCATCAGGAAGACAGACAAAGGGAGAGAATTTTAAGAAGGGAATATCATCTACTTCCTCTGGCATGACAAGTGGCTTATGATCTGGGTAAGTGGAAGCCATTTAGGAAAGGAACCCCGACTATTGCTGCATTTGGTTCAAAAGCATGGAAGAGTGAGTAGATGATTGTCAGATGAAGACGGATGGGACAGTTTTAAGGTCACTAAAATGGAGTATCATTTTGAATGTATGAGTAACACTTATCAGTGCGTCCTCACCCACGAAAGATAGAGGGAATGCTGGATAATGACTGTAAATTCAATGTAGACTGTTCCATGAGGGCTGTTCCAACTCAAGGCTAGTGGCAGATTTGCAAGCCTCTGGGTTAGCAGAATGTGTGTGAATTCTGCACAAATCAGGAAAGATGGTCTAAACAACCTGCATTAACTCAGGACAGGATGGCAATGTTAGAAGAGATCATCTGTTAAAATAAAAACACAGTTACTGTGACTGAGTATAGTCATGACGCCATTTGCATCCAAAAGAGGGACAGGCCATTAGAAGAGAAGCCTCTGGTATACTGAAGGGCAGATGAGAGGAAGTGCATCCACGTTAGCTTTTCCTGAGACTGTCTGAAGGAATAGATGAAATTGACTAGTTAATTTAGATACAGTAGACATGATGGGTTTACAAGGTGGACCACAGAAGGAAAAAACAGTGCTAACGTTTCATCTGGATTTACAGTAAATTGACGTTGAAGACCCAGCAGACTAGTGTGCTTGGAAAGGAAGATCTTTCATTCCTTCCTAATTCTGGCTACCCATTTCCTGGATACATTCTGTGCAGAGGATGCACATAAACCGGAGGCAGTCAGCTGCTGCCTGGCTGAAGAACTGCTGACCACTGTTTTCCTCACTGACTTTGAGACCCTGTTTGTATTCAAATTCTGGGTTCTGTCCATCTTAAAGCTAACCTACTTCCATATTCTGGCTTTCCCTCCCTGCCTCCCAATGCTTTAGAAGTGATGGGCGTTAGCTTGGGACACCATGGTTCTAGAAGGATCATAGCTGAAGACAGGGGAAAATGCTTTTATTTTCTGAATTAAAAATTCAACTCCCAACTCGTTAGCTATAGTTAGGAGTTCTTGAACCCTTGTGTGTAGTATGTGTGCACGTGCGTGCATGCACCTGTGTATTTGCATGTGTGTGCACATGTGCATGTATATGGTGTGTGTGTGTGTGTCCGCGTGCGTGTGTGTGTGCGTGCGTGCGTGCGTGCGTGTGTGTGTGTGTGTGTGTGTGTGTGTGTTTGTGTTTTGCACATATGAGCGTTCACATGTTTTCCTGGGTGGGCATGCAAATGGGTGCCCACAGCAGAGAGATTGGGCATCTCCTTTTATCTCTGTTGAAGTAAGGTCTCTTGCTGAACCCAGAGCTCACTGAATCACTAGTCTCGGCTTCCTGGGGCCTGAGAGTAGAGAAGCCACCAAACCTACTCCCCTTTTATGTGAGTTCTGGAGATCCAAACACCAGTCCTCATGGTGGCACAGCAAATGCTTGATCCACTGAGCCACAGTGCCAAGCCCTGGCCTCTGGTTTTATTGAGAATCAGTAGGAAAACCTTCTTGTTTTTATCTTTTCAGTACAAAATACGGGATGCTTAACCAAAACCTGATGAGAAGGTGTTGGTGGCAAAGCAGCTGGGCATACCCCTTGAGGTTTGTGAGTCACCTCTTGCTCCTTCTTTCTCTTTGGTTGCAATTTAAGGGGAAACCAGTTTGTTTTGAAGCACTTAGGTACATTTGCAAATTTTTTTGTATCATTTAAAACAGCTGGTACATAGGTATCCTTGGAGAATGAGGGTTGTCGGCTCAGCGGGTGCTGCTTGTAGTGAAACAAACTAATACCGTGTTTCCACCAAGCTGGAGCTGCAGACTTTCTTGCTCAGATACAATCTTTCTGCGAATGGATGAAACAAGAGGTACTCACCTTTTGGGCCGACAGTAAAAATAAAAACAGGAAGCCCGTGACTGAGCGTCTATTTCATGTTGAATCTGACCATTACTCATTTGCCCAGCCTTTCTAGAGGGGAATTCTGTGTGGTAGCCTGCTTGTGGAGCAGCTTCGGAGGCCTCAGAACAGTGAGGGAGTCTGCAGTCCCTAGTTTATCTTACAGCCTCCTTGCCTGTGCTGCCCACTGTTAAAGGGGAAGTCTGATGCCAAGTGGATGAGGCTTTTTAAGTTACTTGTTAATAGGAATCACCTTCTGCGGAGTTTGGACTCCTGTTGTGAAAAGCCCAAGAAACACAGGGTCATTTCTTGGGATGTGTGGAGGTATGGCTAGTCTGTAAACCACAGACTTTTCAGTGTTTGGAAGGCATTTCTGAGACTATTGACACTTCGGAGTTTTTACTTTGAATTGATTTTTGCCCTGTTATCATAATAAACAGAATAACCAAACTATTGATAAAGCAGAATAAAGATCACCAGAGGATTTCCATTTCCTATGCTTCATTCAAAACGTTGAACCAATACTCTTGAGAATGACATCAGAAAATCTTTGTTTTGTACGTAAGAAAAAAAATAATGGAAAGAAGAGAAGAAGAAATTGTCCAGGATGGTGTGTGGTGAGTGTGCTTTAGCGGAGTTGGTTCTGACATGTTTACCTTTGTCTCTTCCTTTATTCTGTGTGCACTGGAGGACTGGTATGAAGTCAGAGGAAAACATACAGCAATTCACTTTCCCTTTCCACCGTGGAGGTTCAGGGATGGAACTCGGGTCCTCGGGCGCAGCGGCAGGCCTTTTACCTGCTCAGCCATCTGCCCAGCCCCACAGCTGTTTTGAATGATGTTTCTCTAGAATGGTCTCTTTCCAGATGAACGATAAGCTACTGCTCTTACTACTACTATTAATAATGATACTAATACTAATACTAATAATGGTATCAGGTACCACCGTAGGAACCGACTTGGCTGTTTTCTGGGATTTTGCTCTTTGCTTTTGCTGTAAATGGAATGCACTTGATGTCTCTACAAATTTGCTCAGATGATTGCAGAACCCGAAAAATCTATTGCCGCCACTGATGCTATTATTGGTCCTTTAATATAAATACACACATGTGTAATTTGAATTTCTGGAAAGTATCACAGTTTTCTACATTGACATGGCACTATTCTACAGAAATTAACAACCATGTTTGGTGCAGAAATGTTACAATTATTTCTTCTTTTTTTTTGCAGTTTTATAGGGGTAATGCCATGTTTTAAACATGTAAAGACTTATCTAGGGTTTGATTGCAGAAACTAAAATTCTCTGAATGATGAGGGAAAAGTAGGAAATCACTGAGGCTAGAGATTTTAAATACCGTAGGCATCTCAGTGCCCAGTGACTATCTCCCCAGTGTTAACAGTTCACAATCCCAGTACAACAACCCACAGACTTATTTTCAGTCCTTTATTAGAGAGCTATGGCAAGTCTGGCTTCTTTTAATTAGCAATTAGCATTTTTAAAGCCGCATGCCTACCCAAATGTACAGATGGATTCTAACATACAAATGGCATGTACCAACAGCAGAGAGGTGCTTTCCCTACAGGACAGCCAGCAGTTTGTCATGAATGACTCTCCTTTTCCTTCATGCTCTTTTTCCTAGGATTTTCTGTGTCCTTACACAGTCCAGGAAAAAAAAAAAAAAAAAGGTCCTATTCTGTGGTTGTGAAATGTGCATCTCTGGGTAATT
The DNA here is from genome assembly GCF_949786415.1 of Peromyscus eremicus. Lineage (NCBI taxonomy): Eukaryota > Metazoa > Chordata > Mammalia > Rodentia > Cricetidae > Peromyscus > Peromyscus eremicus. Next base: position 81,702,654 of record NC_081419.1, read on the forward strand.
TAGAGATGAATTGTGTTGCTCTGACTTTTGCTCTGCTTGCTTATACAGTCTGGGGGCATTTGCTGGCCTGGGCTCGGCATACACTTCACAAATCACCTGGGTGACAGGTCATTACAAAGGATGGGGGAGTTGGAAGTGTCTGTGCTAATCAACAAGTGCTGGGTTCTGCCCTGCTGAAATGGAAGCCTTCCCCCTAAAGCACCCAGAGCTATGCATCACACTGCTGCAAAATCGTGGTTCCCTTTTAAATCAGAGTCTCGGGAAGGCAGAACCTGGGTGATTCGCAAGCTGGCTAATAAAAGCCAGATGTCTTTGGGGACTTGCCTTTCAATTCATAACTAAATACCCTGGGAAGGGGGACCCTGGGTCCCGCTTTACAGGATGTGACTTCGGTGGAGGAAAGCCTGGTGCCTACCTTTGCTTATTTGTATTCTGGTGCTGTCATGTCCCCCCCACCCCACCCCCGTATGTCTTTGTTCTATTAATCTGTGAAACAGGGCTCAATTTGTGATTAGTCCTTGGAGCTTGTTTCTATTAATCAGTCTGCAGAACAGGTCGACTTGGATGCTTTTGTTCAAGAGCTTAATGTGTTCTTCTTGTCAAGCCGTGGTTTGGGCTGCAAGCTCTGCCTTAACCAGGCAGTGAGAGCTGGTTTTTATATGCTGATTGCATTGTCAAGGAAGAAAACACTGTATAAAAAGACAACAGAAAAACACTACTGTAGAACTACAGGCTGAGTCTTTTGGAAGGGGACATGTTTGTAGAAGATAGAACTTATGTGACCAATAAACTGCGTTGTAGAGTTGACCAGAACAGAAAATAAGGCATTGCACTTACACCCCCCAAAATACTGTATCTAGCAGGAGTTGCCTATTAATAAGACTTCTTGTGTATTTGAAGTGTGGTTCTCTATTGATGCTCAAGCAAGCCCATCGTCCTTTAGCCGCAGCATTAGGTAATTATGAGATGACTCGATGCTGTTTGTGAAATTTTTACTTTCTTCTTCTAACCCTCCCTGGTTCCAAATGACGCTGCCACAGCTTCAAATTATTTTACCTGTTACACAGGGGAAATTCTGTCTCTCAATTTTCTTCATTATCAGGGGACAAGGACTGATCTACCTGTGGAGACCGAGTGGGTTAACTGAGTGATGGTTATAAATTGCTCCGTAAAATGCTCATTATCCCCGTTGTAAAAATTCCCCTGACTTGGATGTGCAAAGGCTGCCACTGCTGGGAAAGAATTCTGATGTGCAGCTTTTCCCAGTGTCAGCCGTGCTCTAGGAAAAAGATTTTTCCAGTAAAAAAAATCTCCAGTATATTTAGCATTCATTTATTTGAAATAACCCCCCTCCACCATCAAGTGTATGCAAGAAGCAGATCCTGATTCTCAAATTAAATTTGTCATCAGTGATAAATTTAGTCTTGTAAGATACTTTCATAAGTGCTTCAGCGTGATTTATGGTTGTGTTAGTTAACATGCTTATATTATGTCTTGTACAGAATTTAGCAGAAGCAATTTCTGACTAGACCCTCCTTGATTAAAATTTAAAAATGAAAGTCTCATTTTTGTCACGGCGGTAATTATTTTAGGGCTAAATTGGAAGGTAAGCACACTGTAGTCCTGTCATCATTTAAAAAATAAAGACAGAAAAGAGGAAGAGAGATGTCAAAATGTGACGAGGGGAGCATTGAAAAGCTTCTGCTTCTTTATGTTTGGACATCCTGTATTCCTTTGTGTGTATGCAGAACGTCTAGGCTGTTTTATTGGCTGGGGCTTAAGATGCAACCCTTGCATATATAATCGCTAATGAGTGTCAGGACTCAGCTGCTAATTTGAAAGGCTTTGTGGCTCTTTCACCCCAGACACTAGCAGCTTCATTAGGCCCTGCTTTGTCCAGCCTGACCTTTGCTGGCCTGCGGATCTCAGCTAAATACCAACATTGCACCAGCACCCTCCCCCTTGAAACAGGCCGGACCAGCTCCTTCAATGCAGCGCTTATCAGAACCTGCTACTGACATAAACTTGGATGCCCCATAGCTTGCCACATAATTAGGATTACCTTCCCCCAGGGAGGCCCTATTTACTTAGAGCCATGGGGGTGTTCGGCTGATTGGAGATTTGAATTTTAGAGCAGTTAACACATTTCTCGATCCTCTTTTTTTTGAAATGCATTATTATAAAGCAGAGCTTTAAAAATGTGTGTTCATGGCAACATGTGTGTTCAAACAACATGTGTTCATGTTGTTTCTGTGGAAGCAACAGCTTTTTTCCTAAGACAGAAGAGTACAGAAAATTTATTAATGTCATAGATAAGAAAACTAAGAGGAAAAGCTAATAGTGTCTTTTTCTTTGGGGTTTTGTCTTCTTGAGCTCATTCTCGTCAGAATGAAACCATGCAGGATGCAGGTGGGAAGAACTTTGTGTTTGTTTTTGTTTGTATAAATAGCCTGAGAAATAAAAAGGGCCATGATTTGTCATACTTTGGTTTGCTATTATTGTTTATTGTTCAGAAATATTGCTTCTGTATTCTTCCCATATTGTTCCCAATTTCCAGGGAGGGGTGGGATCATGCTTTTGCTTAAACTTTTACCCAAGTAACTGCTGTGAAGCCGTTGTTAGCTGGAGGGGTCTTTTGACATTTTTATGTAATTAATCCATAAAACAAACACAAACAAAAAGCGTGGATAAGCTTTCTGCCCATCAGCTTTGGTCTTCTAAGTCAGATCTTATTTTGAAGGGGATTGAATTCTCCTTCCTTTTTAGAGAGAATCATAAAGTTAGTTATGGGAAAAACTCTCTGATGCCATCACTTTTTCCAGCCCCTTGGCCAGTAAGTTCTCCCTCCCTCTGGTGTGGTCCCTGGTGTTCCATGCAGCTTCCTGTGAGATAATAAGATTGAGGAGGGTCCTTGTCCACTCCCCTCTGGGAACAGGTCCCGTAGTCCTTGCTTTGGGGACGTACATGCCAGCATGCACAGTAGCAAGTTCCCCTGCTCTCCCAAAGCCTGTACATTCTTAGGGTCAGTCTCTTTTCTTGCCCTTCCTTACTTCTCGAAGCTCTGGGACTTTTCTTTTTTTGAACCGCCAGTCCGTGTTGTAAACAAAGACACAATACACGCGTGCATGGTTTTACCTCTGTTTTTGCATTTGAAATGATAGAATTGTTGGAGGGTTCCCTGATTATTATCTGTGTGTCTAAGGCTTGCATATGTGCTGATTGTCCATGAAGTTTGCCTTTAGATGGGTTTCCTAAATCTTTAGCCATTTCTTAGAGCCTGTGACTAGAGCTTCCTAGGATCTTACTGGTGTGGAGACTTTGGGAGAGTCCAGGAGCAAAAAGAGAACTATGTTCGGTGTTAGATAAATAGAATTAAAATTATCCAAGTTCTTAGTTAATGGCAGATTGTCAATGGTTGGTCCCTGCCTAGCCATGATCAGTTCCATGTTATTTGTCCGTTTATGAATAAAGGTAGCAAATATCTACTAATCCATACACTGCCAAAGAACTAGAATAATGATATAATTTTATCTGTTGATATGTTTTCCTGGAGATGCTCTTGTCCCTCTACTCCAAGTGTATATTAATCTTTTTTTTCTTTTTTTGCTTATTTAGCTGTTTCTTTTAACAGAACATGTGTGTCTGTTGAACACACACACACACACACACACACACACACATTTATATGTATGTTTGTGCCTATTTAAACAACTTATAGTTATTGGTTTTAAAACTTTTAAAAATGATATTGTTGAGTTTTCTCTCAGTTATGGAAGTCTAAGCTCCTAACAGATTAAACCTTCCACAAATAACTGGAAAATTATGGAAAAAACAGACGATAAATACTTGGGGGACAGTGGCTATAGTTCAGTAGTGGAGCACTTGCATAGCATGTACAAGGCCCTGAATTCTTCTATAATAGTGCAATAATCATCAATAACTCTCTCAAACCTTTAGAGAGCTTGGAGGATGGAGATGTGGACCTTACAGGAAGCTGCTGTTGCCATGGAGCTCTCCATTTCTGTAGTCTAGGCCCTAGCAGTAGCCACAGTTAACTAAAGTTGTGGTATGGCTAAAATTCCAACACAGTTTACTCATTTTGGCAAGAGTAGCTATTTCTAAGAGCTCAGAGTAACCAGAACCACCAGAAAGTAAGGAAAAAAATCCCATGGGCAAGATGGAAAAAAAAGAGTAAGAGGAACACCAACGCTGAGGATAACTGTGATGCTGACGACCACTGACACATGTGTGTGGACAGACTGGTGGCCATCTGATTATGTACTAATAGCCACCTCGGATGTAACAGAGTTGGGAGTTTGGGTCTAACCAAGTTAATTATCTGCCAAAACAAAGCATTGGCACAACTCCATGGGAAATACTTAAAACATCCACTAGTGTCTGTCCACGGGGGAGACTTAAAACATCCACTAGTGTCTGTCCACGGAGGAGACTTAAAACATCCACCAGTGTTTGTCCACAAAGAATATGTAAAACATCTACTAGTGTTTGTCCACAAGTGATACTTAAAACATCCACTAGTGTTTGAGATATGAAGAGTCAGGATAATTTGACTCACTGTGAAGGGAAGAAATAAGAGAGGCTAGCCTAAAGATGATTCAGATTATCAGACAACATTTTGAAGCATATATTATAATTAACCTAAGTAAAAATAATGGAAATATGTCTGTAGTGAATAAAATCCAGTGATGTCAGAAGTAAAATACAAAATTAAAAGCCAACCAGAAACTTTGGAATGGAAAAAACATAACATTTGAAAAGATTATTCACAAGATGGGGTCAATAGTCTGTCAACTAACAGAGAAACGGACAAATGAATCCAAAGTTAGGTTAGCAGAAATGTCTAATTTGACAGAGAGAATTATTGAAACAGTTAACTACTTCAAAGACATGAGATGATAACCTGAAGTCTCCTATGGTGATTTGAGACTGATGGTAAAGGATATAATTTGAAAACTAATGCCCCACAAGTCCTCTGACTTGATGAAATATATCTTTTTACAGACAAAGAAGTACAGCCAACTACAAGCAAGAAAAATTATGAGAAACTATGTTTAGGTATAATATAGTTGAATTAGCACCTAAGAAAAAGGAAATTATAAAATCCTTATTAAAAATTACATATAAGGGAAATGATTAAAGTGACAGGGTTTTTAAAATAAGCATTTTAGGTATTCCATGAAATGATATGGAATTGACTAACTTTCAATAGATTATAAAATGCTGAGGATGTACAATGTAATCTTTGGAACAGCTGATAAAGAAGTAATTCAAAGAGGTAGAGTTAAAAAGTCAATTGATAATTAAAATGAAGTTCTAGTGACTTTGAAACAGTAAAAAAAGCTCAAAAAGAGAGTACCAAAATAAGAAAAATTATCCGAAGTATATAGAAAACAAATATTACTTAAAAAACACATTTTAAGTATAAAAACACTTTAAATATAAAGATGCACTCTAAATGGAATGCACAAATGGGTTGATGCCAATGGATGGGATTGCACAGGTTGACGGTTATCATAAGAAGGCTGCATGGCTTGTTAATATCAGGAAGGGTGCTACCGAAGGTAAAAAGAGGGTGTTCGTAATGCAAAAAAGGGAGTCAATTCCTCAGAAAGACACAATAATCCCAAGCCGGTATGTGCTTAACCTTGAACCTTAAGAAATATACAAAATAAACAGTTACAGTGTTAAAAGAAAAACAGTCCCACAACCATAATAAGAGATTTTAGCATTCTTCTCTATTTAATTGATTTTTAAACTAGACACATCTCTAAAAAAAGGCAATAGAGGCTCTGAACAACAGGACTAACTACCTTGAGCCAAGCAGTATTTGCAGAAGGCTTCATTCCATGACTCTAGAATGTACATTCTTTTCAAATGTATATGGCGCAAATCCCAGTAAGTCTAAGATTGAAATCATGAAAACTCCTTGCATTGGATACAGTGAATCTTAGTTAGAAGTCAATGGTAAGAAGATCTATGTAGTACCCAACCCCAACACTAGGAAATTAAGTGGTACACTCCTAAATCAAAGGAAAAAAAAAACACCTCTAATTTAGACACTTTTTCAAATTGGATGATAACAAAAAGTGTAGCACATTACAATATGTGGAATACAGATAAAGCATGGCTTATAAGAGAATTTCTTAATGTGTCCTGTTTTTAAAAATTTGCATTTGCTAGTGGATGCAGTAAGAGCTTTTTGTACAAGTATAGAATATACTTTGAACCCTGTCTTGCTTCCTTTTCTACTGCTATGACAAAACAGCATGACCAAGGCAACTTATAAACAAAAGCATTTAATTGGGCTGCAGCTTCAGAGGGCTACAGTCAATGTTGGGGGAGCAAAGGCTTGGTGGCAGCAACAGCTGAGAGCTCACATCTTATTCCACAAGCAGGAGGCAGAGAGCAACACTGGGAATGGCCTGGGCTTTTAAAACCTCAAAGCCTACCCCCAGTGACTCACCTCTCTCAACAAGACCACACCTCCTAATCCTTTCCTAACACTTTTCCACCAACTGGGGACCAAGTATTCAAATGTCTGAGCCTATGGGGTTTATTCTCCTTTAATCCACCACAAGCTTATTTCCCCATATACCTCTTAATCTTTTTTCCTACACCCCCTCCCATTTGTCTGCTTTCTCACTCTGTGTAGTTTTGTTTTTACTTTCTCTTTAAATTTTAATTTGTTGTTATTGTAGTTATTACTATTGGGGTGTGCATGTTTAATGGCATAATGTGTGTAGGGCATGCATGTGCCATGGAACACACGTGGAGATCAGAGAAACTTTGTGAAGTCTGTTCTCTCCTTCAACCTTACATGGGTTCCAGGGATTGAACTCATCTCACCAAGCTTGCACAAGTACCTTTACCTGGTGAGCCATCCTGCTAGCCCTTGCTTCTGTGTTCATGTTATATATACATACATGATTTTATGTGTCTATATAAAATGTAAGATCCACAGTTGAGAGAAAAAGGTGTTGTTCATCTTTCTGGGACCTAATTAATTGACTTAATATGATAATCTCCATTTACATTCAGTTTTTATTCAAACAATATAATTTTATTATTTTTAGTGGCTGAATGAAATTTCATCATGTATGTATACTGCATTTTCCATGTTCCTCTGTTGATGGGCACCACAGTTGGTTCCATAGATTAGCTGTTATGAATATTGACGTGCAAGTGACTATGCATTACAGTGACTAGGAATTCTTTAGCTAAATCCCTGGGAGTGATATAACCAAGTCATATGGTAGAGTGACTTGTAGATTGTTGAGAAACCACCATCCTGGTTTCCATAGTGGCTGGGCTAGTTAATACTTCTGTTAACAGTCTATAACGGTTCCCTTTTCTCCACATTGAAGCTTTTAATCTCTACAGTATAAAACGTAGAGACTAAAACCAATTACTTGAGATTCTGTCTTGTGAAGTTACCAAAACAACAGCAAAAAAAGCAAGCAAGATCCACAATGAAGATATGGAAGAAATTGATAAAATTAAGAGAAGTCAATGAAACAGAATCTAACAGAATTAAAACTTGTTATTTGAGAACATCACTCAAACTGATGAGCCTTTAATGATCAAGAAAAAAGGAGTATAAGCCACCAGTATCAAGAATGAAAAGGAGTTCGCACTGCAAAACTTTGGATCTCTACAAAGATAAGAAAGGTTCATGAACAACTTTATGCTGACAAAGTTAAGTGCAAAGCTTTCTTTAAAACTACACATTAAAAGGGAAGAGAGAGCACACAAAATAAAATACAAATTTTAAATGTCTCGATATAACAATTAGACTGAATTCACTTAAAAAACTTTCAACGTGAAAATATAAGTTACAGTGTCTTTAATGAATGAATTTCATCAAATATTCAAAGAAGAGAGACCACTTTCCATCTTATTTTATGTTCAACATACTATCTAACAAAGAGAACAAAACTATTACAGAAAACTATATGATACCATGAGCAGATACTAAGATACTTTATAAAACTCAGATCAAATCCAACAACATTCAAAAAAAGGTAACATACTAGTCAAATTTCAGTTTATTCCAGGAATAAAATATGGGTGTACCATTAGGAAGGGAGGAGGGAAGGAAGGAAGGAGGAGGTTGGGAGGGAGGCAGGAATGAAGGACAGAAAGAGAGCAAGAGAGGGAGCGAGGGAGGGAAAGAAGAAAGGAAGGAAGGAAGGAAGAATTTAAAAGAATGAGTCAGTCAATGTAATTGATCTCATTGATCCCATTAACAATAAAGGAGGATATTCATGTGGTTATATCAGTAGATGAAGAAAACATTTTTAAATTCAACCCTTACTCATGATTGAAAACTCTTAGAAACAGGAATGGAAAGAACAATTAACACCATATTTAAAGCTAACTATTGACTGCATTCACACTAAGATCAGGTGCACATTGGAGGACAGGATGGTTACAGTTCAATTTGCTATTGTCATGAGCATTTTACAGTGTCATGGAGCACAAATAAATAAGTGAAAGTTGTAAACAAAGAAAAGTAAAAATAATTAGAATTAGGAAAAGTATACAAGACTAATAAAAATGTGTAATAATATACTAGTATTTTTGTGTTGCTGAAGACCAAACTTTGGGCCTTTTAAAACAGCACCTAAGGTAAAAAATGCTTTGGAGCAAATATAGCAAAAACCATGAAAATTTTCTTCACTGAAAACTGAACAACTTTGCTGGAAAAGGTTTAAAACTTAAACAGATGAAGCTGTATCATGCTGTGGTCTGCTCAGTTCTCAGACTTGCCTATGGATTCAAGTTATCAACTTGGTGTCTATACTAAGTTTGAGGTTCCCATACAGATTGATTTTTCAAGCATTGCAGAACGGCTCCTCAAGAACCATTACTTGAGACTCTAGAGAAGGTTCCGAAGTTAAGAGCAGTTGCTGCTCTTGCAGAGGACCCAAATTTGGTTCTCATCATCTACATGGTGGCTCGCAGCTATCTGTAACTCAGGTTCCAGGGATCCAATACTCCCTTCTCACCTCTGCGGGCACCAGGCACACACACAACAGTGTACATACATACATACATACATATATACAAACACTCATAGAAGGAAAAAAAGCTAACCATATTAGACAGACATATATGCCAAATGCTTTCGTACTTTGGTCTTATCAACCTTGAAAGGAAAAAGAAAAACTTGTTGGTTGCGTGTAGTGAACGACACCCTTATGAAGCTGTCTCGATGGTAGAAATATATTCTTACGCCGTCTTGAATTTCATTCTTGGGTTAATTTAGCTGTTAGTTATTGAGAGCCTGCTCCATGCAGTGTCAAACAGTGCGAGATGCTGGAGACATGAGCATGAACAAAACAAGTCACTGACTCTGGGGGACCTTGTAAGCCACTTACAAGCAAATGACTTAACAGCTATTTTGTGTGATTGCTCTGGAGACAGACGCCATGAGCAGCTGATCCATTTTGGGTGGGTGACTGAGAAGAACCTGAAAGAGGACGTTTCAGGCTTAAGGAGATGAGACATGCATACAGGAATAGTGCTAGTGGTAGCTAAGAGTTTGGGCTGTGCAGGCAATTGCCTGGCCCTGGAATACAGTGTGTAGTGGGCTCAGAGTAGCCTGTCGGGGTCAGAATGCTCTGTGGACCAGTCTGGACTGCATCCTGTGGTTCTGAGGGAACTTACTTTCTTTTCTGGAAGAATGCTAGCTTCAGTGCATGCTAAAAGGAAGGGGGTGATAGCCAGTTATCTGGGAACAACTGGAGTTCTTAGCTTACTTGAGATCTACTGAGACAATCATATGGAGAGGTTTAGGACTGTTGGGCTAAAAGCAGGTGACAAATTGAGATTAGACGTCTGGCCTGCTGACTTGCATGAAATGATTCTTGCAACTTGATAATGAACCAGTAATTGTTTTGCAGAGAGGCCCATTGTGAAAGATGTTTATTTGCTCAGGCTGCAATTGGATACCCTCTGTAGACTGTCCATCTTATGAGTTACCCTCTGTCATTATCTTAGAGACTTAATTCATGGAGAATCTTAGAGATTGGAAACCTAGATGTATAAGATGACAGACAGAAAGCAGAAGAGGTGGAGAAGCCAGAGAGAGGCAGCCATTGTCCTGGGCAACTGAGTCCATGGCTAATGAGGAGCAAGGGGAACCTGGAAATATAAATAGGCCATTAGGGCCTCAGGTGGGAAGAATGGGATGTGGTTGGTGTAGCTACAAGGAGCACAGGGACCAGCGATTTGAAGTCTGTGGGTGATAGGAAGATATTGAACATCTACTTTCAGGTAGTGTTTGGTGTTTATTATAGGGTTTGCTTGCTTGAAAGACCGTCCTGGGCCAATCGTCTTGGGGATAATGTGAAGAAAGAAAAATTTCAGGGTTGCAGCTTTGACGTGGTGAAAGAATGCTCACTTGTACACAAGCCCTGGGTTGTATCTGGAGCCCTACAAATTAATAAATGGGAAAAATAAAAGACAAATTTTAAATAACTTTCTACATTGTCTTGTTTATAATTGTGAGCTGTCTACTTGGCTCCACTTCACGACGGGCCATCCTTTTATACTTTGTATGAAATGAGAATAAGAAACCATAAGAGAATACGCTAAAAGTGGATAGAATAACAAGGTATGGATAAAAGTATTCGGGTTGACAAAGAACAAATATACCCTCTCACAATCAAGCCAGACTCTTTGAGCTGAGGTGGCTGCAAACTATGTATTTAATACTATGATATTACTTGGAGGACATGGTTCAAGGTGGGCTGGAAACATTTTCCATGGGCATCCCTGGGTACCTTCCCGGACACTGAAGGAAAGCCTAGGGGTTAGACGGCTACTCTGTTCTTAGACATTTGCTTGTTGGATACAGTCAGATTCATAGGTGCAGAGAGGAAAGTAGAATGGCCTCCTGATCTGTGGAGACTGTGGAAGGAGGAGCCATCATGGTGATGATGGCAGCGGTGTGGTAAACACCTTGCACTTGGAAGTTTATAGTGCCGTAAACCCAAGCCCTCAGAAGGACTGTACCTCCCTTTCCACTTCATACTTATAGCCACCCCTCTTTAGCCACTTCTAACTCTGCAATTGGAGGCTATGGTCAACAGGAATTAGCTCCCGTGATATTAAAGCTTTTGGAGAGACAGAATTAACTTGTATCTGTCTATTGTACCACAGCCACGTCTCTGATTATGAGTTGCTTGTTTATAAAAAGGAAGAGGAGGTATAGGAGAGGGAGAAGGAGAAAGAGGAGGATAGTATCCCTTCATCCCCATTAGACTGTTGGCTCTGGACACTAGACATAAATTAGTACATGTACATTTTCAAGTTCCGTGCCTGTCAGTCAGTGTTCAATGAATATTTACTATCATTTTATAACATTATCGTCATTATTTTATACTTTTTATGTATCTATTTTATGTGCATGAGTAGTTCACTCACATGTATATATACATCACGGGGTATGCCAAGTGCCCACAGAGATCCCCTGGAACTGGAGTTATAGATAGTTGTGTGAGCCACCATGTGGGTGGCTGGGAGTTGAACCCAGGTCATTTGCGAGAATAAGTGAGCCATTAGCTCATGGCTATACTTTTAATCCTTTGTAAAAGGGAATCTTCTCTTAAGAAAAAAAAAAAAAAAAGGACACACAGGACATGGGAAACAAATACACATGTGTGTGGTCACTGAGAACCATACTTCTTTTTGTTCTACCGAAGACTGTTAATGTGTAGGCCCTGCTATTGTATATTTATTCAGACATCAATCTTCATCAGTTCCTTTGCTGCTTTGGCGGTAAGGGCATTGTAATTCTATTTTTATCGGTTCCTTCCTGTGCCCCAGACATTCAAAATAGCATGAGTAAGGATCAAAAATATCTTAATAGGTTTGGTTCCCAGAGATATCAGTGACCAAAGGAAGAGTTTTGCAAGAATTTCTTCCTGAAATGATAAGGAAGAGTAAGTGGGGAAGGAGAAGGAGGGTCCCCTGTGCACAGGCATGCGGAGCTACAGGGGCAGAAAGCCACAATCCAGTGTCAGTGTGATGTAAGGAACCCTGGAGGGGCAAAGCCTCCATGCTTCCTATTTTCAGATCTGTGCTAGGGACTAGCATTGTGTGATAGTTGAGGATAATGCTGCTGTTCATGAGGTAACCATCCTTTTGATAAACAGACTTCCTGGCATGATTACATTGCTCAGACACACACACACACACACACATACACACACACACACACACACACACACACACACATACACACACAGCACTTTCTATGCTGGGAGCATTTCTGTTTAGACATTTTCCCCGGGCATCTTTTCTTTATCTTCTCTCTTCTTTCTGTTGGCTTCCTCTTCACACTCCTCTCCTCTCCCCTTAGCTTTCCACTCCTCTCAGTAACGTTTTCTATTCCAACCTATCATCATTGGAAAGTAATCAAGTTTGGAAACCGAGAGAAAACAGAATCAGAAAAACATCTAGTACCATCACCATGCAATTCAGGGTTTCCCAAACTGTAGCGAGTGGCATAATCTTGGGCTGTGCCTCTTAGATGCACACTTGTTCTTTGGTAATTTGGCATTTTTACATGCATATTGAAAAGTGTATGGGTGTGTATAGCATACCGCACTTGTAATTTCATGGATATTGTCATTTAGGGTGAGGATAAATTTATTTAAGTAATAAAATGGAATCCATATGTAGAGAAATATTTAGTAAACATTAGTACAGGTGTTACACAGATGTGGCAAATGAATCACAGCTCTAACACATCAGGGCAGAAGCTAGAGACACACTGTGGTAGTGTGTGGCATCTTTTACTTCCGTTGGCTCTCAACAGGGAGCCCTGGAGGAAGCAGGTTATTGGTCCCTTCCAAGTCATCTCTAAAAAGCATCCACACCATCCCACCTCAGTTCTTTCATAGCTTCAGTGAATCTATCTCAGAGGTAAGAGTGGGAATGTATCTAACCTCCTCTTACCTACCCCCGTCCAAAAATTTGCCACAGCTGTGTGGCTCGAAAGCCCAAGGCATGAGCAATAACTCTGTGGCAGCAACTTGCCTTTTTAAACATTTAAACATGGAAAGCAGGTGTGGGCCTTGTTCTAGTGTGACGTGCAGATGCATGTAATTGCATACCAGTGTGTGTTTTCAGAGTTGAAGCTCGTCTCAGTCAGAGGCCTTGACGCTCAGGTTAGGAAGAATGGATCTGCTCCTGAGGAAAGAATTCTTTGTGCTGGTTCCTGGTCAGGGACGGACTTAAGGGATACACAGTCTGTTTAGAATGGACCATCTTGGAGATCAGTCCAAAACTGGCCACTGATGGTGGAGTCCTGGTTTGCAACTGAGAGGCCCTGGATAGCAGAGCACAGCTATTGTCTCTGACCTTGGCTTAGGGTCCCTGCCCAACCTTAGAGTGGCTTCCTTGGGGGATGTTACACAGCTGTTGCTGCTGAGAACTTATCACTGCTCACCCACCTGTCCCTCACTGGGAATTCTATCAGACTTGCATTTCTCTGCAGGCCTGGTTTTTCTACAGAGGGTGCTGCTACCTTCTCTTGTCTCGATGCTGTAGAAGTCCTTCACCTCCATCCAGTTCCCAGAGATGCTCTCCAAGCTCACAATGTCCATAAGGCTTTTTGCCCCTAGTGAAAGCAAAAATTAGGAAAGGTAAAGGTGACAGTGTTTCTAAAAACTTCTGTTTAAACCGTCATATATATAAACAAACACTCCCGAGGCTGATGAACACAAAGGCTGTCCTAGGATAAAGGAGGGAAAACTAAGCCTAGACTGGTGTTCCTACTAACTGTTCTGTCGTGTGCAAAGTGAAAAGGTTGACGTGTGTCCATATGCCGAAAGTATATGCTGTCCTGTTACACACAGTCTCAGAATCTGTGTGCTCAAATAAGCATAGTTTCAAACATGACTTTCCAACCTTACGAAATCCAGTTCGGACAGAATTACGGGCTCTAAATGTCTTGCTTGTTTGGGTTTTAATGATCATGTTTTTCAAATGCTTTTTATCTACAAACACATTAGGTGTTTGAGGCTGACAAGCACGGTTTCTGTTGAAATTGAGAAAGCATTTCAACTGGGGGAAGACGGCCGAGTGCCAGCGCAGTCACAGCTAAGCACCTGTCACGGCAGCAGCATCCTTCAGTGGTCATGGTTTGACATTCCCTGACTGTGCTGACCTTTGTCCTCTGCATTTCCACCTACTCCCTGCCCTTTCTTCTCTACTCTGCACGTCAAATCAGAATGGTCTCTACTTACCAGTATGGCTCCCTCCCAGACTCCTTTGCCAGCAGCAGGCTATCAGTTCTGGAGTCTGGCTTTGCTAAGAGATCCTTTTCTGGGAAGGGCCAGGTTCTGCAGGTCAGGCCATGATGACATCAGCTTTGAGGTAATCCTGGCCTCCAGCACCAATACCTCCGCCCACTGTCACTCCAGCCCCGTTGCAGGAAGTGGTATCCATCAGGGGCTGTATCCACATTAGTTCTCCATATCAGTCATATTCATTCTTAAATTGAATTACCTGCCAGTCATATCTTACTCTTCTAGTTGGGTCCATGTGTTCAGTTTAACAGACTAAAATTCCTAACTTGAAAGTAGTGATTCTGCATAAAGTCCACATGGAAAAAAATTTTTTTTCATTGCTAACACCCAAGAAATAGTTTCCAGAATGTCCTGACTTCAGAGACAGGCCTTTGCTGTCATGAAATTTGTCTTCCAGCAAGGAATAGGTGTGCTATTAAGAAAAAAAGTGAACAAGAACTTCAGATACTAGGAGCTGTGTATGGGCACAGATTGTGGTGTTTCAGGGTGGAGCTCCTTTGAGGAAGGCCCTGCAGTCCCTGGATGTAGCTTTCAAAGACAGCCAGGCTACTCACTGAGGCCCCATCACTCTTTTGTGCTGTTCCAAAGACCATCGTATAGAGAGGCCTACATTTGGTTCCAAAGAAAGCTGTTTGCCAAGTTCAGGACTGTATTTACACAGAGAATAAAAGTCTTCGTGTAGGATCAGTACTAGGTAAAGTCTACCTCACTAATTTCAACTGTTTCAAATTCCTAGCCTCACTAGCTGTACCTACACACTTTAAATGTAGCACTGGTCTGGACCATGTGAGATATTTTCATTTGAAAAGGATTATTTTCCGTTTTGAGAACTTAACATATACCAGGATGTGGCCTTGAACATCTCATCCCTGCAACCTAGTAAGGAAAGCATACTAAGCTTCACTTTAAAGAACTCTTATTTAAGATCTATCACTGGCATCAAACCATGTAGCTAATGAGTGGTAGAAACAGGAATCAGACTTGACCCTCTGAATGCTGATATTGACCGTTGCCTGATTGGAACAGACCATAGACCTTAAATAGTGATCCGAGATAGCTCTTGGGTATTAGTATTGGCTCCTTAAACTTATGAATGTCTTGAGAAGTTTTCCCTTAGAAACTATCACCCAGAAGCAAAACCTGATAGGTTTTAAGTCTACAATTTTATACAATTATAAGCCATAACTGATGGAAAATAAGCGACTGGCTGTGACTTAAAATATTCCTAGCCGTTTCTCTGAGTTTAATCGGAGACTTTCCTGCTGCTCAGCAGGTCTCTGCCTGGTGGCAGAAAATAAACACGTGAGAGGCCAGCTGTTTATCCTGAGGATTGAGACTCACCAGACAGAATTAGCGGGAGCCCTAAGCTTCAAAATGGTTTCTTTAAGTCCAGTGCATCAAGAAACTAAAGGAGAGGCGGTGGAGATTTTTCAGTCTGTAAAGTGCTTTTCCCTAGTATGTGGACCCAAGTCAGTCCCTGAGAATTCAAGTGCACCTGCAGTCCTATGCCAGTGAGGCAGAGACAGGAGGGTCCCTGGGACTTGTTGGACAGCCCATCTAAGCCAAACAGAAACTTTAGGTGCAGAGAGAAGGTGATGGAGAGGGAGAGGGAGAGCTCGAGCCTACACAGGAGGGTGCACATGCACACACTTTACTGGTGTTACCGTGGCAAAGTGAAAAAAATAAAGAATAAAGGGCCACACTCACACTACACATGCTGTTTTCCCTTATTGAACTTTCTAACACTATCAGAACTGTGGGGAAGCTGTCTTATACTAATTATGTCCACCTGATATTTGGGGCCTTTATGATGTAATGACATTATAAAAGCTTCTTTATAATGTAATGACAGTATTCGCATGTGCTATGCCTCTGAGAGTCCACACACATATGTTTGTGGTGTAGTAGCCTGTCTTGACGAAATTTAAAAAACAAAACAGAAAAGACAAAGACAAGATCTGAAAAGTGGAGCAGCTCCTGGCTCTGTTGAAAGAGCAGCACACAGAGGCTGAGGGCCTGTGTCTTTTATTGTGATGTGTGCACATACAGTTTGCATATATGTCAATGTAACTAATCCAGTATTGCTGAATTTTACTGTATTCCAATTTGTAGTCTAACATCTTAAATAATTCTCTTTGATTTTTGTTTGCTTGTTTGTTTGTTTAGATACTGCATGGGTGAATTTTTTTCAACTCAGCCATTCTCTGGGCAACATTGTGTAAAACTTCACTGCTGTGGTGACCAGATGATGGTTTCTCGTCCTTCTCCTCTTCCTCTTCCTCCTTCTCCTCCAACCTTCTCTTCTGTCTCCTCTGTCTCCCCCTCCAAGTTTAGGGGTAATCTCCTACTGGTCAGGGCTCCTATGTTGCAAGTAATGGACAGCTTGTCATAAACTCTCTTGAATAGACGGAGTAGACTGTGTCTCATACTTGAAACAATTCAAAGGTGCATGTGGCTTTAGAGGGGGCCTTGACATGGGCTGAAATGTGACCAGTGCACTCTCTTTCTCTCTATTTCAACATTCCATTTCTTATAAATTGGCCCCATGCTTAGGCTTATGACTGTTTCCTTGGCCTTTCAAAATGACTGTCAGCAATGTGAGGGACGAAGGTTGAAGAAGACTTGAGGGAATCTGGGGATGGCTTTTTTAGGTGACTTGAACCCTTGTAGTCACCCTACACAGAATAGACAGAGCCATAGAGGAAAAATACACTATTGAATGGCTTTATCTTAGATAGGAACTCTGCTTTGCTGGGCCTAAAGTACAGAGGTCTGACCCACAGGGAAACTGAGGCTGTTGGAGAGAGAAGATGGAAGAATGAATATGGCCGACATGTAACCACCATGATATGTTTACTAAACATGAAAACAATGGGTATCTCCTTTGGAAGGCCCTTTTTCTTCATTTGATGTTTGAGACAGGACTCTCACTCTATAGGCAAGGCCAGCCTGGAGCTTGCTGTGTAATTCCGAATGACCTCCACCTTCCACCAATCCTACTGTCTTATCTTCCAGTATTGGGGGATGGTGGAGCTCATGTTTTAGAACATAATCACACCGGTTTGTTGCTTGTTTTATGATAACTGATAGTTCAGTGTTGCCCTCAATAGATGGCAGAGAAGGCTTTCTTGGCAATCTCAGTGGTTGAGATTTCTAACCTCTGTCCCTTGGTTTATAAATTTACTATTTGAATAAAAATGGGCAGATTCAATCCAAAGTCCTTCCAACTATTTCTGACAGTTCTTCCTTCCTCTTTTTTTTTTTTTTTTTTTTTTTTTAAATCACAGTTTCTTTGGAAAAACCAGTCTTTCTTTTCTCCCACCACGAGTAGGCTTTTCCCCCACCGGCTTCTTTCTGTAGAACTCTTTTCTTTCCCCGATTTAAAAGCTCTCCTATGAGCCTCTTTAGACCTTTTATTAAACTTTCCGTCCGTCACATGAATTCTAGATGAGAGAATGCCCTTCCATACTCTCTGCCATGTGGCACTAAGTGCGTCTGTTTACTTCAGTTTCCATCAATTAAAAATACTACAGTGGCTTTTTATTAAGTCAATTGTGGATACTGGAGGGGTGGGACTGAGACTTCTTCTTTTCAAGTACTTGGACATTAGTAAACTTTTCTTGAGGATCCAGTCTAGGAAAATAGATTGCTGGCCAGAAATAGAAGCAGAACTTTTTTTTTTTTAATGAAGGAAGTCATTGTTTAAAATAATACTTAAATGTCTTTAAAGAGGCTAATTGTTCCCTTCCTTTTTAAAGTATTTCTGAGCCCATTTTTAAGAGTTGTTATCCTCCTGCTATTTTTAAAGCATTATGCAGTGATTTTATGTAGCATTGCTAATAGTGAAGCCTTGCTAATCCTTCATGTCCGGTTTGAGTCTACAGACTAGTGGCAACGTTTGCTGTCATGGAATGGGATGGATGAGTTTTTACTGCTGCTGTGGCTTATAGAGTTTGGGTGGGGGTGGTTTTTTTTTTTTTGCCTCTTGTTGTTTTCAGATTATTGTTAATCTAAAGGAATGCTTCTATCTTTGGTTGCTTCTTGGTGACAGGAACAGCCTAGAAAACAGTTATGATGAAGCAGCATTCAGTGGGAACTCTCAGTTTTATTTTCTTGAACATTTAAAGAAGAGCCCAGGCAACATCTGCAAGCTCTTTGATATAGATTCCCTACCTCCACCCCCCAACCCTTCCCTCACCCCCCACCCCACTCCAGGCCAGGCTTCCCAGAGTCTTGAGTCTGACAGCACCCCAAGGAGACATAACAAGGTGCTGACTTACAGTCAGTGGTTTGATGAAATGAATTTATGCAGGACAGTGGGTTCCCAGTATCAACACCTGGATGTTTACACAGGATAGTCTCCTAGAATGTAACCAAGTTTCCAATTGTGATAGAAAATATATGCTGTTTACTTTCAGAATCTGAAGTAAGGTATGTGTGTTGGAGGGGGGAGGGGATTATAGAGATTAAATTGTCATGAAGAGTTTTGCTTAAATGCATGGGGCCAGGAAAACTTTCACTCTACATGGAGAAGATTTAGCTACTGCAGTCAACTTCCAGGGAATATCTATTTCTTCAGGGTCCTTTCATTGTATGCCAGTCTAAGGACGATAGCCCCTGGACTATGAGTTCTCTTTCTTTATCCTCTGATAGTCATGGTACCTGTGATGCATTGTAAATTCCAGAAACAAGAGCATCTTTTCACACCACCAAGGACAGACACCTGCTTTCAATTTCACTGTGGCAAAGAAGTTCTCATTGAGGCCTGTTCTCTGCTACCCGTGTTACAACACTGTTTCTTATCGGGTTTCTCTTGTAATTCTTTTTAATTGTACCAAAATATACATAACATCCAGTTTACCATCTCAGCTATTTGTAAGTGGACATCAGTGGTACTGACTATATTCCCATTACAGCATGACACACGTCAACTTCCACCTCCTGAACTCAAACCAAAATTCTCTGTCCACTAAGCAGGAACTCCTGTTTCCTCTTCAAGTCAGCACCTGGCAAGTCTGTCTACTGACTGACTGCTCCTGTGAGCTTGGTGGGTCTAGACAACTCGTACAAATGGAATTAGGTTGTTAAAGAAAACCTGAGCCTATTCAAATGCAACAAAGTTTACATAAGCAAGAAAGGCTTTAGAACCAGACAATACTCTCTCTGCACCTACCACCACCGCCCCCATACAATGTGTCCATCTATTTTTTCAGCTCGAGAAGCAGAAAAAGGCATAGATAGAGCACTCGGTTGGTGCAGCTGGACATTTGCCTCACTTGGGCTTGGTCTGGCAGCCTGCAGTTTGGGATTGGCCAAGGGGTCATCTGCTGTGGCTGGCTGAGGTTTAGCCACTGAGTTGCAGGAGTTTACTTTCTGATTGCCTTACAAATTGCACCACAAGCCAGATTGCCATTCAACTTTTTAGGGAGGCTACTTAGAGCCAAAACTTTATCATTCAAATTCAGAGGCTAGTTTCAGCCAAATTCATTTCGGTTCAAGGATGCAAATCTTTATTGTTTTGTTTCTGGCATATTTCACTTAGCATGGTGCCTAAAAGGGTTCCGATGCAACATGTTTCAGAATTTCCTTTCTTTTGAGGGCTGAATGCTATTACATTGTATGCATGTATATATACTACGTTTTGTTACCTACTCCATTGTATTTGTATACCGTGCTTTGTTTATCCATTCATCTGCAGATGGGTATAGGGTTGTTTCGTGTAATATGGATTCTAAATACTGCTGCTGTGATCACCTCTGTATAAGGCCCCGCCTCTCCTTCCTACTGTGCTATGTGGTAATTGTATGTTTAACTTGTTAAGGAATTATGCCATAGTGGTTGCCTGCCGTCCAGTCTGACCAGCAATGTCTCAAGTGGTTTTCAGCAGAAATCATTCCCACCTCACACTGCTCCCAGTAACACAACTCTGGGACTCTTGATTGTCACCAGAGATCTTTTTCCATTGAGGGTTAAGGAGAGGGACCAAACTTCACACTTGACCTTGTGGCCAAGGGAAGTAGACATGCACGAGAAGAGGAAATTATAGCCTAACAGAGGAAGGGAACATTTAAAGCAGAGACAGCACCGTCTGAACTTAAACAAAGCACACTTCAAAGCAGAGTGTAGAACTCCCATCTGCCCAGCACTACAGTATTGAGTGCACCTGGTCTGCTGTGTGTGTGTGCCGTTTTAACGGCTGTGTTCATGGTGTCTGCAGACTACAACAGATGCCAGACAGACTCTTAGACAAAGCCTCCTTGTTGCTGTTTGCCACCAGATAGTTCAGTCCAGGTCCTTTTGTTTCTGAGAAAACGAATGTCTGTTTGGATTTCTGACAACACTTCCCACCTCTGAGCAAAACTAATTTCGATACTTCGCATAGTCTGTTCAGAACTTCCAAAGAGAAAGAAGTATCATATTTGGCCTGTTGCCCAACTTCAACTTACAGATGGAGGGTCTGGGGGAGCAGGAGAGGGGTCAGGAGGTGTGGTGGTTTGAGTAAGAAGGGCCTCCATAGGCTCATAGATTTAATGCTTAGGGGGTGGCACTATTTGAAAGGATCAGGTATGGCCTTATTGGAGGAAGTGTGTCACTGCGGATAGGCTTTTGGTTTTCAAAAGCCCAAGCCAGGCCCAGTGTCTCCCCCTTCCTGCTGCTCGCAGTTCCGGATGTAGAACTCTCAGCTACTTCTCCAGCACTGTGTCTGTCTGTGTGCCAAGCTGTGCTTCGCCCCATGATGGAGTAATGAACTAAACCTCTGACACTGTACACAAGTCCCAGCTAAATGCTTTTCTCTCAGAAGAGTTGCCATGGTCACGGTGTCTCTTCACAGCCATAGAACACTAAGACAGGAGGGCTCATTTCTGATTTCTGATAACTTTGCTAACTTGAGCCAGCCTTAGAGTTCTATGGCACCAAGGAGAATGTATCTGTGTAAAAAATGTTGTGGATTTAAAAACTGCTCTGCTGAGTACTCTGTGATCTTCCTGTCAAGGCCCCTCCTTGTGCTGAGACCCCAAAGCCCTGTCATGGCTGCTCCTTTAGGACAGTTGCTGCAGACTCTCAGGAGAACCCTCATTCCAGAAGCCATGCTTTGAGTTTTCTTTTCTTTCTCTATATTGTAAAATTAGCGTTGTCATAGGGACGTATGTTTCAAACCAGATATTTCATGGTCCCAGGAAAGTGTTCTTTAGGAAACTGTATTTATTTATGAACGTGTTAGCACTGCTCACAGAAAGTTACTCAACGAGGGAGGCGAAGCATCTTTCGTAGATGGCTTGTGGATGAATTAAATCTCTGAGGAGTAAACGAAAATTATTTTATCTTCCTAGCTGTACAAAATCATCCCTACAAATTTTAAGCCTGGGTTTTCCAGCGTCTCCTGGTAGAGTCAGCACTGTTATTGGCCATGTTTGCCTAACATGTGGTTCCAAGTGTGAGTCTCAGCCGTGACCCAAGCACTTGTCGTCATTGTCTGGACCCGTCTGTGAGTCCCAGCATCCGGCAGTGGCATGGGAAATCCTTACTTTATCACCCAGGTGATGTTTATGCCCACTGACCTGGGACAATACTGGCTTTGAAGCTACAGATGTTTGCTTTGGCTGTGAACTTCTTTCTAGAATTGGCAGTGTAAGTTGGCAATTGATGGGGGACATCTTTCTGCCTCTTTCCTGTAAAACTAAATTTAAATCCAATTAACTTAGAAGCTAGGCTGGGTAGGAAATGGCTAATTGTAAGATTTTTTTTTTTAATTTTATTTTTAAGATACTTCTTTTTAATTACTTGTTTCATTTCAAGCCCGTTCTGCTGTGTTGTGGGACGGGGGGCATGAAACTTAGGAAAGCCAATTATACTCCCAGCACCTAGTAATGTGATTTTGGATGCCCCCTGTCCCACTTTATTCACTTATAAAATGAGGCTGTCGCACTAATGTTGTATAATCTCATTTTTTTTCTCTTCCACCCTCAAACCATTTTTTCATGCATGGAACTAGGAAAACCTTAATTATCTAACCTTTAAAAAAAATCTCACTTAAGAGAAAAGTGGGCTTCAAGCAGACTGGAGGTGCTACCTTGGGACAACCTTTAGGGAAGTCTGAGGGACCCCAAGATTCTGGGCTTCTCCCGTGTGCTATGAAGTACATTCTGTGTCCCACAAGAACTCCATTTCTTCTACCCAGTAATACCCTACTAGCATTAAGTGCTGCAGCAGAGGTTGCACTGGACCTTTGGAAATTAGGAGTTTAATGTAGGTTGGTTCATTTGCATCATCAAACTGTTTCTTCACTCAGAAGTTGCAGATTCTGGAGAAACAGACATGGCTGTGGCCATCTACAAGTACACACTGTGTGACTATTGGAAATCCTGCAGGAAGCCAAGGCAGCGTGTGTTGAAGGTTTTATTGTGACCCTCTGGCATACTGAGAAGAAAACATTTATTTTTCCTTCCTGTTTGTTTGTCTTAGAACTATAAATTTTCAGGATCGTGATGTCCCTTTATGTTTACCTAGACTACATGTGGCACACGCAGTCCTATGACAGGAATAAACACACATGCACACAAAGAGAGAGAGAGAGAGAGAGAGAGAGAGAGAGAGAGAGAGAGAGAGAGAGAGAGAGAGAGAAGGGGAGAGATGGGTGTTCATATAATGAACTCATCTGCTCTGCTTAACTGCCCGGATCATGTGTGGAGTGTGACCAGGACACCTGTTACCCAGATATGATCAGACTGATTTTGCTGGCTGAGTCCCAGTGTCCTTCCTCTGACACTGTCACATGTTTGTTGCTTTTAACTGAGAGCCATTTAGCAGGCGAGGATACAAGCTCTGTTCACACCTCCTTCAGCTGAGCCCATCTGTCTAAGCCTTTGTCCACACGTCTGGTAGCTCCTCAACCAGTGGAAGGGACCTGGGGCTTTCCATAATCGTGTCTTCTTTGGGTGACCTTTCCCTAGATTTTTTTTTTCCCCATTCTTTCCTCATTACTGTAGAAGACTAAAGGAATTGCTCTCTTTCTTCCATTCATACTAGGACAGGTCTTCCACAGACAAACAATATAAAGAACAGCTAAACGTTTTGATTCTTAAAAGCCAAGACATACAGGCTTTGAGTTCAGGATGTAATAATACGATATCCATCCAATGTTGTGCTTGAGTTAGACCGCAAGCCCTGAGTCCCAAGCCCTCCTGGCTGAAACGTCAGCAGGCCAGTCTTGCAGAGGAGAATGCCTGGTGAGTGAAGGGGAGTGCTGGATGTGCCCAGGGGCAGTTCCACGCTTGGTAGGCCTGTCCAGGTGAGGAACCAGCCTTTGTGTGTGGGAGCACCTAGATCTCATCATGTTAAGACAGGCTTAGCAGCAGAGGGATGGCTTCATCCGGGAATGGCTGTGCACAACTGATTTACATTGTTGATGGAGCACACAGGCATGACTTCTGATTGTCTCCCGTCCCATATGGGGAGAACGGCGTGGGTTGTTGAAGCAGCCCCTGCATTCAAAATAACAACAAGAAGATGAGCTGCTGGAGTCGTCAAAGGACTTACATGTCGCTTTTCAAGCATGCATGCAAAGCAAGTTTGATATTTCAAATGTATACTTTAATAATAAAAACAGAATTTTATAACCAAAACTTACTCCAGAAGGCACATTAATCAGCATTTTGAGAAGATTGCTGCTGAACGCGTGGACCCCCTTTGGCAGTACTCTTGGTAGACTGACCACGGGTCAGCATCCCCTTCCACTTTGAGAGTTGGGAGGCGGGCACAAGGCTGGACACCTATTTGTTGTGAGCACCACCAGTCAGGTCAGATTTGGCTCTTCCTCCCCTGCCACTGCAGCAATAAGTAATGACATGTCAAATGGCCAGCATGGAAGCAAGGTAAAAGACTGCTTGGGACACCTGGGAAATTTCATTTACACAGAATGTCAGACCATAGTCTCCAGTGTAAATACTAGAGGCTTTGGCCTGCCCTGTTATGCAGTAACGTTTGGTGTGAAATTAAATCAGAGCCTAGTAAAAATCTAGATAGGATTTAGATGTGTGGGTAATAGTGCCCCCCCTCCACCCCTGTTCAGGAAACCCTGTGCTTCTCCATCCTTTGGCACCCCTAGTACCCGGAAGAGGCTCCAGTGTTGTTGAATTGGAACGTGTCATTCTGTACTTTCTCACATGTAGGCTTTTGTTGTGTTTGCTTATTTGTTTAAGACGGAGTTTTGCTAAGCATCCCAGGCTGCCCTTGATCCTGTGATTCCTCCGTTCTCAGCTTCCCGAGTGCTGACTTTGCAGGCTTGTACCACACTGCCTAGACCAGAGGCCGGAGGACTTCATTTTCGTCTGATTGCCGGTCTTTGTTTGTTGTTGTTTTTCAGAGATCAAATTAGGAAATTTTAACACCCCTCCCATTTTCTAAATGTGGTCCTGCGTTTCCAAGACCATGGTTATTCTCAGTAAAAACATGGAACTTGTAAAACAAAACCAAAATAAAGCTGTATAACCTCGCCTCCCTCCAGCCAGTGCCCTGCCCCCATACAGACTGCTGAGGGAGAGCTTTTGCGTGCAGTTCCTGCTTTCCAGCCCTGTGCATTGTTAAGCAGATGCGGTGTTTATACACATCATGGTTATGGCTGTAGGCCCCCCCCCCATTGTTGAAGAATGTTAGACAGCCATTTATCACCCTGAGCCAGTAAAGCCATTGTAAAAATGTCCTACTAGTTAAATGAAGCTTCGATTTAATGAGGCTGTAAGAATGAACCGGGGTTTGTCATATTGTAAATAAGATTCCTGTAGCAATGTCTTAGGAAGGAAGGTGCAGAGTCCTTTGTTTTCAAGCGACAATGGTCTCCTTGCCAAGGTAAAACAGAAAGCCCTCTGCTTTAAAGACATCTTTTGAAGTTGTCTCTAACTCAAAGAAACACTTGAAACATAAAGGCATGTGGCATAGAGGTGATAAGATTGGGGTGAACCCTTTGTTAATATCTTTGTGTACCCCAGGAGCTGCCTTGTGGAGTCCAGGGGAGGACCAAGCCAGCCCCAGGAATACCAACTTTGCAGTGAAGTGGTCCAGTTAGACCCAGGAGGACGTTTGCCTCTGACAGGCAGGTGGGAAAGAGGAAGAAGGTCTCCTCAGCTTGTACTTAACAGTGCCCGGTGAACCTGCTGCGTGGAAACCACAGAGAACACTGTAGGAAATGATCTCCATTCCTGAGTGCAGTCAACTTCCCACTCAGGAATGGAAAGCAGTCAGTTATTGTCTTAATGTCTGAGGAAAAAACGAATTCCGTGAAGATTCAACTCCTACACAGCCAGCCGTAGGGAGCTGCGGCTTGGCGCTTCGGTTACAGCACATGATTGTAAAAAATAACCAGTCTTGAAATTGCCCTCTTGGAAAGAAATTTGATTGTCCCACAAATAAGATAAAGTGGTCCCCATCCTTATTTTGCTAGAGCTCCCACAAAGCCTCAATTCAACAAGATCGTTTTGGAAAAAAAGAAAACTAAATGGAAGGATGCTTGAGAGCCAGTGAGAGCAGAGAGGAAGCAGGCTCAGTTAGCACTGCACTTTCCCCCAGTATCTTTCTAGAACCAGTGTGGTAGTCTGTCCACTTCAGGTCGGACCCTAAGCTCTCTTCCCAGTGAAAGACCCCAGTGAGGTTGATGGAGTACTTGCCTAACATGTACAAAGCCGTAGGCTCAATCCCCAGCACCACATAAAACTAAGTTTCGTGGTGAATGGCTGTAAACTCTCCTGTTGAGAGGTGAATGCAGAGGCAGGAAGGTAAGGAGTTGAAGGTCGTTCTTAGCTACAGAAATAGTTTGAGGCTAGCCTGGGCTACCTAAACCCTTATGTCAAATATGCTCCCCCACCCAAGATGGTTAAAAAAAAAAAAAGAAAGAAAAAGAAATCCATTGCTTCTTCTATTTCTTTTTTTTTTTTTTTTTTTTTTTTGGTTTTTCGAGACAGGGTTTCCCTGTGTAGCTTTGCGCCTTTCCTGGAACTCACTTGGTAGACCAGGCTGGCCTTGAACTCACAGAGATCCCCCTGGCTCTGCCTCCCAAGTGCTGGGATTAAAGGCATGCACCACCACTGCCTGGCGCTTTTTTTATTTCAATTATTTGCTTACAAGAGGCTTCATTTTAGCTTCTGACAGTTTAACCATTTGTTTTTATTTAATGAATAGAAAAAAATTGGATTTCTATATTTCCCATTGTGGTTTGAAAGAAAATGGCTCCCAAAGGGAGTGGCACTATTAGGAGGTGTGGCCTTGTTGGAGAAGGTGTGGTCTTGTTGGAAGAAGTCTGTCACTATGGAGGCGGACTTTGAGGTCTTACATAAGCTCAGATCAGCCCAGTGGGACAGACCACTTCTCTTGCCTGCAAGTCTCCAGCACCATGTCGCACCATGATGATAATGGACTAAACCTCTGAAAATGTAAGCCACCCCAATTGATTGTTTTTCCTTTATAAGAGTTTGCCATGGTACAGCCGGAAGATTTTCTGTTTCCTGTGATATTGGCAAGTTGCAAGAATTCTTTTATAGATTGTTAACGTGTGTGTGTGTGTGTGTGTGTGTGTGTGTGTGTGTGTGTGTGTGTTTGTGCATGCTCATGTGTAGCCAGGAGTTTTCCTTTTTCCTGTGTCCCACAGCTGCTCAGTCCCAAATAAATACACAGAAGCTTATTATTAATTACAAAGTGTTTGGTCTATGGCTCAGGCTTATTGCTAGCTAGCTCTAACATCTTATATTAATCCATTTCTATTAATCTATATTTTGCCATGTGGCCATGGCGTAACCAGTCTGCTGGCATCTTGCTCCTTGGATGGCTGGATGGCATCTGCTCAATTCCACCTTTCTTCTCCCTGAATCTCTCTTGGATTTCCTACCTGGCTGTCTCCTGTCTTGCCATAGGTCAAAGCAGCTCCTTTATTAACCAATGGTAGCAGCATATATTCACAGCATACAGAAAGACCATCCCATAGCACCATAGTCATGGTGTTTCTTCAAAGCAATAGAAGCCCTAAGACACCTATCAATGCCAATAGCACGTAACTCCAACCTATGTTTTTGCAGGGAATGCCTGCTGACGTCTTTACATTTGGACAAAGTGTTATATGTGCCAGGCATCCTCAGGCAGGGTGTTCTCTTTCAGTCTCCAACTTTGATTGTTCACATCTTTTACCCTCCCTGCCTGCACCCACCCCGACATACACACACACACACACACACACACACACGCACACGCACACGCACACGCACACGCACACGCGCAAGTTCATACACATAGTTCCTCTTTCCTACACTCATCTTATATGGTGTTCTTGTACTCTCCTTTTTTGCAGAGTCACATGAAATAATATTGGCACAGAAACTTAGCGATTGTCCCTCAGCGCTTTAATCCTGACATCCATTTGAACAGCCTCACACTGCTAGACCGGTGTATTACTAGAGACATCCTAAGGTAGTTCATCATCAGACAGAGGGTTTGTGCCTGGAGACATAGCAGTCAATCAGACACAATTTCTGCCACTCAATGGACTGTGATCCTCAAACTTTAGTGTGCCCTAGATGTACTACCAGGAACTGGGATTTCTGAGTTTGAATGTGGCCCACATATCTTCTTTTCTTACGCAAGAACCATAAGAGAAATACTGATCTGGAACAAAGCGGAGCTCTGAAAACATTACAACTGCCCTACCAGCAGGAACCACCAAGATCAGGGTCACAGAGTGTTGAAAACATTACAACTGCCCTTCCAGCAGGAACCACCAAGATCAGGGTCACAGAGTGTTGCAGGAAAAAGGAAAGTGTTTGCACAACAAAAATGGATTAGTAGAGGGGCCATACATGGAGCCAGAGATAAGTCAGCCCTTGAAGAATGACTCGACCATGGTTAAACCTAAGCAGTGCTAGAGCCAGGACCTTATGGACTGGAAAGCAGATCAAGGGGATTGAGGCCAAAGGGTAAAGGGCAGAAGAGTCAGTAAAGCCGGAGTATGGCTTCAGGGCAGATCCTGTTTTCCATCCCCAGAAAGTGTAGTTTATTTATTGGTAGTGGAAAGTCTTTGCATATTTTAAAGTAGAGACATGTAACAATAATATTTCTGTTTTCTCCCCTTGCTGACCAGAGTTAAGTCTGGATAGTTCTGCATGGCATTCTGTGAGCAATAAAGCAAACCAAATGAGAAGAGGCAGGAAATGGAATTGTCTGCTGGCTGCTTTTGGCTCCCTATGTTCCTTTGAGGCAGACTTTAATTGATGTATTTCTGTTCTCATTTAAGAAGCCAAAGTTAAAGGTTTGCCCACCTTGCACGGAGGGACTGGAACGAGAGGGTATAGGACTCTCTCCTCCAGATTTCCCACTGGATTTCCCACTGCAGGATGTCAGCCAGCAAGATTAATCAAATCAGGCACTTGAAAATGCCCCCTACCTTTAAATCATAGATTCCTTGTGAGTGCCACACATAAGTCACTTATGTAAGCATTTCTGACTTACTGAAATGTATATGAAATGATGAAGGTATGTGAACATTTGTAGTGCAAGCTTCTTCTAACATAAAAATAGAATCTTTCTTAGAGTGATGGTGGTCATAATGAAACTCATGATATAGTTCTAAGTAAAATAAACTTCTGGTCCTAATGGTTAATATTTCCTAGTAGCAAAACCCCTCAATCAGCCAGACTGGAAACATGAAAGGACACTGAACATGTGGAAGCCCTGGTCCTCGTTCTGAGCATCTTCCTCAAACCTCACATGGAACAGATTAGCAATGAAAATTCTGGGGCCTGGTGGTCAAGATTCCTAGGCATGAGACATCTAAGCTTCGTCACACCCAGTCCATCCAGTCCTCAAATGTCATAAAAGTAGCTAAAAGATAAAGAAATTCTCAAATGGAGAAAGGAGTAAAATGTAGCTTCCCATTGAGTTCTAGAGGTGGAACATGACTGGTAGTATCGTCCAAGTCACCATATCTTCCTCTTCTTCCCTCCTTCTCTTTTTATTTATTTATTTTAGTAGGGGGGATGGGATGGGGGTTGTAGGGTATGTATGTATATGTGTGGATACCTTTATTTTTTGAGACAGTCTCTCAGTGAACCTGAAATTCGTCTATTTAGTGAGGCTGCCTGGCAGATGAGTTCCAATTATCCGCCTGTCTCCATGCCAACATGGACGTTTCAGACTCAAGACGAGCCGTTCAGCTTTTTATTGGCAGTGCTGAAGATTCGGTCCTAGGGCCTTGTGCTTGTACGGCAGGCCCTTTACTGACCCTTCTCTCCAGCCTCTTCTTAACAGCAGAAGCATCAGAGGCCCAGAGAGGGGTGCTATTGACCAGGACTCCTTCTCAATCTGCTTAACAGTGGTCCTGGGATGAGTAACCGACCTGGCTGGCTCTTCCCACCACACCAGACTGCTGCTGCTCTCTGTGTCGTCGTACTGTACTGCCTATTCACGGAGATAACTTTACGGGGATTCTAAATGCAAAACTCAAAATGACTCTGGGAAGCCAGAGTCTGGAGTACCAGGTTCAGTTCTTACCTGCTACCTTTACCGGCTGCGTGGTCCTGAGCTCCACCTTCTTTCAGACTATTATGTCTTCAGAAAGAAAGTGGCAAGTGTTCTCCATTTTCCTTTCTACAGAGTTTGTGATTGTGCGATGCTGCATTTTATGTGAAAGTGTGTGGCAAATTGAAAAGCTGATTAAAACATATGCCACTGAAGTTGGATATAAAAGCTGGCTGAAGAACAGACTCCAAAGCAGCTCATACCCGTGGCTGTTGTTTTTCTGTGTATCTGTTTATTAGGTGTCCTAAAAATACCTGAGAGTTGCCGTATCAATCATCCTATGGATGTAGGCTTTGGACCCAGAGCTATGACGTGGCATCTTAGTGTCCCTTCCTCCAATATTGCTTCACTCCCCATAGTCACTATTCATCTGGTTTCGCGGGGTCCCGTGAGGACAAGGACAAGGCTGTTCTGTTACCCTCAACAACAACTTCAGGTCTGGTGTGACCTAACAGAAAGAGATGTTTACTTTGTGGTTTAGAATCAGGTAACTACTGTATTGTAAGAGAAAAACAATAATCCCTTCCTTTGTGTCTAATGTTTTGTGATTTGTTTGTTTTGTTTTTAATAGTTTTAACTTCACCGCGTTTTTAAGGGTTTCATGGGAAGAAGTGGCAGCCGAAAGGCGCAGTTAGGCTCTATGGGATCACCTACCATTTTAACCGATAGCAGTCAAGGGACTAGAGAAGAGAAAAGATGTGGGCCCCTGGGACCCATACACCATGGGGATCCGTCTAGGAAAGCCATGGAGACTCTGAAGGCAGAGAGTGATTTCATTAGAGGCTGGGTCTATGAGTTATCTCAGTGCTGTCTCTGGTTCTCTGGACATGAGGATTGTTCTCTTCATCTTGGTGTGAGGGGAGCAGATTTATGCCATCTGCTTTAGGTGCCAAGAGGGGAGAGAAGAGCACTTTCCCTATGAGCTTTAGTTCTCAGCTGCCTCAGCAGTGAACCTCACACTATGGTGGTATTATTTGAGAATGGCATGTTCTATGCTTTTCACTAAACACATGCAGCAGAACATTGTGACTGTGATGTTCTGATTCGTGTAACTTGCAACTTTTCTTCTGTATGTTCACTCACTGACTCATTCCAGTAACATTCACTGAGCACCTACAATGTGCTACTCACTCTAGTCCTTATTAGGGAATAAAATTAACAAGTATGTTTGGTTGCCTCCACATCTAGTTGAGGAGGCTGAAACAGGTGACTAAAGCCAAAACAGAAGTGTGGGTTAAAGTATGTGCTGTGGGGGGAGGGGGCCAATTGAGCAGAGATTGGAACAATAGAATGTGCTCTTCTGGGTTATTGACAGAAGTTAGCTTTTTGTATTTTATCTTTAAGAATGTTGCCTAAAGCATCGGTTTCATTATAGGTCAAAGTGTACCTCTAGCAATACCCTCCTTAAGGCTGTTAAGAATGAATGCCATAGTGTAAAAGTAGTGCCCCACATGGTGTGTGAATGCCATGCAATGTTGAGAAGCCTGGGCCCAGCCCAGAGATGAAGCACAAACACCCTGGCATCTGTGTGTGCTGGATCCTTAGCTATTCTCACCGTTGGCTCAAGTCTGAGATCCCAGATCATTCTGGAAGTTCTTAATTTCCCCGTTGGATGCTTTTCTGGGCATCATGGCTCCCTCATAATACAGTCATTCCTTTGAGATGGGTAAGAAGAGTCAAGAAGTTTGGAGCCTTCGGTGGAAATCCTCAGCCCCTTGAAAAAAGGACACCCGTGTGATTTCACTCATTCTGCCCCCACAGATGTTGCTCATCCACTTCTGAAATCCGCCCCTGTTCAGTAAGTGCTAACCACAGACAGGCTTCCCTCATTGTAGCTCAGGACCTCCCTTAAAAACGTTTGTGCTGGCCTTCAGTTCTGTGAACACCTTGACACTGTGTACCAAGTCTGTGCCTTTGATGTGAATGTGTGTTTCTCTCTTTAAGGGCTAGAGCTTTCCATGTTCTTACTGGAAGCACTTTAGGTAGGAGTCGTCTCGGTATTCCTTCTCCCCCCATACCGAGGACACGGACTAGTAGCGGATATCAGCTTGTAAGGAAACATTCCACAAGTCAAGATGTATTTGGGAGCAAACCCCATCAGCTGTCAGGACTTGACAAAGCCAACCTCTCCCTGTCCCTCCTTGCTTCTGCCTCACTGCCCAGTGACCCCTCTTGGGCGTGGCCCCCTCTTTGATGCCTGCCTTCTTGATCAGCTATCAATATCCCTCAGGGACTGCCTCTTGTCAGTCTAATTTCTGCTTGCTGCTGCTGCTTGACACTCCGCACTTTATCAACCACACACTGCTTGGCTCCCATTACCAGTGATCTCAGCATCACTAATAAACAGCAACATCAAGGCCATATTTTCCAGGCTCTGTCAGGCTGCTGCTTTCCTGGGTGAAATAAAAGTCCTATTAACATGCTCCTCTTCATTGCCTCTGACAGATTGATTAATTAGGCCTCCTCTTTAGATGACCTCCGCACTGACACAACAAGGAGGTGAATAGAAAATGAACGGTTTGCCCACATAATGGGCTAGTCTGGGTTTGGGATTTTTTTTATCAATTCGAACTGTCAGAACTTTCAGAGTTGTATGGAGTTTACCATGTGTAGGTCAGCGGCAGCTTCGTAGGAGGGCAGCTTCTGGTCCAGTGCGTAGTCCCATCCAGACAGGCACACCCAGGCAAGGGGTGCCCACCTGGCAAGCAGCCCCTGTCTTGCTCAGGATGACCCTCAGTTTATGCTGCTCAGTTCGTAAAGCACAAACCTAATGTTCTTTGAACGTTATCAAATCAAATGACCTTTTATTCTCAACAGCTCTCTTCCCTTCCTCCCTCCCCTCCCTGCCTGCTAGAAAACACAGTATGTTTAACTTGGTGGTGCTGCCTCCCCGAAGGCTGACGCAAACCATTGCAGCGGAGAATCGTGTTAAATTTCCACATTTTCATTATGAGTACCTGTTTTCAGGAAACCAGTACCTTGGACATGAACCGTCATTTCAGGCTCGGGCGCAGCATCTGGAGGAGTAGGGAGGGCTGGCGGTCCTGGCAGCAAGTGGGTTTCTTGCTTTTCATTACAGGCATGTGGAGTTTGCAGGGTGGGGGAGGGCACTCATTGGCTGCTTTTGCTGGTCTGCTCTGCTCAAGTGAGGGAAAGGCTTGGAAAGCCATTAGCCAGATTGAAATATCTAAGGGGCTCCATAATTGCTCCGGGGAGCAGGCTTTGTAGATGTTTAAAATCCTGCCTATAAGAAAGAAGGCAACAGCCAGGCGGAGCATGGGGGACAGCAGCAACCAGACAACTGCCCGGAGATCTGGAAGGCTGATCTGGTTGCTTCTATTGCTTTCCTTTTTATTTTGTAGAGCGCTGACTTCTTCTTAAGATTACTCTCGGTGCCTAGCGCTTTCAGAAGCATGCCATTCCATCAGCATCATCCCACAAGGAGAGTTCTAGTGCTCTGAGATGAGCTGGGGAGGTGTGTACCTAGCACAGAACTTAGTGTTCACTGGACAGGATGAATTCCCAATGGATCAGCTGTTGAGAGATGTGGAGAGAGAATTCGTTCATCTGCTTTAACACATAGCATTTTATTTTCTTTGGTTTTAGGGTGTGTGTGTGTGTGTGTGTGTGTGTGTGTGTGTGTGTGCTCATGAATGTGGAGGCCCAAGGTTGATGTCACTGTCTTCCTCTATCTCTTTCTATCTTATTTTTCAAGGCAGGGTCCCTTACTGAATGTAGAGGGTTAGAAAAAACCAGCTGGCCAGCAAACACCAAGACCTGTCTCCACCATCCCAGCTCTAGGCTTACAGGCTTACACAACCATGGCTGGCTTTTTACGTGGATGCTATGGATCAAATTCAAATTCACACAGCAAGTGGTTTGCTGACCCACCCATCTGTCTGGTGCCCATCCCATTTTTTTGTACATAATTGAAATTCTCATAGCCAGAATGGAACTCACAGACTTTGACCTTGACTTCAAAGCTACTCATCTTGTGTTAGTCTCAACTTGAGCAAGGTTTGCAACTGTTTGCCACCATCTAAGGGAGATACTGGGTAGCCCGCAGAGAACAAACAAAGCAGGCATCTCAGAAAGGCACATGCCCACAGTGCTATCATTTTAAAGGTAATATTAGAGACACTGGGGGAAGTGCACAGTTGATTAGTTAAAGGCTATGGGACCTTGAATAGGTGTCTCGTTATTCTTATAGCGTCTAATAGTCAAAAGGTGGAACAGCCTAAGTGCCATCAATAGATGAGTGACTAAACCAAATACATGTACCGGCAATGGAATACGGAGTAGCTTTAAAACAGAAGAAAGTGCTAACATGGCCAGGCAGAGGTGAACTTTGAAGACATATTAAGTGGAATCAAAATAAGCCAGAA